>NC_142064.1:280172161-280519661 GCF_059756535.1 Pantherophis guttatus
AAAGAAAGAACATTTTATGGTTAAGGTACAAATGCAGGGTATCTCTAGAGAAACGGCATTAAGATTTTAGCTACAAGCAATAAGAGTGGGATGCGGTGGTTCAGTGGCTATGACATTGAGCTTGTTGATCAAAAGTTTGGCAGTTCAGTGGTTCAAATCCCTAGTGCCGCGTAACGGGGTGAGCTCCCGTTACTTGTCCCAGCTTCGAAAGCACGTAAAAAATGCAAGTAGAAAAACAGGGACCACCTTTGGCGGGAAGGTAACAGCGTTCCGTGTGCCTTTGGCTTTTAGTCATGCCGGTCACATGACCATGGAGACGTCCTCAGACAGCGCTGACTCTTTGGCTTTGAAACGGAGATGAGCACCGCCCCCTAGAGTCAGGAACAACTAGCACATTTATGCGAGGGAAACTTTTACCTTTTTACAAGCAATAAATGTATGAATACTCTCCTCTTCCATAGAGAGAAAAACCAGATGGGAATTTCCTTTAATAAATACATCAGCTGGTTACTTTTGAGTAGATAATATGTTCCAATACTATGTGAGCCCAGAGGAATGAGAATTCCTTACCTAAGGAGACCACATGGCTTGCATTTTCCAGCATCACCTCCTTGTAGAGAGATTTTTGGTCGAAATTCAACATGGCCCACTCTCCGTTGGAGAAAAACACAGCTACATCCTCAAAGGTTATGGGTTCCTAACACAGAAAGAAAACGTTCCCAATTAATTAATAATTCCAGGAACATTACAAGTTGTCTTTCTCAAATGAAAAAAAAAACCACCACACCAATGATTCTGCAGAACTTTCAAACCCGTTTGGTGGCTGCATTGCTTAGGAATCAACTGATGGCAAGACCTTGGATCAGGATTCTTACCCATCTACAACAGTGGTTCCCCAACCTTTCGGGCACCAGGGACCAGTTCCGTGGAGAACATTTTTTCTGTGGACCGGAGGAAGTGTGGTTTCGTGGGCTACCTACTGTTCTGACCTAGGCTCCCTTAAAAAGCAGGAAGCAGGAATTGGTCCCGGCAAAACCTCTTTTTATTTACACGACTGTGAATTACTTTCATTCACAGTCAGCAAGGTTTGTCCAAACAGTTTTTCAAAGGAATATTTATCAACAATATTTATCTCGTTTGGCAAGCTACCACGTAACTTGATTTCCAAATGCAGAGTAAGGCCAAACTTGGCACAGAGTCTCTTAGAGTCACAAACAGAACTTTCCACTCTTGAAACTACCAAACGAATGAATTGTTTCCTGCAAAAGCCCCCTCCCCGTTCGCTCCTCTTTTGTTTCCTATGGGAGGGGCCAATCACCTCCAAAGTACGGCTTTACTCCAAAGTTGACCCTGCTTTCTGAGTTGTTCTTGTCTTCTGGCAGCTCTGCGCATGCGCACACTGGGAACGGGCTCCAGCTGTTCCTCTGCCTCACTGCTGCCTATCTCCCTCTCTGCCTGACACAGAGCTCTTGTCCGAGCTTACCCAGCCCCCAGGTCTGGCCCAAGTTCCTCCCCAACCTCATCACTGTCTGTCTCTGCTGCCAGCTCTGCTGTCCGCCAGCAGGCCACAACACCTGCATCCCGCGGATGGGACTTCATTTGTTTGCGTGGCCCAGTTGCTGGTATGCTGCAGCCCGGTGCCAGTCCATGGACCGAGGGTGGGGACCCTTAATCTAGAAGGTAGCTTCTTCAATTGGTCAGAGAGCCCTGCATGACAAGTGAACTAGTCAACACCTATACATAGGTGTTCCACTGAAGACCTATGCAAAGTTGTTGGGAGACATCCTCCAGGTAGTAGCAGGAGTGCCATAGCTCTGCAGATGATTTAACAACCCTAATGGCTAGTCTGGGTAATGAAACGTCTGCAAGGAAACAAGCAAGCCCAGAGAGCACCAAGGACCCCTCATTTCAACCCTGAGCTACAAATATTCTCCGTTATTGGTACCTACTTGTTTTCCCATCAGAATACTGGAAGCTTCTCATGATCCAAAAAGCAAGTTAGGTAAAGGTAAAGGTTCCCCTCGCACATATGTGCTAGTCGTTCCTGACTCTAGGGGGCGGTGCTCATCTCCATTTCAAAGCTTAAGAACCAGCACTGTCCGAAGATGTCTCCGTGGTCATGTGGCCGGCATGACTCAACGCCAAAGGCGCACGGAACGCTGCTACCTTCCCACCAAAAGGTGGTCCCTATTTTTCTACTTGCATTTTTTACCTGCTTTCGAACTGCTAGGTTGGCAGAAGCTGGGACAAGTAACGGGAGCTCACCCCGTTAGGCGGTACTAGGGATTCGAACCGCTGAACTGCCTACCTTTCGATCGACAAGCTCAGCGTCTTAGCCACCTGCGTCTCTTACAAAAGCAAGCTAGAGGAAGCTAATAAAATAAAGGAGATGGCACCAGAAAGAAGATTTGAACCATTAAGGGAGGAGTAGGATTCTCTTTGAAGAAATCACCTTGGTGCTAGAAGATCTTACTCCTCCCTGAGTTGGAAGTACAACCACTGTTTCTGTTCCACTATCGTGAAGAGATGTTTCCATAGGTAGCATCACTGTTGTACCATTTGCTGAGAAAGAGATAGAAAAAGTAATTACATATTTTAAAAACCTCTATCACAGAGTCTGTCTGGTTGAGTGGTTAAGGCGCCAGGCTAGAAATCGGGAGACCGTGAGTTCTAGTCCTGGCTTAGCCATGAAAGCTAGCTGGGTGACTTTGGGTCAATTACTCTCTCTCACCCCAATCCACCTCACAAGGTTGTTGTTGTAGGGAAAATAGGAGGAGGAAGGTGTGTTGAATATGTTCAGCGACTTAGTTATTTCTAAAAATCATAAAGGTGGAATATATATAAAATAATAAACCATAAAACAGAATACAATGGCCTTCTTACCTATAGAGCTAAAGTACAGGTAGTCCTCGACTTACGACCACAGTCGAGCCCAAAACTTCTGTTGCTAAGTGAGACATTTGTTAAGGAAGACATTTGTTAAGTGAACTTTTCCCCATTTTACAACCTTTCTAGACCCAGCTGTTAAGTGAATGGCTGCAGTTGTTAAGTTAGTAACACAGGTTGTTAAGTGAATCTGGCTCCCCCGTTGATTTTGTTTATTGGAGGGTCGCAAAACGGGGATCATAGTGCCAGCCTCAGTGCCAAGCATCCAAATTTTGGTCACCTGACCATGGGACTGCTGTAACGGTCATAGGTGTGAAAAATGATCAGAAGTTTTTCAGTGACGTAACTTTGAATGGTCGCTAAATGAACTCTTGTAAGTTGAGGACTACCTGCATTCTTGGAAAAACAAGCTCACTAATAGCTCAGATAGTACAGATTCTTCAGGACCTTATATCAGAAGAATCTGTCTGGCCTGGAAGCCATCTTTTGCATTGGATCTTCAGACCCGCCACATTTAGCGCTGTGGGAAACTGGAAGGGGGGATTGTATGGAGTAGGGGAGATAGATAGTCATAATAACATTCTTTTCTCAGAGAGTTAAGGACATCTTGCCCTGCACCTGGAAGGATGCGGCTGGGAGGCATCTCCAGTTGGGACAGTGCACTGATTGGGCCATGTGATGGAGATGTGGGTGCTTGGACTTTGGGGTGGGGAAAACCTGGAAGCTTTCAGATTCAGGTTTTCCCAGATGTGCCAATATGACATCTGTAATAAAATGGAACTTTGAGGAACTTCTAGCCTCCGAGTCTTCTTTCGTTGGGGGTGTTACTTGGAACCCTGACACCTTCCTTTACCTGCAGATGGGTCCAGAAATGGTTTCTCCTGGGAGATCCCACCAAAGACCAGCTCCTGCGGAGGATATTTATTACAGTGTTCAATGGCCATCTCAACGAAGGGCTCCTGTGTCTGAAATAATAAAAAAGAAGTATAAGAGTGCATTACCAAGAGCGTGGGTAGTACAGTGGTCTAAGGCACCCTGTTATTAAGCTGGTCATTAAGACCAGATGCCTGCAATTACTGCAGGTTCGAATCTCGCCAAGGCTCAAGGTCGACTCAGCCTTCCATCCTTTCTAAGGTAGGTAAATTGAGGACCCAGTTTGTGGGGGCAATAAGCTGACTTTGTATAAATATACAAAAAAGGATGAAGGCTATTGCTTAACGCATTGTAAGCCACCCTGAGTCTCCGGAGAAGGGCGGCATATAAATCAAATTAAAAAAAATAAATTACCGCCCAGTGCTTTTTACACTCCATTCTCCCTTCAGAAAAGGGACTAGACTTTTCATATGTCCTCAGAAAGATTCAAGACAACAGACAAACAGAATATCCAAAGTGGAAATTAAATCTCCTCCTAATAATATTAGTTGTAGAAGGGAAGCATTTAAAAATTGAGTAACATTATTTCCCACAAAGAGATGCGGTGGCTCAGTGGCCAAGACACTGAATTTGTCGATTGAAAGGTCGGCAGTTCAGCGGTTCGAATACCTAGTGTTGCGTAACAGGGTGAGCTCCCGTTACTTGTCCCAGCTTCTGCCAACCTAGCAGTTTGAAAGCACGTAATAAATATGCAAGTAGAAAAATAGGGACCACCTTTGGTGGGAAGGTAACAGCATTCCGTGCGCCTTTGGCGTTTAGTCATGCCGGCCACATGACCACGGAGACGTCTTCGGACAGCGCTGGCTCTTCAGCTTTGAAACAGAGATGAGCACCACCCCCTAGAGTCAGGAACAACTAGCACATATATGCGAGGAGAACCTTTATCTTTACCCATTTCCCACAATTACATATTTTTGAAAGCTCCTGTCTCACCTTCAGCTTCTTCTCCTCTGCTTGGCTCAGGAGAAAGCCTTCGGCCAGGGCCACTGCCTGGGAACAGGTCTCAGCTCCACACTCCCGGACCCAGCTTGTCATCTCTGGAGGAAGGACAGCCAGGAACTGCTCCAGGACCAGAAGGTCCAGTATCTGAGCCTTTGTGTGCGTTTCTAACTTTAGCTGTTGACGATAAATATGGTGGAGTCGGCTACAAAGTTCTCGGGGCCCGTCAGTCTCTTGGCAGCAGAATTCCTTGAAAAAGTAAGTTTGTAGAACCCCACTGGTAGTTTCCCCTTCCAGGGTGTATTGATTGTTTTTTTCCATGAATTTCGCAGCAGTTTCGTTCAGTACAACACTGGGGCCTCTTCTTTCTCCTTTCCTTGCTGTGTGTTGTGTGTCTATTTTCCTTCTGTGCTTAAATGCTGCTCTGGTCAAATTCAAAGGACTTTCCCGATCTGCAAAGTATGTTTCATTGATTGGAGCCGGATGGCAGGAAGAACTCCCCTGCGCCATCTTGGGAGACAAGGAATTTTTCTTCCTGGAAAACTGGAAACTTTACACACAACCAGAAGTCTTTTCAGCAACCGAGCTAAGGGAAAAAGGAAACAAAACTCATTTCAAAAAAAGGCATTAACGGGGCTGCTCAGAAATCCTTCAGAATTTTTCTCATTAATCCACCTGCAGCAATTGGGAGTTTCTTTATCAGATGCACATTTCGCAGTTTTACACATGACAATCTTTTTACGTTGGTGGTGGCTTGTTCTCCGAGCTTACTGTTTAGCCTTTGAACGTTTTGTCACCATGCTAGGTAAAATCCTCAGGGGGACTTCGGCTGAAGCGTCTCGTTTCAGTTCTTCACCACTTTTTATAACTTTGATAAGGACCGTTGGTGTGTGTCACAATCCTTGGGAATCCGGAGCTGGGGCAGAACATTCAGGAGGCAACTGGACTTTCTTGTTTTTTCTTTGAAGACCTTTCGCTTCTCAGCCAAGAAGCTTCTTCAGCTCTAACAGGATGGTGGGGAATGGAAGGATTTATATTCCTTGCAGACAGCTGGTCATTTGCATCTTTTGAGGGTCGTTAATGGTTCCTGTACTCAGCACTACTCAGGTGACCCTGAGGACACAGATAAACCTTCAAGTGACCTCAATAACTCTTGTTGTTAGTTGCGAAGTCGTGTCCATCCCATCGCGACCCCATGGACAACGTTCCTTCCTGTCCTCTACTATCCTCTGGAGTCCATTTAAGCTCATGTCCACTGCTTCAGTGACTCCATCCCTTCTTCTTTTGCCCTCAATCTTTCTCAGCTTTAGGCTCTTCTCCAGTGAGTTCTTCCTTCTCATTAAGTGGCCAAAGTATTTCTGTTTCATCTTCAGGATCTCACCTTTTAAGGAGCAGTCAGGGTAATAACAATAACTCTCTCAAAGGATGCAAATGACCAGCTGTCTGCAAGGCATAGAAATCCTTCAATTCCCCACCATCCTGTTAGAGCTGAAGAAGCTTCTTGAATGAGAAGCGAAAACGTCTTCAAAGAAAAACAAAACAAAACAAGAAAACCCAGTTGCTTCCTGAAAAAGCACCTTTGGGACATTTGTCTGAAATGGTACCATAGGGCTTCCTGCCTGAGCAGAGGGCTGGACTAGAAGACCTCCGAGGTCCCTTCCAAGTCTGTTATTCTGTTCTGTTGCATTCGCAGATCGGAGGCAATGGAGCAGTGGTGGGTTCCTCCCAGTTTGGCCCGGTTCTGCCGAGCCGGTAGCGGTGACGATATGACATCACCGAACCGGTTCTGTCCCCCACCCCTGCGTTATTCTTACCTTTTATTTGGCCCCACCCCGAATCTATTGCTGCCTCCTGAGTCTCAGCTGATGGCTAGAGGGAAAAAAACTGTTTAAATTCTTGGTGGGGCTTCAAAGGGCCGCCCTATAGCTGATCAGTGTTAAAAGAAAACAAATGAGTAGACCGGTGCCTGCAAAAATACATGAGTAGATCAGTGCCTGCAAAAATAAATGGGTAGACCAGTGTCTGCAAAAATACATGAGTAGATCAGTGCCTGCAAAAATAAATGGGTAGACCAGTGCCTGCAAAAATACATGAGTAGATCAGTGCCTGCAAAAATACATGAGTAGATCAGTGCCTGCAAAAATACAAGAGTAGATCAGTGCCTGCAAAAATAAATGGGTAGACAGGGCCTGCAAAAATACATGAGTAGAGCAGTGCCTGCAAAAATACATGAGTAGATCAGTGCCTGCAAAAATAAATGGGTAGACCAGTGCCTGCAAAAATACATGAGTAGATCAGTGCCTGCAAAAATAAATGGGTAGACCAGTGCCTGCAAAAATACATGAGTAGATCAGTGCCTGCAAAAATACATGAGTAGATCAGTGCCTGCAAAAATACAAGAGTAGATCAGTGCCTGCAAAAATAAATGGGTAGACAGGGCCTGCAAAAATACATGAGTAGAGCAGTGCCTGCAAAAATACATGAGTAGATCAGTGCCTGCAAAAATAAATGGGTAGACCAGTGTCTGCAAAAATACATGAGTAGATCAGTGCCTGCAAAAATAAATGGGTAGACCAGTGCCTGCAAAAATACATGAGTAGATCAGTGCCTGCAAAAATACATGAGTAGATCAGTGCCTGCAAAAATACAAGAGTAGATCAGTGCCTGCAAAAATACATGAGTAGATCAGTGCCTGCAAAAATACAAGAGTAGATCAGTGCCTGCAAAAATAAATGGGTAGACCAGTGCCTGCAAAAATAAATGGGTAGACCAGTGCCTGCAAAAATACATGAGTAGACCAGTGCCTGCAAAAATAAATGGGTAGACCAGTGCCTGCAAAAATACATGAGTAGACCAATGCCTGCAAAAATAAATGGGTAGACCAGTGCCTGCAAAAATACATGAGTAGATCAGTGCCTGCAAAAATACAAGAGTAGATCAGTGCCTTCAAAAATAAATGGGTAGACCAGTGCCTGCAAAAATACATGAGTAGACCGGTGCCTGCAAAAATAAATGGGTAGATAGGTACAGCTCTGCAAGCAGTTAAAAGCCTGGTAGACCAGTACCCCTGCTAAATCCTAAATAATTGTCACATGGCCATCAAGCCACGCCCATAAAATAAGCCACGCCCACAGAACCGGTAGTTAAAAAAAATGTAGAACCCACCCCTGCAGTGGAGGGTCTGCAAGGGAAGCAGCCGAGCAGAGCTGGAGGTTCTGCCTTTGCTCCCACCTCCCTGGATCTCCTTGCCCACCTCCACCCCCGCCCCGCCCTTACTGTCCGGGTTTTCCAGGACAAAAGCACCCCCCCACCCCCCCACCCCTTTTTGCTCTAAGGCTGCAAGACGATCAACCCATTTGCAAAAGGGGGGAGGGGTTGCAAACGGAAAGCTGCTTCGCCTGGCATCCCGAGGGAAAAGGAAACGAGCGCAAACTCCAGGCTTACCCCCCTCTCAATCCGGCACTCCGATCTCCAAAGCCAGGCGCGCAAGCAGGAGGATCCCGCGCTCCCGATTTCTCAGGGGCTGGAGAGCAGCGGCCTCGCAAGCCGCCCAGATCTCCCCCTGCTCTGCCAAGAAAGGGTTAAAGGGAGAGAGAGTGGCGCTTCCTAGAAAGGGCACCCTCGGGCCTGGGATTTTCCTTTGACGGTGCTGGCGCGGGGTCCTCCGGGCTCTTTGGTGCAGGCTGTCCTGGGTTGGGGGAGCCTCTTTGCAGGAAAGTGATTGCTTGCTTGCTTGCACTAACAGGATGCGCTAAGTCAGAGGTCTTCCAATTTGGCAGCTTTAAGACTTGTGGACTTCAACTCCCAGAATTCCCCAGCCAGCTATGCTGGCTGGGGAATTCTGGGAGTTGAAGTCCACAAGTCTTAAAGCTGCCAAGTTGGAAGACCTCTGCGCTAAGCCATGGTTTGTTTATTTATTTTTGTCAACTAGTACAAGGAAACAAATAACAGTATAGACATAGACATGGACACATGAAAAGAATTTGGCTTCAGGCTTGGCTCAATTTCAGAGAATGCCTAATTCCTGTTTTAAAGAGCCGAGCAACGTGTTTCGGTTAGCATGTTAAATTTAATTTAATTTAATTTTAATTTAATTCATTAAATTTACATGCCGCCCCTCTCCGAAGACTCAGGGTGGCTCACAATACATTTAAAAAATCATTATAAAAAGGCATTGAAAAAGTAAAAAACATTAAAAACTCAATTCACACAATTCATGGCCGGATCTTGCCAGATCGCAAGAGTGAGATCAACGGCCCCAGGCCTGCTGGAAAAGCCAGGTCTTCACCGCTTTGCGGAAGGCCAATAGGGTGGGGATGGTCCGGACCTCAGGAGGTAACTGGTTCCAGAGAGCTGGGGCAGCCACAGAGAAGGCCCTCCCCCGCGGGCCCACCAGCCGACATTGTTTAGCTGACGGGACCCGAAGGAGACCGACTGTATGGGATCTTACTGGTCGCTGGGAGCTATGCGGCAGAAGGCGGTCTCAAAGATAACCTGGCCCTGAGCCATGTAAATCAGGTAGCACTCAAAAAAAGACTGGATTGTAGTCCACAGGGGCTGCCACAAAGAAGAGGGAATCAACCTATTCTCCAAAGCGCCTGAGGGCAGGACAAGAAGCAATGGATGGAAACTAATCAAGGAGAGAAGCAACCTAGAACTAAGGAGAAATTTCCTGACAGTTAGAACAATTAACCAGTGGAACAACTTGAATCCAGAGGTTGCGAATGCGCCAACACTGGAAGTTTTTAAGAAGAGATTGGACAACCATTTGTCTGAAATGGTGTAGGATAGCCTGCTTATGCAAGGGTTGGACTAGAAGACCTCCAAGGTCCCTTCCATCTATTCTATTTCTATTTTCTATTCCGTCCCCATAACCCGTCCTTTCCCTTTTCGGACCATCCACAGCTCCAGCTGTCTATGGAGATTAGAAATAGAATAACAGAGTTGGAAGGGACCTTGGAGGTCTTCTAGTCCAACCCCCTGCCTAGGCAGGAAACCCTACACCACTTCAGACAAATGGTTGTCCAATCTCTTCTTAAAAACCTCCAGTGTTGGAGCATTCACAACTTCTGGAGGCAAGTGGTTCCACTAATTAATTAGAACAATTTCCTGTCAGGAAATTTCTCCTTAGTTCTAGGTTGCTTCTTTCCTTGATTAGTTTCCATCCATTGCTTCTTGTCCTGCCCTCAGGTGCTTTGGAGAATAGTTTGACTCAGGGGTGACTAGCTTCGCTTGCGCGCATGCGCTCTTCTGCGCACGCGCAGAAGCGTTCTGATGACGTCGGGATTGGTGGGCGGAGCCTCCCGCCGGTTTTACTACCGGTTCTATAGAACCGGTGCGAACCGGGGGCAACCCACCACTGGTTTGACTCCCTCTTCTTTGTGGCAGCCCCTGAGACCGAGATTCTCAGTCATCCAAGTCATGGTTATCCCAAAGGTGCTTTTTCAAAAGGCAACTGGACTTTCTTTGTTCAGTTGCCTTTTGGGGGAAAAAAAAGCACCTTTTGGACTGGATATTTTAGATTTTAATAGCTATTTTTATAGCTATAGCCCAGGGGTCCCCAATCCCGGGTCCGTGGATCAGC
Organism: Pantherophis guttatus; assembly: GCF_059756535.1. Lineage (NCBI taxonomy): Eukaryota > Metazoa > Chordata > Lepidosauria > Squamata > Colubridae > Pantherophis > Pantherophis guttatus. The sequence continues at coordinate 280,182,504 of NC_142064.1, forward strand.
ACCGGCCTGCGGCATGCCAGAAACAGGACTGCGCAAACAAGCAAAGCCCCATCCATGAGATGCAGCTCCCTCTGGTTCATGGAAAAACCTCTCTCCACGGAACTGTTCCCTGGTGCCCCAGTCGTTGGCGGCCGCTGCTATAGCCCAAAGCGAAGCAATTTTAGCAACAAAACAGCTTTAATTGTCAGTGAAATAGGTTTCCTAATACAGATTCAACCATAATGTACGCACTGAGTAGATGATCATACTTAACTACTGGGAGGATAATCTAAGTACACTAATTGGTAGGAACCTGAGAATTCAGGATTCCTATGCAAGGAAAGGATGGTAAAACAGTCCTTCAGCTGACAGAATTCCTGCCCCTCGCGGCCAGTAAATTTACAGAAGTCAAAACCCATTAAGTGAAAAAATAAATCTTTCAACAAGGGATAGACTCTGGATCTATTGGCTTCTCATCATCTTTATTATTTATTTATTTTATTAATTATATTTATATACCGCCCTTCTCCTGAAGGACTCAGAGCGGTGAACAGCCAAGATCAAATACATAAATATAAAAATTAAAAACAATTTAAAACCAGATTAAATACTTTGGCCCATAATTAAAAACATCCCATTAAAATCCAATTTAAAATTTAAAACAGTTAAAATTAGGCTAGCCCGGCTTGCTGGAATAACGAAGTCTTCAGAGCACGGCGGAAGGTGCGCAAATCTGGGATCCTCCGTACCTCCGGGGGCAGCTCGTTCCAGAGGGCAGGAGCTCCCACTGAGAAGACTCTCCCCCGGGGGTCGCCAGCCAACATTGTCTGACCGACGGCACCCCAAGGAGCCCCGCCCTGTGGGAGCGTACTGGCCGGTGGGAGGTTGTCAGTAGCAGAAGGCGGTCCCGTAATCTCTATTGTTGTTGTTAGTTGCAAAGTTGTGTCCAACCCATCGTGACCCCATGGACAACGTTACTCCAAGCCTTCCTGTCCTCTACCATCCTGTGGAGTCCATTTAAACTCACGCCGACTGCTTCAGTGACTCCATCCAGCCACCTCGTTCTCTGTCATCCCCTCCTTCTTTTGCCTTCAATCGTTCCCAGGATTAGGCTCTTCTCCAGGGAGTCCTTCCTTCTCATTAGGTGGCCAAAGGATTTGAGTTTCATCTTCAGGATCTGACCTTCTAAAGAGCAGTCAGGGTTGATCTCTTCTAGGACTGACCGGTTTGATCACCTTGCAGTCCAAGGGACTCTCAGGAGTCTTCTCCAGCACCAGAGTTCAAAGGCCTCAATTCTTTGGCACTCAGCCTTTTGTTGGATGATAGAAATATATTTATCCCAAGCATGTTTGAACTCAAATTATTGATGATTGATCCGTATCTCCACTGGAAGTCGGCTCCAAGCTTCCACTATACTCTTTCTGTGAAATACTTTCTGACATTACTTTTGAACTTCCCTCCTGTCAGTTTGAGTTTCCTGCATTTCCTCTCAGGAGCACTCTGCAGGCCTTCTGTGCGTCCTGTTTTTGCAAAAAACGGGACACATAGGGTTTGGGAGGCCTTCAGAGTGCTCCTAGGGGCCGGGGAGGGCAAAAACACGATGTGGGCGGGTCCTCTTTTTGTCAAAAACGCCCATTTTTCACAAAAACGGGGCCTGCACTGGGTTTGGGAGCCCTGCAGAGTGCTCCTGGGGGCTGGGGAGGGCAAAAATGCTGTTTTTGCAAAAAACGTGCCCATTTGTAGCCTCCCAACCCCCCCCCACGTGTTACATTTTTGCCCTCCCCAGCCCCCAGGAGCACTCTGCAGGACTCCCAAACCCAGTGCAGGCCCCGTTTTTGTGAAAAATGGGCGTTTTTGACAAAAAGAGGACCCGCAGGGTGGGGTTTTGGGAGGCCAAAAATGGCTGTATTCAGTATATAAGATGCACCAACATTTCCACCCTCTTTTAGGGGGGCAAAAAGTGTGTCTTATATTCCAAAAAGTACAGGTAATTTTTTTTCCAAATCAATCATATCTCTCTCTGCATGTGATAAATCAGCTCAGACCTGGAGCCCCTGAATCTCTTTCCACTTGTAATATATTTGTGTATTGTGTTATTTCTATGAAGGTCATTTTATGGAAACGACATTGATTGTTGTAAGGCTCTTTCGCAATGTAGCATGAAGCTCTATGCAGGTTCCCCCATATGGACTTTTTATAAGAAAGAAATTGAGTCAATATTCTGTTCCCCACACATAAGGCAACTCATCTGTATGAACCTTTTATTGGGTATAAGGAAACGTCTGCAAAAAAACAACCAAGCTCTGAGAGCACCAAGGACCCCTCATTTGCTACCTTCTTTGCCGGATTCCTGGGACGTCACAGTGACCATGTGACATTCTTAACGAGCCAGGGTGATTTATTTAGTGGCAGCAACCAGGAATGCCAAAATTGCTGACCCTAAACTCTGCTGTCATGTGACGCTGTGTTCTACAACCTTACTTATCTGAGGACTACATGCAAGTGGATAACAAAAGGGGGGGAAAGGACAAAATCCCAGTTCAGCCCGTAGAGAAAAAAAAGCAAAACATCAAGAGAAAAGGACAGCAGCAACTGTAAGCCACAGTCCACAAAGTCTACTGGTAGAGGTCTACGTAGTTGGAAGAATTGCTGCCTAATCGACAAATGTATTATGTCGGCAGTCACTTGCATGATATGGAAGCAGTTCCGTAGCGGATAAAAAAGCTCTACAGAGAATCATTAAAACTGCTCAGAATATCATCGGACTCCAGCTACCAGCCCTGGATGACATCTTCGAATCTCGCTGTTTTGAGGAAGCTGCATAACATTGTGAGAGACTCTTCCCATCCTGCTTACAATCTTTTTGGACTGTTGCCTTCTGGCAGAAGATATAGAACAAATAAAACTCGGACCACACGTTTTCTGAATAGTTTTTATCAGGGGTGAAATGCTCCCGGTTTGGACCAGCTCGGGCGAGTAGGTAGCGATGGCGGCGGGCAGGTTGGAGAATCGGTAGCAAAAATCCCTTCCCCGCCCAGCTTTCAGCTTGCTTACCTTAGCTGCTGGTCGCAACGCCTGCTTTCCTTCGCTTGCTGTAATCCCTGCAATCCATTGCATCAGCAAGCAACTGAATTTCCCTGCCTGCAATCAAGCTCATCGGTAAGCAGCTCTATCTGCCTGCCTGCCTGCCTGCCTTGTCCCGGTAAGTTTTTTTCCCGTTTGGGAGCTTTAAAAAAAATAGTTAATTGGGTTTTTTTTTTAGTTGTTCTTTTTTTAGACCTAGCCATTTAAAGTTTAGGAAGTTTTAAATTTAGCTGCTTTTATTTAAAAATAAAAATAAAATATTTGTGCAGCTTTCTGAGATTTTGTGTGTTTCTGTAGGGTTTCACTCTAACTACACAAACATACAAAATCTCACAAAGCTGTATGTGGAATTTTGTGTGTGTAAAGTGTGAAAGTTGGTTTTTTGGACTTTTTGTGGCTGTGTGAGGTTCCTGCTTGTTGCTGGGGCTATTTTGGGTCTAGCACAGCTGCTTTTACATTGTGTGAGCCAATTGTGTTGTGTTGTGTGTGTAAAGTGTGAAAGTTGGTTTTTTGGACTTTTTGTGGCTGTGTGAGGTTCCTGCTTGTTGCAGGGGCCATTTTGGGTCTAGCACAGCTGCTTTTACATTGTGGGTGAGCCAGTTGTTGTGTTGTGTTGTGTTCTGTGTGTAAAGTGTGAAAGTTGGTTTTTTGGACTTTTTGTGGCTGTGTAAGGTTCCTGCTTGTTCCAGGGGCCATTTTGGGTCTAGCACAGCTGCTTTTATATTGTGGGTGAGCCAGTTGTGTTGTGTTGTGTTGTGTAGGTTAAAAAAGGGCAAAGAAGTGACATCGACCTGGCCACGCCCACCTGACCAACAAGCCACGCCCACTAATTAAGCCATGCCCAGAAAACCAGTAGCGAAAATTTTTAGATTTCACCCCTGGTTTTTATCCCAGAGCTATAATTGCACTCAACAATGAACGAAAGGGCCACCATCAGTGAGCTGTTGGACAGCATTATTTGGTCTGTTGTGTGGATGTTTGGGTGGTTTAGGAGTGGGGAATTTGTGGCTGGTGGGGTGTGTTTGGGGATTGTTATGTGTGTTGGAACTGGTCTTTGGGTGTTAAGTGAATTTCGTTGTATGGATATATTGTGTATACAAGTACAATGACTATAAAATGGTTGTTGTTGTTGTTATATTCCTTCATGTTCAACAGAAGCTTCTCAGGAGCTCAATGTAAGGCAAAATGCTAATGACGATGATTTTATCCATTCTGTCATGTCCGACTCTTGACGAGTCTATGGACTCTTCTTCTTTGAGTTGTTCGCTGTTCTGGCTAGTGACAGCTTTGATGGTGTCCAGCCGTGTCCTTTGGTGGCCTGGCTTTTTGTTACCCCCTAACTCTGTCAAACATAATTCATTTCATATTATTTGGAGGGGAAAAGTCACTTTCCCATTTGGTAATTTGGGCGTATGTTTTTTTTTTTAAAAAAACCACCTGGTGTCACCGAAGGATCCCACGGCATACACAATAGTTGGCTGTTTTGTGCATGAATAAATGTTACCTAGTCAGGAAAGAATCCAAGGACACTACCACATGAATACATGCTTGGCATCTCAGTATTATTAATAGACACCCCTTTTTCAAGGATTTTTCAGTGTGTCTCTATTAATAGGCACACCTTGACTACTTGACTACTATTCTGCTACTGTTGTGGCCCGTCAGCAGCCTGTGCAGCTAGTAGCTGATTCCGACAGCAAGGAGGCTGATATAGTGCTGCACCAGCAGCCTGTGCAGCTGGCACATGAGTCAGACAATGAGGAGGCTGGAGATGATGTGATGCCAGAGGCGGAGATTCAGCCTTCAGAACCTCCAGAAGCTCCCATAAGTAAAGAGGAAGAAGAGGAGGAGCCTCTTCTTGATGCATGGGCGCGCAGAGCTGCCAAAAGGCAGGAGTGGCTCTTCTGGAGGAGGTCTCCTCAAGAGTAAGGCTTGGGGCTAATTGGCCACTCCCTTAGCCTATTAAAGGAAGGACGATGACTGAGGCAATTTGCAGGGAACAACTTCGTTCACTCTCCTTCGTGTCTGGATCTTAGTTCTCTGCAAATTGCTTCTGGGCTTTCTGCCAACCATAGTAAGATTACAATTATTTATTCTTTGGATTCTTGTAGGCTGTTAAGAAAGTTAATTAACAGCCTTCGTTTGAAAAAGACTGATTTAATTTAGTAAACTAAGGTTGGTAGAGACTTCGTGTGTGCTGTGTTCTTTGGGTCCGTAGCTGGGGCAGAACAGCTACTGACTTCCCCTTTATCCTTCAACTTGGCAAATGCAATTCTTTCTTGAAGTCTGTCATGCATTCGTATCCAACTCGACATGGTGTCCATCAGCTCAGAACTGGAGTCCACGAAGCTCCTTCTACAGTCAAGACGTTTATTTGGTGATCCCCTGGATGAATCTTTTTATGAGAAGTCAATTGACAGTTCCAAGTGAAGCTCTTGCCACATTCCATGCATTTGTAGGGTTTCTCTCCCGAGTGGATCCTCTTATGAGAAATAAGATTACTGCGCTGATTAAAGCTCTTCCCACACTCCATACATTTATAGGGTTTCTCCCCCGAGTGTATACTTTTATGGGAAATAAGATTACTTCGCTGACTGAAGTCTTTCCCACATTCCATGCATTTATAGGGTTTCTCCCCTGAATGGATCCTTTTATGCAAAGTAAGATCACTGTTGGTACTGCAGGTTTTTCCACACTCCGTGCACTTATAGGGTTTCTCCCCCGTGTGGATCCTTTTATGGGAAGTAAGGTGACTGCTTATGGTGAAACTCTTTCCACACTCTATACATTTATAGGGTTTCTCTCCAGTGTGTATCCTTTTATGAAAAGTAAGGTGGCCACTCTGGCTGAAGCTCTTCCCGCATTCCGTGCATTTGTATGGTTTCTCTCCAGAATGGATCCTTTTATGGGAAGTAAGCTGGCCATTCTGACTGAAGTTCTTGCCACATTCCGCGCATTTATAGGGCTTTTCTCCCGTGTGGATCCTTTTATGTGACGTCAGCTGCCCGCTCTGACTGAAGCTCTTTCCGCAATCCACACATTTATACGGTTTCTCGCCTGAATGGATCCTTTTATGGGAAGTCAGGGAGCTATTTTCACTGAAGCTCTTTCCACAGTCCAGGCATTTGTACGGTTTCTCCCCCGAGTGGGTCCTCTGATGGGAAATAAAATGGCTGCTGTTGTTGAAGCTGCTGCCGCATTCCATGCATTGATATGGTTTCCTTTCCACGTGGAGGCTTCGGTGGAAAGCAAGAGGGAGGAAACTTTTCCCATCTTCCAGGCATTCGCCTTGTGTCTCTTTCCTATAAATGCTGGGGTGTTCACATACATCGGATTCCTCTCTAATTATTTCTCCAAATGGGAAGCCCATTCCCTTTTCTCCGTGATCTTCTTGGATCAGGAAAAGATGGACATCTGGGTTTTGAGAAGCAGAGGAGTTTTGCAGGTCACCATTTAACCGCTTTGCCTCTGGCCATTGTGGCCCTTGCTGATTTTGAAACGTCTCTTCTCCAATTTCAGTTTTGACTGTTTGGAAAGCTGTCTCTTCGCAATTCTCGTTCTCCCGTCCATCACCTGCTGAACCAAAAAAAGAAAAAGTCCATGAGAAATTTAAAGCACAACTTGAGAGTGCTGTTAGGAATCAAGCCCCCATTAGCTGCCTCTTTATCTAGTATTTCTCTATTACCCCATTTTATTTTATTTTTTGTCTTTTTATGATCCCATAATCCCTTGCAGTTGGCGCAACTGAATGGAGCTGAGTGTTTTACTGGCCAGATGCCCTTCTTGTCGCCAATGCAGAGTTCGCAGCAGATATTATCTCTTTGTACCCAGAGAGAGAAATCTCTGCTGCTACCTAGGACTGAACTCACAGCCTCCTGATTGTGAGGCGAGAGCTCCACCTCTAGGCCACCACACCACTCTATTACCTCATTCCTGTTCTTAAATTTTTCAGTCCTTCCCTTTCAAGGTCCCTTCTGCCTCATGCCACTCAACTACCCTGAAACATTTATGTTACTTCTATCAGTGTATCTTCCAATTAGTGGGGCTGGGGATTACTGTTGGAAACCTAAGCAGTTGACAAGCGATGGTTCCATTTTCTCTCCCATGCAGTCCAGTGTTTATTGTTCTTAATATTTGGTTTCAAGCATGAAAAAAAAGACAAGCTGTCCAGTTAAATTTAGATTAAAAACAAGAGGTGGATGCCATTGCTCTACAGGAAAATAGACTTGGAAATTAAAATTTAATCTATTTTGGATAAAATTGCATGCTCTGGATAAAAATTGTACAGAATTGGTTTAGGGAAAATGAGCCTGGGTATGTCTAGTTTAATAAAAAAGGATTAGGCGTGACATGACAGCATTGTTGTGACTCCGACCCCCGAGCCTGTCTTATCAGAGGGAGAAGACTCCGAAGGTGAAGGAGAGGAGTTGTCCAGGCCTACCTCTCCAGGACCTTCCTCTCTGGCAATGCCTTAGGTTCTCCCGAGGGAGAAGAGATTGGCCAGGAGCCAGGTATCTCTGAGCAGTCACAGTCGGACAGTGACGGAGATAAGTCTTGGCTGGATCCACGCCAGCGTCGGAGAGACAAGCGCACGCAGCAGAAAAGGTGTGCCAGAGATTAAGCTGAGTCACTGGACCCCACCCCACAGGGGATAAAAGGGGGTGTGGTGGCCATTCAGGCTCTGTGACAGACAAAACTAAACAACTAGCGAGTCGCATTGTATCTCTGAAACTACGTTATCTCCCTGCCTTGGATTTAATACGGACTGGACTTGATAATTCTTTGACTTTGTGTATTTGTTTTGGTTTATCTGACGGAGGAGGAACACCTCCCTCTGTGAGTAAAGTTCTTGGGAAGCAGCTACTGGGTTGCTGCCAATCCTGTTATCGAAGGAATTTATTGTCTGCAAGTTTTATTTAACCCCTGACTGACTGTTTGTGTGTGTGTGTGAGACGGAGACAGAACATGCATGTTCCAATATCTAAAGGGCTGCCACAAAGAAGAAGGGGTCAAACTGTCTATAGAGATTCTCAGTCATCCAGGTCATGGTTTTCCCACAGGTGCTTTTCAAGAGGCAACTGGACTTTCTGGTTTTTCTTTGAAGACATTTCGCTTCTCATCCAAGAAGCTTCTTCAGCTCTGGCTGGATGGTGGCCTTCCATTCCCCACCAGAAAGAAAAAACCAGAAAGTTCAGCTGCCTCTTGAAAAAGCACCTTTGGGACAAAGCATCAAACTATTCTCCAAAGCGCTTGAAGGTAGGAGAAGAATTAATGGGTGGAAACTAATCAAGGAAAGAAATAACTTAGAACTAAGGAGAAATTTCCTGACAGAACAATTAATCAGTGGAACCACTTGCCTCCAGAAGTTGTGAATGCCCAACACTCAAAGTTTTTAAGAAGCTGTTCGATTTGCCTGAAGTGGTGTAGGGTTTCCTGCCTACTTTGTAGTAGAAAATATCATCCCCATCTATCGTAACATAAAATAAAGAAAAATCCTTACCCAAGGTAGCCAGATTCCTAGCATTTTCCAGCATGACCTCCCTGTATAGATTTCTTTGGTTGAAATCCAACAGAGCCCATTCTTCCCCAGAGAAAAATACAGCTACATCGTCAAAAATCGGGGGAACCTGGAACAGGAAGAGAACATTCCCCTATTAGTGAAGAGTTACTGGAAGTATTTATATATACTTTTTTAATGGACAAGTTCCAATACCAGAGTTTCTCCTTGTGCTAGATCAGGGCTGTCAAACTCCCGGCCCATGGGCTGGATGCAGTGGTGAAATGCTACCGGTTCGGGCGAACCGGTAGCGATAAAAACTATCGGTTTGAGCGAACCAGTAGTAAAAAAAAGCTACCGGTTCCTCTGAACTGGTATTTCCGACGATCAGCTGTGCCGCGTGATTTTAAATTGCTAGAAAGCAGAAAATCCTGCTTTCTAGTGACTCCAAATCGCGCGACACAGCTGAAACCCCCCTCGCTGTTCTACTTACCTTCCCAAGTCTCCTTTTTGTGCATACTGCTTGCATGCAGCATATTTGTTGTGCACTGTGCATGCACGCATGTTTGTCACGTGTTTGGTGCACACTGCATGCGCGGCCAGCAAACCAGTAGCACACTGGTTCAGATTTCATCACTGGATGGATGCGTCACACGCTGGCCACACCCACACCCGGTTTAGCGAAGGGGGGAAAAGTTCTGATATGTCATGTGACGCCACCGGGACATGAGTTTGACACCTGTGTGCTAGATAAATAATCACATCCTACAGATAAATTTTGCGATTCTTAACAGGAGAACTCAAGCTACTGATTGGTAGATGTTGTATTGATTCTACTGACTGCACAAAACATTTGATATTACATCAAATACATCGGAGGGATGTAACTCCAAGATTCCTCTCAATCAACTGATACCACAGCCAGGGGTGCATCATTAAATAAGAGCTTCAATCCATCCTGTAAAGAGGCTTGCTGAGTCCTCTTCAAAATGTTAACTGGTGGCTTATGTTGTCCCTCAGGGATCAACACAGTCCTTATTCAACCGATCAGTGAAGATTCATTCATTCCCAATGAATGAATTCATTGGGAAATGGATTACAGGAAGGATTATAAAATGGCATCAATTAAGAAGTCATAATGCAGCTTTGTGTGGACTCCTACAGGAAGTTTGCTCATGCTCCAAATATTAGAGGGGAGCTAATAAAGTGAAAGAAGTTGGCTGTGCCCATCTTGATGAAATTGGATGCCTCTTGAGTCATTCTAATTTGTTGGGAGAGGGAAAAGTCCTACCTGAGCTGGGAGGATAACTACTGTTTCTGCTCCACTATAAAGAGGAGCTATTTCCATAGGTGCCGTCTGTAACTTTTCATTCTCTGCGGAGAGTGAGATAAAAGAGAACATACATGTTTTAGAAACATCAAAAAAGAAACCACACACAAAACTAGTTTTGCACTCAGGCCTAAGGTCCTTTCGCAAAACAAGATCATAAAATAACAGTCGCTCAGAAACCGGTAGTCCTTGACTTGCGACCACAACGGAGCCCAACATTTCCGTTACTAAGCGAGACAGTTGTTACATGAACTTCGCCTCATTTTATGGCCTTTCTTTTTGCCACAATTGTTAAGTGGATCACCACAGTTGTTGAGTTAGTAACATGGTGAAGTGAACCTGGTTTCCCTATTGACTCTGCTGGTCAGAAGATCACCGAAGGGGATCACATGACCCTGGGAGACTGCAACTGTCGTAAGTACATGCCAGTTGCCAAGCATTAGGGACTATGCAGACCAGGGGTGGGTTCTAAAATTTTTTACTACTGGTTCTGTGGGCGTGGCTTATTTTGTGAGCGTGGCTTGATGGTCATGTGACAATTCTTTAGGATTTAGCAGAGGTACTGGTCTACCAGGCTTTTAACTGTTTGCAGAGCTGTACCGGTCTACTCATGTATTTTTGCAGGCACTGGTCTACCCATTTATTTTTGCAGGCACTGGTCTACCCATTTATTTTTGCAGGCACTGGTCTACCCATTTATTTTTGCAGGCACTGGTCTACTCATGTATTTTTGCAGGCACTGGTCTACCCATTTATTTTTGCAGGCACTGGTCTACTCATGTATTTTTGCAGGCACTGGTCAACCCATATATTTTTGCAGGCACTGTTCTACCACCAAACTGCCTTTTACCACTGATCAGCTGTAGGGCGGCTCTTTGAAGCCCCACAGCAAGAGTTTAAACAGTTTTTCCTTATAGCCCATCAGCTGGGACTCAGGAGGCAGCAATAGATTGGGGGTGGGGCCAAATAAAAGGTAAGAATAACGCAGGGATGGGGGGGTGCAGAACCGGTTCGGTGACGTCATATCATCATCACTACCGGCTCGGCAGACACTGCAACAGTCGTAAGTGTGAAAAACAGGCATAAGTCTTTTTTTTCAGTGCCATTGTAACTTTGAGCAGTCGAACAGTGTTGTAAGTCAAGTCAATTGTAGTATGTAGTATGAATGTGTCAGAGTACTATATTTTAGGAGTATAAGACACACCTACCTTTTTTGGTGAGGAAAACAAGAAATCTACCTCTGCCTCCCAGCAATTTTGCCTCATTGCAGCAAACAGCAAACAGCCTGCTTTACTTTCATTTTTGTTTTCAGCATAGCTTGATTAGCACAAGAAAAAAAAAATCTGCTCCCAGCAATTTACCTCCTTGCAGCAAGCAGCAGAGGCCCATGCAAAACAGCTGAGAGTAGGAGGCTCATCCAACAGACAATCAACTTGTGCTAATTAGGCTGTGTTGAAGCTGAAATGGGCTGTTTCTTCAGGCTGCTTGCTGCAAGGAGGTAAATTGCTGGGAGGCAGGGGCCAAAGGGTGGGGACCAGTGGGTGGGCAGGGCTACATTCAGTGTATAAGACATACCCAAATTTTCACCTCCTTTTAGGGGGGGAAAAGGTGCATCTTATACTCCAAAAAATACTGTATATTCATGAACTGGAATAGGGCATAGCAATAGGTCAGCCAATGAGGGCTATTTGGTAACTGAAACATAGTATTTGTTGTATGGGGCCATAAGAGACAGTTTGGAGCCTGGGCGTGGCTTAACTGTTCTGTATATAAGCTTGAGGGCACTACCTTCTCTCTCCTCCATTTTGCCTCCTCCAGTTTGTGCTGGGTTTGTTTTTGCTATTTCTCTTCTCTACCACGTGGAAAAACCTACAAGGGTATTGTATGCCTTATGTGTTGTTATGTAAATAAAGACATTTGTATCCTGCTTAATAATCTGCTTGTGTGTGTGTGCGACAAACTCTGACAGAATGTAGGAACCTTTCTTTACCTGATGGGATATTCTTGGATGGCTCTTCCTGGGAGCTCTCCGCCAAGTCCACCTCCCGAGAGGGATGCAGCACATCTCCCCGTGCTTGAGAGCGTTCAACGACCACCTCAACAAGGGGCTCCTGAAGCTGAAAGAGTAATTGAGAGAAAAGAACGCATTTCTGCCCAATGCTTCTGATTCCAGAGCCTTGTTTGTTTGTTTGTTAGTTTGTTTTAATTTGATTTATATGCCGCCCTTCTCCGAAGACTCAGGGCGGCTTACAGTGCGTTAAGCAATAGCCTTCATCCTTTTGTATATTTATACAAAGTCAGTTTATTGCCCCCACAATCTGGGTCCTCATTTCACCTACCTTTGAAAGGATGGAAGGCTGAGTCAACTTTGAGCCTGGCAAGATTCGATCTTACTTTAATTGCAGACAGCTGATGTTAAATTACAGAGCCCTGTCTGTTGAGCTATCCAGGCTTGTTAGCTTTTCACATGTCCTGGCAAAGTTCCCAAAAAGGAAACAATGACAGAACAACAGGGTGGGAAGGGACTTTGAAGGTCTTCTAGTCCAACCCCTTGCTCAGGCAGGAAACCCTAGACCAGTGATGGCTAACCTTTTTGCCATTGCAGGGGAAGCACAGGGGGGTCGTGCGCCCGTATGCCCCCACCCATAATTCTATGTGCCCCACCCCCGCGCATATGTGCGCAACCCCCTCCTCACGCTTCCCCTGCTTTTGGCACGTGACGGCCTGGTGGGCACGGTAGGCCTGTTTTTTGCCCTCCCCAGGCTCCAGAGCCTTTCTAGGAGCCTGGGGAGGGCGAAAACAGCCTTCCCCACCCCCCACCCCCCGGAGGCCTGTTTGCTGACTTCCAGTGGGCCCAGAAGGCCCGAAAATCAGCTGGCCAGCGGGCACATGTGCACCGGAGCTGAGCTCATGTGCCCACCGATATGGCTCCTGGGTGCCACCTGTGGCACGCGTGCCATAGGTTTGCCACCAAAGGGACCCTAGACCCTTTCAAACAAATATTTGTCCAATTTCTTCTTAAATACTTCCAGTGTTGGAGCACCCACAACTTCTGGAGGCAAGTCGTTCCACTGATTAATCGTTCCAACTGTCAGGAAATTTCTCCTTAGTTCTAGGTTGCTTCTCTCCTTGATTAGTTTCCATCCATTGCTTCTTGTCCTGCCTTCAGGTGTTTTGAAGCAAGGGTCACCAACCTTTCGGACTTCAGGGACTACTAAATTCATAATTTTAAATCCCGCAGACCACTAATATGATTTGCTTAATGACCAGCTGGATGGACGTGGCTAGGTGGTCATGTGACTGGGTGGCCGTGGCCAACTCGATGTTACTCACGTCAAGGGGCACCTCGCCAGCCTCTATTCACCCCTCCCCTTCCAGCAACTCCTCGCCTCCCCGCCCAGGCTCCTTAGGGCCCCAACAGGAAGCAATTGTTGGAGCTAAGCAGCCACCACGAGAAAGAGTTGGCAAAACAGCTCAGTTCACATTGGACCTGACCAAGAAGGAGGCTCAGTAGAAGCACCTCACTGAGGACTACTAATCTGGGAGTCCTCCTGGATATGCAGCTGTCCTTGGAGGAACATCTGACAGCTGTAACCAGGGGGACCTTTTGTCAGGTTCGCCCGATTCGCCAGTTGCGGCCCTTTCTTGATCGGGATTCCCTGTGCACAGTCACTCATGCCCTCGTCACCTCTCGCCTTGACTACTGCAACGCTCTCTACATGGGGCTCCCCTTGAAGGGCACCCGGAGGCTCCAACTGGTCCAGAATGCAGCAGCGCGGGTAGTGACGGGAACAGCATGGTGCTCCCATGTAACACTCCTCCTTCCAGGTGCGCTTCAAGGTGTTGGTTATCACCTTTAAAGCACTCCATGGCATAGGGCCTAGCTATCTTCGAGACCGCCTGCTGCTACCGACGACCTCCCACCGACCTGTGCGCTCCCACAGAGAGGGCCTCCTCGGGGTGCCATCAGCCAATCAATGTAGGCTGGTGACCCCCAGGGGGAGAGCCTTCTCTGTGGGGGCACCTACCCTCTGGAATCAGTTGCCCCCCGAGATAAGGAGAATCCAAGACCTTAGGGCCTTCCGCCGTGCCCTTAAAACCCACTTTTTCCAGCAAGCTGGGCTGGTTTAAGAAGAAATTTTAAATCTTTTAACTGGTTTGTATTTTTAATCTTGGGCCAAATTTATATTTATTTTAATTGTTTTTTAATATTTGTATTTCATGTTTTTTAATTCTGGCTGTACACCGCCCTGAGTCCTCAGGGAGAAGGGCGGTATATAAATTTAAAAATAAATAAATAAATAAATAAATAAATAGACTTTCCAAGCAGAAGGAAGACCTGCGGGAGTGCAAGGCCAAGTACAGGCAACTGTAGGCTCAGTGGGCTGAGATGGTCAGTCAGTTCCAGGCCATGAGGCAGTCCCACTGGAACAAGGTTCTCCGGCTCTTTGCCACCAGCGGCGCTTCCCTCCAGCCTTCGCGCAAAGCCCCGCATTAGGAGGCTGAAGCAGACCCCAAGTCGGAATTTCTGTCCCCCTCCAACCCACACAAAAAGACCCCGAAGGGGGAGAGATTCTCTGTAGCAACACAAACGTTCATTGCACGTATCTGTCCCAGGGGCCATAATTTGAGGAATCCTGATTTAGTGCAATATTAAAAAATGGAAATAATTGTTCTGCGGACCACGAGTGGTCCACAGACCACCAGTTGGTGACCACTGCTTTGGAGAATAGTTTGACTCCCTTCCCTTTGTAGCTGCCTCTTAGGTATTGGAACACTGCTATCAAGTCATCCCTAGTCCTTCTTTTCATTAAACTATACATACCCAATTCCAGCCCCCATTCATTATATGTTTTAGCCTCCAGTCCCCTAAAGCGCTCCATGGCATAGGACCCGGGTACCTTCGAGACCGTCTTCTGCCACCAATAGCCTCCCACCGACCAGTCCGCTCCCACAGAGAGGGTCTCCTCAGGGTGCCATCAGCCAAGTTATGTCGGCTGGCGACACCCAGGGGGAGGGCCTTTTCTGTGGGAGCCCCAGCCCTGTGGAATGAACTGCCCCCGGAAATACGCAAGATCTCCGACCTCCGAGTGTTTCGTTGCGCACTGAAGACCCTGTTGTTCCGCCAGGCAGGGCTATCAACTTAATAATTTTAATTGGGGTATTTTAAATGTTTGGGGTTTTAAATCGGCCAAATCTATGTAATTATTTTAATTTTTAATTATTGTTGTGTGTTGTGTTTTTAAATTGGCTGTACACCGCCCTGAGTCCTTCGGGAGAAGGGCGGTATAGAAATAAAATTATTTATTTATTTATTTTATTTATTTATTTAATCGTTGTTGTAAGAAATAATAAAACAAAACAATACATTATTTTATCAGTCAATAATAAATTGATAATATTCATCAATCAACCTTTTATAATAAAATAAAAATAAGAAACTTTCTCCCCCAGGAGAGATTAATCTCCTACTGATGTTATTAGGTTCCCAGAAGGGACACGGTTAAAAATTCAGTAACTGTTTTGCATCCTCCGACTCTTTCTCACCTGCAGTTGTCCCTGCTCCTTCTGCTCTGCTTCGCTCAGGAGGAAACCTTCTGCAAGGGCTACCGCTTGGGAACTGGTCTCAGCTCTACATTCCTGGATCCAGCTCTTCATCTCCAGGGGCAGGATAGCCAAGAATTGCTCCAGGACCAAGAGATCTAACATCTGAGCTTTTGTGTTTCTTCCTGGCTTTAGCCACTGACGACAAAGATAGTGCAGTTGGCTGCAAACCTCTCGTGGCCCGTTGGCCTCCTTACCACAGAGACTTCTCAACCGTTGCCACTGACCAGCCAAACTGGTATTTTCCTCATCTTGGTTCTTCTGCCCAATTTGCTCGTCTTTCCATTCAGGCTGTGACGCATCAGCAACTCTTCTGTCCTCTGGTAGGTACCACAAATCCATTTTGATTGCGTTTTCCAATAGAGGTAGAATTTTGTTTGTTTCTCCTTGATTTTCCAGGTTCCTTTCTTGACAACTCTTGAAAACTGCACCAAGAGGTCCTCGGTTTTCTCTCTTCATCTGTTCCTGCTCTGCATAAAGAAACTCATGAGCATTACAAGATATTTCCAGAGAGGTACAGGTAGTCCTCGACGTACGGCCACAATTGAGTCCGTAATTTCCATCACTAAGCAAGAAGTTGTTATGTGAATTCTGCCCCCGTTTTTACGACCTTTTTTGGCCACGGTTGTTAAACGAATCCCCACAGTTGTTAGGTTAGTCACACGGTTGTTAAGTGAATCTGGCTTCCTCATTAACTTTTTGCTTGTCGGAAGGTTGCAAAAAGGGATCGCCTGACCCCAGGACACAGCAACTGTCATAAGTGTGAGTCAAGTGAATTTTGATCACATGACCACAAGGAAGCTGCAACAGTTGTAAGTGTGAAAAAAATGGTCATAAAGTCATTTTTTTCCAGTGCCGTTGTAACTTCGAACAGTCCACTAAACAAACTGCTGTAAGTCAAGGACTACTTGTACAGAAAAAACAACAACAACAAATTGATAGAACTACAGAGAATCTTGTTCTCCTTCAACAACAATTCTCCCTGGTTCTATGGGAAGAATTCTTGTAAAGACAACGTGAATCCATTTCCCTCCCACTGAAAGTCTGAAGCATTTCTGGTCTCTGCTGGAAAAGCTATGTAGGGGATTGTGATTGTGCTGTAAAGAGGTATCTTATCCTTCATCACTTAATACAGACCAGTGGTGAAATCCAATTTTTTTTTTTACTACCGGTTCTGTGGGTGTGGCTTGGTGGGCGTGGTGTGGCTTGGTGGGCGTGGCAGGGGAAGGATATTGCAAAATCTCCATTCCCACCTCACTCTGGGGCCAGTCAGAGGTGGTATTTGCTGGTTCTCCGAACTACTCAAAATTTCCGCTATCAGTTCTCTAGAATCTGTCAGAACCTGCTGGATTTCACCCCTGATATAGACCCCTCACATCCTGGACATAAATTGTTTCAACTCCTTCCCTTGGGATGGCACTACAGGGCATTATATGCCAAAACAACTAGACACAGGGACAGTTTTTTCCCTTGTGCCATCACTCTACTGAACACTTAATTCTCTCAGTGTTGCCTAATGTCTATTAACCCATAGAGTGTGGCTGTAGTATAGAAGGGGGAGAGCCTTCTCTGTGGGAGCACCCGCCCTCTGGAACGAGCTACCTCCCGGAATACGGCTGATTCCGGATCTCCGCACTTTCCGTAAGGCCCTGAAGAAGTTTTTATTTCAGCAAGCCGGCCTGGCCTGAATAGGTTTTAGGGTTTTTTTTTAATTGTATTGCTAGGGGTTTTAAATTGGGGCGGCCGTTTAATTTAATTTATTTTTAATTCTTTTAACTTTTATATTGTATGTTATTTTAATTCTTGGCTGTTCACCGCCCTGAGTCCCTTTGGGGAGAAGGGCGGGATATAAATTTAATAAATAAATAATTATTTATCCTTCTTATCTTCTTACTTCCCCTTTTATTATTATTAAAGATTTAATCTTCAATTCGATTCACAGTCTGGGAATGGTAAAAACAGTTCAAGTCCTAACCAAGGATCTAAGAGTTGTTAAGGTAACATCTGAGCATATAGGCAGTTCTGAGTAAAGTAGGTTTTTTTTTTTTTTTTTTTTTTGCAAAGTTAGGATATTCAGGTCTAATAAGTTCAAAATTCCCATGTATCTAGGCAGCCCTTTGGGTATTGCTCCAAGGGCTCCTATTACTATTGGTATAACCATTGATTTCTGCCTCCACAATAGCTTCACTTTAATTTGTAGATTAATTTAATTTTTTCTCGTTGTTTCTCTTCAACTTATTGTATTATTATTATTGTTGTTATTCATTAAAGATGAAACTCAGTCAACTGAACATTTAAAAATGTATCACAAATATCAATGACTGGCACTGATGGTTGATACGGGTTGCTACCAGCATCCTAGGTATTTATTTATTTATTAGTCGCATTTTTATGCCGCCCAACTCCCAAGGGACTCTGGGTGGCTAACAACAAAGAATAAAACAATGCAAACAATATCCCATACAAAAGTTTAAAAAGAAAACATTAAAACCCATACACTCCAATTCGTGGCCGGGTCTCGCGAGATCACCGTAGCGAGATCAACGGTCTCAGGCCTGCTGGAAGAGCCAGGTCTTCACCGCTTTCCGGAAGGCCAGTAGGGTGGGCCAGTCCGGACCTCAGGGGGTAAATGGTTCCAGAGAGCCGGAGCAGCCAGAGAAGGCCCTCCCCCACGGGCCTGCCAGCCGACATTGTTTAGCTGACGGGACCTGGAGGAGACCGACTCTGTGGGATCTTACCGGTCGTTGGGAGCTATGCAGTATCAACCAAGTATCTTCTTAAAATGTACAGTTATGATGATGATGATGATGCTTTGCATGTACAAGGGGTGCTTTTGTACCAGATGCCAAATTCCTTGTCTGTCTAATCTCACGTGACCAATTCAATTCAATTCAATTCAATGTCTATAGAGATTCTCAATCATCCAGGTCACTGTTGTCCGAAGCTGCTTTTTCCAAAAAGTAACTGGGTTTTCTTTCTTGGTTTTTTTTTTCCTTTGAAAACATTTTGCTTCTCATCCAAGTAGCTTCTTCAGTTCTTTAGATGAGAAGTGATGCATTTTCAAAGAAAACAAAAACAAAAAACAAGAAAGTCCAATTGCATTTGATTTATATGCCGCCCTTCTCCGGAGACTCAGGACGGCTTACAATGCGTTAAGCAATAGCTTTCATACTTTTGTATATTTTTTACAAAGTCAGCTTATTGCCCCCACAAACTGGGTCCTCAATTTACCTACCTTGGAAAGGATGGAAGGCTGAGTCAACCTTGAGCCTGGCAAAATTCGAACATACTAATTGCAGACAGCTGGAGTTAAATTACAATGCATTAGTCTGCTGAGCTATCCAGGGTTGTCCTCCCCCACCCCTACATCTAGCCAGAGCTCCATCCACTCAGTGCCCGCTCACCCCAAAGATCAGAAGCAAACCCCAAAGATGCTTTTTCAAGAGACAACTGGACTTTCTGGTTTTTCTCTGAAGACCTTTCGCTTCTCATCCAAGACACTTCTTCAGCCAAGAAGACGACGCTGAAAAACCTTCTTGGATGAGAAGTGAAAGGTCTTCAAAGAAAAACCAGAAAGTCCAGTTGTCTCTTGAAAAAGCACCTTTGGGATAACCAGGACCTGGATGATTGAGAATCACCAAGGACTCTCAGCAGCATTCTTAGACACAGAATAACTTTACTGTCACTTTAAATGTACACTGATCGGCATACATTTAAGCATACTTACCTTTCCATTCATGCCATGGGGAAGCATTTCAGACACGCACGGGCAACCCAGAGAGAGAATAACAGAACACAAGCAACAGAGTTAACTTGGAAGGGACCTTCAAAGTCATCTAGTCCAACCCCCTGCTCAGGCAGGAAGCCCTATGGTACCATTTCAGACAAAGGGTGGCCCAATCTCTTCTTAGGAGACCAAGGAGCCTCCATGAAGTTGAGGAAGAGAGGACAAAGGGAGAATCAGAATCAGAGTAGAGCTGGAAGGGACTTTGGAGGTCTTCTAATCCAGCCTCCAGGTCAAGCAAGGAATCCTATACCAACAGGAGAGTTTGGGTCTGGATCTGAGAAAAGGCCAGGGTCCTGGAGGACCTGATCCTGGTGGTGCAGGGTTTATGCAATTATTTATTGCATTATGCAAGTTTGCATAATGCAAACTTCAAATCATTCCCCCCTCTTTTCCTTATTGCAGAAACCTTCTCTTCCCACCGTTTTTCCCAGCATCCCCAAAAGTTTGTCTCACTTGCCTGCAGATTTGTAGACTGCTTCCTCCTTCGTGGTCGGATGGAGGGGGGGGGCGGCCCTTGTGGGTGGTCGTCTCTTTCGCGGGAGAAATTCCCCCCCGCCCTCGAGGAGGCCGCAGGGGCTGCACGAAAGTGGGTGGGGAGGGGGAAGGTTTTGTGGGGACATCGTGTTTCGGGGGGGGAAGACTTTGCCCGGTGCACCCGCTTCCTGCTTTCCTTTTCATGCCAACCGGCGGGCGGACTGGCAAAGGGAGCCTGCGCATGCTCACATCCTTGGTGAAGTTTGGAGTGTGCCAGTATTCCGTTGCTCCTGGCGTCCGCCCCGCTCTCTTATTAGCACGAGAAGGGGACCATTTCCGGGGGGGGGGTAGTTGTGTAGAGACCGAATTTCTGAGTTAGTTTATTACCACAAATTCACACACACACACCCCGTGACAGAGGGGGATGTTTTGGGGTGTCTGGCTCAAACCCCACAATCCAGGCCCTTTTATATTTCTTTCAAGATACCTCAATCCCAAAGCATGTATCTCCCAGGCTGGGAAGATGGGAAGCTAAGCAGGGATGGGAGACCACCAGGAAATCTCAGGAATGTAAGGGTCCCGCATAGAAACTCAGAAGATTAATATTGTAATAATGTATTAATCGGTATTCAACAAGTGGGGCTAATATGTGTATAGGTGTTGGGTTTTTTTCTTTTTTTCTAAATACACTTTTTAAAAATGTCTTGCTTGTTTTGTTTTTCTTTAATTTTTTTGGAGGTTTTTATTTTAATCTTTATGTGTATGGATTTTTTTTCTTTTTCAATGCACTTGTCTTGATTGTTTTGTATTTTTGTGGTTTTTCTTTAATTTTTTGGAGTTTTGTATTTAATTTTTTTTTAATAAAATTTGAATTAAAAAAAAAAGAAACTTAGAAGATGGAAAAAACCATGAAGACTGAAGGAAAACAAATTCCTGGGAAAAGTGCCCCGATAGATATGACAGAAAAAATTTACATCAGAGAAACAATTTTAAAAGTACTGAGATTTTTCCAGGTTTGTGAGGAAGAAAGGAAAGAATGGAATAAAAGTGTACAACTGGTGCAAAAACCCACCACCATAGTAAGAGAAAGCAAACAACCAAATAAAAGTAACTGGAATTACAGAAATCTTCTGTAATTTTCTTGGCAGCATTATGGATGTCATGAAAAAATGTTTTATCTGTTTCGACTCTTTCCATTAATTTCCCTGGATGATCCCTGCAACCTATTTTGTGAGAGCCTTGTGTGTCTTCTCCATACAATGCATGATTTTATAAATCTTTTTCCCGTTCCCCCTTAGTTGCTTTTTTTCCAAATCCCATGGAAGTACCATGTCTAGAAGTTAAGAGAATAATATCATAAAGTTATTTTTATTTCCTAATTATCCCTATCATGGACTTTCTTTCTCAGCTATCAAAGTCTTCTCCATTACAACCCAGAGATCTTTCTCCTGGTGGGTTACAAGCAGCTCGGCTACCATCGGTGTAAATGTAATGTTAGAGGACTCTTTTGTGTCAATGAGTTGATAATTCCTCAAGTTGGACTCCTCCAAAATCGCCTTTGGTTTTTGTTACCTTAAACAGTTTAGTATCTACTGCAAATTGGGATAAATTATTTTATTGCTAACTTGAGATCTTTAAAGAAACGAACAGCTACTGCATTTTCTTCCAATGGCTTCTGAGCACTGTGCGCACATTTTCCAGTCAGTCTTCAAATCCAGATAGTGTTCAGGGCAACTTTGTTCAAGACTGTTTTGCTATTGTCTCTTCCCTAGGACGGAGACTGTGTGACTGGCTCAAAATAATTCACCTGGCTTTCCTATTTAGGAAAGAACTAGAATTTCAGGCTGAGTTTTAGGGTTAGCATCTTTAACCACTATATCAATCTGACTCTATGGTAGGGGTCCCAACCTGTAGGCCGCACTTCACTACCAGGCTGTAGCCTATTCACAACCAGGCTGTGCTGAGGTAAATAACAAATAAAGAATAATGTAGATAAAAGAAATAATGTGAATAAAATAGGAATCATACAGAGTCAGATATATGGGCTCCGGGGGACCCTTTCTATTCACATTATTATAAGGGGAAGACGTGCTTGGATACATGAACTCTGAGAGACCCTCTATTCACATTATTATAAGAGAGGAAAGTGCTTGTTGGAAATTACATTAACAGTTAAATCCCTTTAAGTGGTAATATATCTTCTGAGACCTAGATGTCACGGAAAGGACTGCCATATGGAAAAACATCTGAGTGACCTCACTGTGAATGATACAAAGACCTATATGTTACAAAGAGTTACTTAACCAATAAACTTACCCAAGGACAGTAGTAACTCTCCCATTAGCAACTGAGAGCACTTAAGGAAAAGTTGTAAACTAGAAAGCAATGATTAACCATATATGGGAAAACGGATGGTAAAGTATAATGTAATTAACAAATTTATATGACCGTATATGGAGAGGATATGAGATCATTGAATCCTTTGTCTTAGAAATGTATAAAAACCATGGAATCAGAACATCCTTTGTTCAGTTTTTGTGAGAATCAAAACGCACTGAACCTTTGCAAATAAAATTCTGTCTCTGTCTGACCAGGAATGTTGTTTCGTCCCTTCATTCCATAACAGTGCGAACAGCGGGCGCCAGCTCTCACAGCCCCATTCGTGTGAGTGGTGCCCCAAAGGCTTCTCTCGCATGAGTGGAGTTGCGTGTGCGTGCACACCGGTCTGTCACTTGCGCAGTCCGATTCCCCTCTCCCCCTCCGGCCCGGCTAGGCCGCCAAGCCACCTGCTCCTAATGCTCCAAAAGCAGAGCGACGAGAGCAGAGGCTACGTGGGATGGGCGCACTCTGCTCAGCTTTGCTGACTCACCAAGGCTGCGCAATTCCTTCTGGAGCATCAGGCAGCCTCGGTGAGTCTCAAGGCGCATGAGACTGCACCCCAAAAAGGCTTTTTTTCTCCGCGCCAAAAGCTTTTGCAAATGCACGGAAGGCTTTCGGGGAAGCGATCTTGCGTGGCTTCAGGCTTTCTGTCCCTTTGCAAAACCTAGCAAAAAATAGCCAGCCGCGCAAACAGGCTGAAGAACAGTTTTTAATCTGTCGGCTGTCAGACTCCCGATTGAGAAATAACATCGTAACTATGTAGTATGATGGACTGCAGGGCCGGCGCAATGTGTAACATGTTCACACTG
This sequence comes from Pantherophis guttatus, assembly GCF_059756535.1. Classification (NCBI taxonomy): domain Eukaryota; kingdom Metazoa; phylum Chordata; class Lepidosauria; order Squamata; family Colubridae; genus Pantherophis; species Pantherophis guttatus. Next base: position 280,205,447 of record NC_142064.1, read on the forward strand.
GTGCAATAGGACTGGGTGTTTTGTTAATATGATTTATTGGGTTAGGGATTTTCCATCTTCACTGTGTTAGGGGATGCACTGAGGGAGCTCAACCAATCTCATTGTACATATGTTGTGAACTGACAATAAAGATTTTAAATTGAAATTTTGGCGCGGAAAAGTCTGAAGGAGCAGAAACCGTGCCCCAAAGGCTTTTCTTCTCTTGCGTGAGTAGAGCTCTGCTCGCGCGGCCAGGTTCCCCTCCTCCAGCTGGGCTGCTAAGCAGCAAAGGTTGGGGACTACAGCTCTACAGTTACTTACTGTACATATCCAATTATAATTACAATACGGGCATTCCTTGACTTACAACCATTTGTTCCAGCAACTATTTGAAATTAACAGTGGCACTAAATGGGGGTTATGACCAGTCTTTGGAATTCCCTTCCAAACAGGTATCTCTTGCATACCCTCGCTTTAAGACTGTATTGCTTAGCGATGGAAATTCCGGTGCCAACTGCCATTGTAAGTTGAGGACTACTTGTACCTGAAATGAATATAATAATTGATATAAGAATATCTCCCCCCAAAAGTGTTCACTCCCAATTGACTTCTAGCTGAATCCAATCCTGAAGATGATACGGTGTATCTCCTAACGTGCATGATGCTCATCAACTTCTTTTAATGACCCCATAATCCCATGCGGGATGGAGTCTGGGCAACTAAATGGAGCTGAGTGTTTACTGGCCGGATGCTCTTCCTGTCGCCAATGCGGAGTTTTTTCCCCCAGGAGATAATACTCTCATTGTGCCCAGAGAGAGAAATACAGTATCTGCCCCCTACCTAGGATCGAACTCACAGCCTCCTGATTGTGAGGCGAGAGCTCCACCTCTAGGCCACCGCACGATTCCCTAGCGTGCATGACAATATTTGAGACAAAATATTAACTGAAGTAATATATAAATTAATTCCCAATAAAGAACACAAGTAATTGATCTTTATCTGTATATAACAATCACTCCCCCTTTGTGCAGGCACACACAATTCCATTTTCCCAACAGAAAAAAACCAAAGAATAAAAAGGGAAGTGGAGGAACTGAAAACTATGCTGGGAAGAGAGAGGGGGAAAAAGGAGGAATGAGACAAGTTGGGGCAAGGAATTAGATACAGGTAGTCCTCAACTTGCAACTATTAATATAATGTTTCCTGGTTGCTTATTTGTACCCTATGACTATCATTAAGTGTTGTACCTTATGATTCTTGATGAACGTAGCTTTTCTTTTATGTACTCTGAGAGCATATCCAATCACACTTGGCCAATAAAAATTCTATTCTATTCTATTCTATTCTATTCTATTCTATTCTATTCTATTCTATTCATTTAGTAACCGTTGAAAGTTACAACGGCGCTAAAAAAAGTGACTTATGGCTGTTTTTCAAACTTACAACCATTGAAGCATTCCTACAGTCCGTGATCAAAATTCAGATGCTTGGCAACAGGTTCATATTTATGATGGTTGCACTGTCCTGGGGACAAGCTATCCCCTTTTGCGACCTTCTGACATATACTTAACAACCGTGTTACTATCTCAACAACGGAAGTGATTCACTTAAGAACTATGGCAAGAAAAGTCATAAAATGGGGGGAAATTCACTTACTGTCTCATTTAGCAACAGAAAATTTGGGCTCAATTGTGGTCATAAGTCAAGGACTACCTGTAATTGGACCGAGAAAGGAAAAAAGAAGGAGAAGCCCTATTGGGATCTTAAGAGAAGGAATTTTAAATACTGACAAACAAATATGTGGACATGGATAAGTCCAAAGTTAGGGTTACGGTGAAGAGTTGGCTAACAGTGCTGGCTGGAGATTCGATAGCTGAAATCCACACACCTTAAAACGTTGTAGAGAAATACTGGGTTCATATTAGAAACCATCCACAGCTGTAGCTGCTGTCACCTGTACCTCCCACCAAATCCTGCAATACTGTATTCTATTAACTCAATTCATGAAAAACCACTCTACTTATTTTCCCATCAGGTAATTAAGGAAATAAAAAAGTATTGATGCGCCATATAACATACAAAGGTATTTCTTTTGTACAGTTGATTAGATGCCATGCCAGATATACAAGGAACACATAAGGCATGGGCAAATGCTTGGTGTTTTCTTGTCTCTAGTTAATAAACTATATTTTTTTCAAAGTCTGTCATTCATGTGCTTATCCCATGTGTGGAATCTTCTATGGCGAGTAAGTGAGCACATATAAAATAATCGGTTTCCATATAACATACGTTTCTAAGATTCGTTCTGTATAGAGCAGGAGTGTCAAACTGGATTTCTTTGAGGGCCAGATCAGCATTGTAGTTTTCCTCTGTGGGCCGGCCATGAGGGGAAGGAGATGGGACGGACGCCTCCTGCAGCACCGTCAGCCAAAATTGGGCACGGGGTGGGGGCAGCCCCTGGGCACCCCATTTTCTTCCTGGATGGCCTCCTGAAGCATTTTGCTAGCCAAAACGGGGCATGGTGGTGGGGGGGAACTGTGCATGGCCAAAGTGCGTTTTCATTCTGGATGGCCTGTTGCAGCACTTTGCCGGCCAAAACGGGGCACAAGGAGGCGCATGTGGCCCCCGCACAGCCCATTTTGGCCAGCAAAGTGCTGCAGGAGGCCGTCCAGGCTGAAAACGGGGCACATAGGAGCCGGATGCAGCCCCCCACACACGTTTTGCCTGCCTGAGGCACCGCAGACTGATCCTTTGCTATTTCCAGGCCGGCCCCGTGAGGCAGCTGTAAGCACCCCATGGCAGGGGCACATTCTAATTTTTTTTTACTACCGGTTCTGTGGGCGTGTCTTATTTTGTGGGCACGGCTTGGTGGGGGGGGTAATGTGACTGGGTGGGCGTGGCCAACTTTTATTTATTTATTTATTTTTTACTTTTAAAAGCATTTTTTCTACAACTTTAAGAGTTCCAGAAAAAAATGCCTTCAGGAGCCTCTGACGATCCCAGATGAGCCGCGTGATCATCAGAGGCTTTTTCTTTTTTATTTTTAAAAGCATTTTTTTTTGGACAAAGAGGTTGTAGAAAAAATGCTTTTAAAAGTTAAAAAAACCCAACCCTCTGATGAGGTGGGCAGGGTAAGCGAGTGACGACCGGGCCGGGGACTGGATCGAGGGCGTGGCCAGCCAATGTTATTACCGGTTCTCCGAACTACTACAATTTTTTTCTACCGGTTCTTGCGAACCGGTGCGAACCGGGAGCAACCCACCACTACCCCACGGGTCAGATCCAGCCCAGGGGCCTTGAGTTTGACATCCTTGGTTTAGAGCAATTTATCAGCTCTTTCTACATTTTGAAGCTTTTTCTACACTCCCTGCAGTTATACAAGTTCTCCTTGGTGTAAATCTGAAGACAAGATGCCTGCTGTGGCTGAGGGCCTATCCCCTTCAATCCAAAACATTAACATGGTTTATATCTCATATGTACCCTTTTATGAGACGTAAGGTTATCGCTCTTGCGGAAAGTCTTTCCACATTCCACGCAGGTATACGGCTTTTCACCGGTGTGAATTCTTTTATGAGAAGTCAGGCTACTATTCATAGTGAAACTCCTTCCACACTCCATGCATTTGTACGGTTTCTCCCCTGTGTGGATCCTTTTATGAGTAGTGAGAGAACAGCTCTTCCGGAAGTCCTTTCCACACTCCGTGCATTTGTATGGTTTCTCCCCTGTGTGGATCCTTTTATGGGACGTAAGGCAACTGCTCCACCTGAAGCTTTTCCCACACTCTGCACATTTATATGGCTTTTCACCCGAGTGGACCCTCTTGTGTTCACTAAGATTAGTAGCACTCCTGAAATTCTTCCCACACTCTGCGCATTGATACGGTTTCTCGCCGGAATGGATCCTTTTATGGGCAGTAAAGGAACTCAGGTCAATGAAGCTCTTTCCACACTCTGGGCACGTATAGGGTTTCTCTCCCGAATGGATCCTCTTATGGGAAGTCAGGTGACAGCTCCACCTGAACTTCCTTCCGCAGTCAGTGCATTTATATGGTTTCTCCCCTGAGTGGGTCCTTTTATGGGAAGTAAGATGGCTGCTTAAAGTGAAGCTCTTCCCACATTCGGTGCATTGATAAGGTTTCTCGCCCGAGTGGATCCTTCTATGGGAAATCAGGTGACTGCTTATAGTGAAGCTCTTCCCACACTCCATGCATTTATACGGCTTCTCCCCCGAGTGGATCCTTTTATGGGACGTAAAGGAACTCAGGCCACTGAAGCACTTCCCGCACTCGGCGCATTTATAGGGTTTCTCACCAGAATGCATCCTTTTGTGGGAAGTGAAGGAACTGAAACCACTGAAGCACTTCCCGCACTCGGCGCATTTGTAGGGTTTTTCCCCAGAATGCATCCTTTTGTGGGAAGTAAAGGAACTCAGGCCACTGAAGCTCTTTCCGCACTCTGTGCATTTATAGGGTTTCTCTCCCGAATGGATCCTCTTATGGTAGGTGAGTCCGCTACTCCACCTGAACATCTTTCCACACTCCATGCACTGATATAATTTCTCACCTGTGTGGATCCTTTTATGGGCATTAAGATTACTGCTCTTGCTGAAGGTTTTCCCGCATTCCGTGCAGGGATATGTTTTTTCTCTGGTTTGGGTAGTTTGATGTAAGGTACGAAGAAGGGGCGAATTGTAATTTTGTTCATACTCCCCAAACTTACATTGTTTTGCTTTATTGTGAGTTCTGCAGTATTCGCAGAAATCTAAATTTCCTCTACGTGTTTTTCCGCAGGCGGGACACTTCCTTCCTTTCTTGTGTCCTTGCTGGCCAAGATAAAAATGGATTTCTGCCCACTGAGGAGTACAAGATTTTGCTCTTCTCTTGTTTAATTGGTTGCATTCCGATGTTTCGGGTCCCCGTAGATTTTCAAACATCCCTTCCCCAATGTCATTTCGGACTGTGTGTGAATGTTCCACAGATGTCTGTTTATAATTTGCACTCTCTGGCCAACCAAATCCTTGGGACAAAAAGAAACAGAAATACATATTACACCTTTAAAGCAGAAGACTCAAATCCGGGAAGCCCCCACTGGCACTGGCATAACTTTGACATCAATTCCCAATGGAAAACCAAATGGGTCGCTGAACATCCAGACGTAGGAAGACATACAAATGACCCCACAAATAAGGTGCCAGGCTTTGAACTGCCACACCAGCAATGGACAATCCTGAATTGGATTTGCACCTCACACGACGTCTGCTGGGACTCTATATAGCAATAGCACTTAGACTTATATACCGCTTCACAGTGCTTTTGCAGCCCTCTCTAAGTGGTTTACACAGTCAGCCTATTGCCCCCAACAATCTGGGTCCTCATTTTACCGACCTCGGAAGGATGGAAGGCTGAGTCAACCTTGAGCCGGTGAGAATCGAACTGCTAAACTGCTGGCAGCTGACAGTCAGCAGAAGTAGCCTGTAGTACTGCATTCTAACCACTGCGCCACTGTGACTCCTGTAAATATCCTCCACTCAGTACGATTGCAGGGTCCCACTGAGATAACATTGGGACTGGCTATAAGCTGAGGGCATATATTGGTCCATTTTGTTTTAATATCAATGATGCTTCACTTCAATGGTTAGATGGTCTAAACCAGGGGTGTCAAACTCGATTTTATTGAAGGCTGTATCAGGGTTGTGTTTGATCTCGGGGGGTGGGGGGGTGCAGCGGGACGGGGGCGTGGCCAGGGTGGGTGTGACCAGCTTGATGTCACTCCTGTCGGGGGCACCTGTGGTGGCCTGAGCCCTCTGTCAGCCAAAACAGGCTCCGAGCTCCTTTTTTGGCTGCTACAGCCTCCTACAACCCTCTGCCAGTGAAAAAGATAAAGCAAGGAAGGTAAAATGGAGTCAAATAATAGAGTAACATCCAGATCCAAGGAAGCAATTGAATAGATGAAATAATACGCAAGAAAAAGTTGGTTAAAAGAAGAGAAAGCTGTGCTGTTGAAAGACAAGTACACGTTGTCCTCGACTTACGACCACAGTGGAGCCAAAAATTTCTGCTGCTGAGTGAGACAGTTGTTAAGTGAGTCTTGCCCCATTTTATGCAAGCAGTTACAACCTTTCTTGCCATAGTTATTAAGTGAATCACTTCAGTTGTTAAGCTAGTAACACTGTCGTTCAGTGACTCTGCTGTCCCGTTGACTTTGCTTGTCAGAAGATCGCAAAAGGGGATCACATGATCACAACGATCATAAATACGAGTCAGTTGCCAAGCGTCTGAATTTTGGTCATGTGACCATGGAAATGCTGCTACAATCATAAGTGCGCGAAATGGTCATAAATCACTTTTTTCCAGCTGTAACTTTGAACGGTCACTAAATGAACTGTTGTATGTCGAGGACTACCTGTAACTGGAAAAGGAACATGAGAGCAGAGGTCCAAACCGCTTGAATGAGATTGCGTTCCTTTGAAAAAGCAGTTCTGCCATCCTAGAATGTTATTTTACCTCAGGTCTCATGAGGTAGCAGATAGGACCTGAGGCAAATGGTAGCGCACGGCCACATCACCTCCAGAGAAAACAAGCAAAGTAGTGAGTAGGGCCCAATTAGTAGTAATTCTGTTTCCCTGTGATAAAACCTGTGGGTCTATTGGGGCTTCTAACTATCACTGAATGAGAGGACGTTCTCTCTAAGGACAGCAAGATAATTTTAGTCCTCAATGAAAAGTGTAGTCTAGTTAAAAACAATTTCTTCCCTCTCGGAAACGAACACGTCAACATGTCTATGGAGATTCTCTGTCGTCCAGGCTGTGGTTGTCCCAAAGGTAGTTTTTGAAAAGGCAACTGTGCTTGGTTTTTCTTCAGTCAGAACTGTAGAAGCTTCTTGGATGAGAAGTGAAATGTCTTCAAGGAAAAACAAAGTCCAGCCGCTTTTTGAAAATAAAGCACCTTTGGGATGAACAGGTCAACATTTCCTCTAATACAGTGGTTCTCAACCTTCCTAATGCTGCGACCCTTTAATACAGTTCCTCATGTTGTGGTGACCCCCAACCATAAAATTATTCCTAAAACCATTGAAAAAATGTGTTTTCCGATGGTCTTAGGCGACCCCTGTGAAAGGGTCATTCGACCCCCAAAGGGGTCCCGACCCACAGGTTGAGAACCACTGCTCTAATAAATGGGTTATTTTATTTTTTACTAGAAAATACCTTCCCCACTGAATTGAAGCCAAAGCAAAGATGAACCTTTTACCTGTGGAGGCCATATTCCTGGCATTTTCCAGCATAACTTCGTTGTACAGGATTTTTTGGTTGAAGTCTAGCAGATCCCACTCCTCCACTGAGAAGAAAACAACTACATCATCGAAGGACAGGGAATTCTGAAACAGGAAGAAGGAATTCCCAGTGAATCAACAGCTCCAGGAAGGATTTTAATTTAATTTAATTTAATTTAATTTATCGCATTTCTATGCCGCCCAACTCCCAAGGGACTCTGGGCGGCGTACAGCAAAAATAATGCGAACAATGAACAGAAAAATTATTAAAAAACATTATAAAAACATTTTAAAAACATTAAAAACCCATGCACACCATTCATGGCCGGATCTTGCAAGATTGCAACAGAGAGATCAATGGTCCCAGGCCTGCCGGAACAGTCAGGTCTTCACCGCTTTCCGGAAGGCCAATAGGGTGGGGGTAGTCCGGATGTCAGGAGGTAACTAATTCAGAGAGCTGGGGCAGCCATAGAGAAGGCCTCCCCCGCGGGCCCACCAGCTGGCATTGTTTAGCTGATGGCACCTGGAGGAAACCAACTCTGTGGGATCTTACCGGTCGCTGGGAGCTATGCAGTAGAAGGCAGTTGTCGAGCCCCACCATCCCGCTCGGCGCCATCCCGCTCGGCACTGCAACACGGTCATGAGGATGGGACGGGGCTGCGCAATCACCGACCGCCTTTGCTATCACCATGCTCCGCACCAAGCTCCGATACGCCCCCTATTCGCGGCTAGGATGGGCGTACATTCACACGTGGGGGGGATGCACATAGGCACTACGGCAGGCGGGCGGGTAGACGCGTCGGGGTCAGGGCTCCACGGGATCGGGTTATCGCTTGTTCGGGAGGTTTCAAAAACGCAGCAGCTGGCTCTTGTTAGCACCCCTTGTTAGCGCTTCCTGGTCTGCCTATTCGCCGGTGGCGGGGCGTTGTTCTGGGCTCTGCCTCACAGCTGACAGGTATGGGACGGATATAAGCGCTACATGTCGTATGCATGTAGTGCCAATTTTACATCGTTACGACTGCAGCGTTTTCGGGACGGACAAGATTAAACCAGCATTACACATCCAACGTCGTTCTTGGTGGTTTGTACTTGTTGCGCCTGAGGATTCTGAGAGCGGTCTCGAAGATAGCCTGGCCCTGAGCCATGTAGGGCTTTCAAGGTCTCTTTTAATTGATTGATTCCAACATTTCTTTAGGATAAATATGATTTTTCCTAGACATAGGAAGTCCCTGAATGACAATCTGTTCACACCCTATATCCTTCCAGATCAAGTGATGGGACAGACCTTGGGTGTTCTATCCATCATAGCTGAACGAAGGGTTGGGAGATTCCTGTTTGATATTTTAATTGACAGTTTATATTATCCCTCAGGGACCAACAGTAGCTAGAGACAACTGTCTCTAGACAAGATGGATGGCATGAAGAAAGAAAGAAAGAAAGAAAGAAAGAAAGAAAGAAAGAAAGAAAGAAAGAAAGAAAGGAAGGAAGGAAGGAAGGAAGGAAGGAAGGAAGGAAGGAAGAGGGAGGGAGGGAGGAGAAAAAGAGTAAAGGAAGGAAGGAAGACAGAGAAAGAAAGAAAGAGGAAGGAAAGAAGGAAAGAAGGAAGGAAGGAAGGAAGAGGGAGGGAGGGAGAGAGAAGGAGAAAAAGAGTAAAGGAAGGAAGACAGAGGAAGAAAGAGAAAGAAAGAAAGAAAGAAAGAGGAAGGAAGGAAGGAAGGAAGGAAGGAAGGAAGGAAGGAAGGAAGGAAGGAAGGAAGGAAGGAAAGTAAGTAAGTAAGTAAGTAAGTAAGTAAGTAAGTAAGTAAGTAAGTAAGTTTTTTCCAGAAGACAGTTATGAGATCAGAGATGGGTTTCAGCAGGTTCTGACCAGTTCTGGAGAACCAGTAGCGGAAATTTTGAGTAGTTCGTAGAACCCGTAGTAAAAATTCTAACTGGCCCCGCCCCCATCTATTCTCTGCCTCGAGTCCCAGCTGATTGAGAGGAAATGGAGATTTTGCAGTAACCTTCCCCTGGAGTGGGGAGGGAATGGAGATTTTATAGTATCCTTCCCATGCCACATCCACCAAGCCATGCCCACCAAGCCATGTCATGCCCACCAAGCCACACCCACAGAACCAGTAGTAACAGTTTTTGAAACCCACCACTGTATGAGATACCATCAATTCACAAATGATATGCAACCCTAAGCAAGTTCCCAGGTTGCCAGGAACTTCCTTGTGGCCAGGCAAATTGGCTAGATTGACACTCATAAAATGGAAGGAATTTGCTCTGGAAAAGAGGTTGGGGCCATTTTGGACAGCAAACAAATCACAGATTTGGGGGAACGAGTGGAGTGCTTTAGTTTACCTCAATTGGAAGCACAGCCGCTGCTTCTACACCACGAAAGAGAGATGGTCCCACAGGAGTTATCAATGTTCTATTCTTGGAGACTGAGATATAAAAAAAAAAAGGGTTCAAAGAACATTATGGAGAGACACTAGGCACAAAAGCCATTTGTTCACGAAAGTTAAAGTACTTTTAGGGAGACCGTGTTCATTTCCATTGCAGCAGAAGGACTCCTCTATTTACCTGCTAAATTCTGAGATGGACGCTCCTGGGATGTTTCCCGAAAGCTCAGCTCCTGAGAGGTATAAAGCAGATCCCCCCATGCTTCAGCGTGTTCTGCAGCCAACGGGGAGGACTCCTCCCACAAGAAAAGTAGAAAAAGCACGTTACTGTCTTGTTCTTAACTGTAGAGCCAGCAATCAATACCCAGAGAAGCAGGGATTAACACCAGACAAACAAACAGTAAACAGTAGCCTAATCAGGGAACTGCCAAAGAGAAAACAACACCTCCATTGGTAGGACAAGCTACTGTTTATAAACAGAGAGCAAACCCCCCACTCCCCTCTAGCACTGAAGATGTTACCCTAGTTGAGTAATGAAACTTCTACAAGAAAGTAATGAAGCTCAAGAGTGCATCACGGACTTCACAGTTCAACCCTGAGTTACATCTGTTTTGTTCTACTGTTCTCAACTTCTTAGCCTTCTCTGGAAGAAGGACTGGGAAACTCTTACGAAGGAGGGAGAGAATAATTTGACAAAACCAAAAAATTTAAATAAAACCGTCTTCTGATGCTATTAGCCTGTAAAAGAAAGCATATTCGGTAGCGTTTGTAATTACGTCACCCAGAGAATTTACCATGGATAAAATTTCTCACCTGCTGTTGCTGCTGTCTCTGTTTGCGGTCATTTGCCCTGCTCAAGAGAAAGCCCTCTGCAAGGGCTACAGCTTGGGAACTGGTCTCTGCGCCACATTCCCGCACCCAAGTCTCCATCTCTGGAGGCAGGACGGCCAGGAACTGCTCCAAGACCACCAGGTCCAACATCTGAGCTTTTGTGTTTTTTTCCGGTCTCAGCCATTCACGATGAATTTGGTAGAGTCGGCTGCAAAGCTCTCGGGGTCCCTCAGAGTCCTGATAGGAGAACCCCTTGAAGGAGGGATTCTGTACAATCCAATTGATGGTTTCTCCTTTCAGGAGGTTTTTCTCTCCGCATGTCCCAGCAGTCCCAATCAGAGTGACACTGGGGCTTCTTGTGTCTCCTCCCCCTATCATGTTGGGTGAGGTCACTTTTTCTCTGTGCAGAGATGTATATCGAAAAACAAAAACCCAGGTGCTCCCCTAGATTTCCAAAGCAACCTTGTTTTGGGGACCAGAACAGCAAGAAAAGCTCCCTTTAGACATCTTGAGGAGGTTGTGAGATCCTGGTCCTTGGATATTCAGAATTTCAGGAGATGCTTTTAGCACCCAACCTAAGAGGAAAAAGAAAAGAGGGGAAAAAAAACACCACTTCAGAAGGATCTGAAAGTTCTCCACGGTACCAGATCTCTTTTAAAAAACCCACTCAGACTTTCAGGAAACTGGCAATTTGGGGCCTTTTCAGATGGAGCCCAGTTTCCTCTCAATGGAATAATAGAATAACCGAGTTGGAAGGGACCTTAGAGGTCTTCCAGTCCAACTCTCCGAAGAATCCTTGCAAAGTCTTTGTCTCAACCTTCCCAAAAGCTTTGAGAAGAACTCATCCACCTCAGGGAGCCATAGTCTACTGAGATGGACATGCCACAGGGATAGGCGGCCCGTTGCTTTGATTTCGGGGCCCAGATGGAATGGGGTTCAAGCAAGCCTTGAGCTTGGGATAGACCTTCCCATGGGGTTCCCAGGATGCAAGCTAGATGCATCCTCTAGAAATAATTTAGGAAGGACAGACCATTCAAGTTTTATGGGAGTTTGCCTGCAGGACAGATTCAAAATAAGAGTTGGAAGGGACCTTGGAGGTCTTCTAGTCCAGGGGTCAGCAACCTGCGGCTCTGGAGCTGCATGTGGCTCTTTCACCCCTCTGCTGTGGCTCCTTGTCACTCAAAATATGCGTCACAGCCGCCAATGTGTGACACCCGCCAGCACGTGATTTATTGAACTTTTCAACCCCTGGTAGGTCAACCATGGATAAATCCAAGAAAAGAAAAGTTTCAGAAGAAAACAGAACGTTTAATTCAACTACATATGCTAGTTTTGTGGCCACTCTAGAAATAGTCAGCACAGGCAGGGTTTTGTGGCTTCCGGTGTTTTCTTTTCTGTGGGAAACGGGTCCAAATGGCTCTTTTGAGTATTTAGGGTTGCAGACCAGTGGTAGGTTCCTCCCGGTTCGGCCCGGTTCTCCCGAGTCGGTAGCAGTGACGATATGATGTCACCGAACCAGTTCTGCCCCCCCGCACCCCCCCCGCGTTATTCTTACCTTTTATTTGGCCCCACCCCCAATCTATTGCTGCCTCCTGAGTCCCAGCTGATGGCTAGAGGGAAAAAAACTGTTTAAACTCTTGCTGCAGGGCTTCAAAGGGCCGCCCTACAGCTGATCAGTGTTAAAAGAAAACAAATGAGTAGAACAGTGCCAGCAAAAATACATGAGTAGATCAGTGCCTGCAAAAATAAATGGGTAGACCAGTGCCTGCAAAAATACATGAGTAGATCAGTGCCTGCAAAAATAAATGGGTAGACCAGTGCCTGCAAAAATACATGAGTAGATCAATGCCTGCAAAAATAAATGGGTAGACCAGTGCCTGCAAAAATACATGAGTAGATCAGTGCCTGCAAAAATAAATGGGTAGACCAGTGCCTGCAAAAATACATGAGTAGATCAGTGCCTGCAAAAATAAATGGGTAGATCGGTACAGCTCTGCAAGCAGTTAAAAGCCTGGTAGACCAGTACCTCTGCTAAATCTTAAATAATTGTCACATGACCATCAAGCCACGCCCACAAAATAAGCCACGCCCACAGAACCGGTAGTAAAAAAATTTAGAACCCACCCCTGTTGCAAACCCCTGTTCTAGTCCAATCAAGTTCAAGTAGGAGGCCCTATACCAATTCAGACAAATGGTTGTCCAATCTCTTCTTAAAAACCTGCACTGTTGAAGGAACCACAACTTCTGGAGGGAAGTCATTTCATTGATTAATTGTTCTCACTGTCAGGAAGTTTCTCCTTAGTTCTAGGTTGGATCGCTCCTTGACTAGTTTCCATCCATTGCTTCAGAAATGGTGTAGGGCCGTGATGGCGAACCTATGGCACGGGTGCCACAGGTGGCACGCGGAGCCATATTGGTGGGCACGTGAGTGTTGCCCTAGCTCAGCTCCAGCGCGCATGCATGCACCAGCCAATTGATTTTCAGGCCTTCCAGTCCCACCGGAAGTCAGGAAACTGACTGTTTCTGGCCTCCGGAAGGTCTCTGGGGGGATGGGGAAGGCTGTTTTTGCCCTCCCCAGGCTCCTAGAAAGCCTCTGGAGCCTGGGGAGGGGGAAAAATGGGCCCACCGGGCCATCATGTGCCAAAAGCAGGGAGGAGTATGGGGGGGGTCACGTGCACATGTGCGGGAGGGCGGGGCGCATTGAATTATGGATGTGGGCACACACACACACGACCCCCCCACGACCCCTGCTTTTGGCACGTGACGGCAAAAAGGTTAGCCATCACTGGTGTAGGGTCTCCTGCTTGGGCGGGGTGGGGCGGGGATTGGATTAGATGACCTACAAGGTCCTTTCCAACTCTGTTATTCTGCTATTCTTGTTCTCCAGCACTGAGCCAGGACCCCACCCAAGACTGGGAAAAGAGGCCATGGGACGGAGAGAGGCAGCCTGACGCTTCCTCCCAGGAAGCTCACCAGGAAAAACTCTTCAAGAGTTCCCAAGTCATCTGTCTGCTGCTGCTTCTTCTGCAAATTTCAGGGAAAGAGCAAAGCCAATCTGAACCAGGCAAGGCCCCTTTAGAGGGGCCGCCACATAGACGAGGGGGATCGATTTATTTTCCGAAGCACCAGAGGGCAGGACAAGAAACAATGGGTGGAAACCAATGGAGGAGACATGGTGGCAGTGTTCCAATATTTGAGGGGCTGCCACAAAGAAGGGGGGGGTGTTCAACCCAGTGGCGAAATCCAATTTTTTTTTACTACCGGTTCTATGGGCGTGGCTTGGTGGGAGTTGTGTGGCTTGGTGGGCGTGGCTTGGTGGGCATGGCAGGGGGAGGATACTGCAAAATCCCCATTTCCTCCCCACTCCTGGGGGAAGGATGCTGCAAAATCTCCAATCTCACCCCACTGTGGGGCCAGCCAGAGGTGGTATTTGCCGGGTCTCCAAACTACTCAAAATTTCCACTACCGGTTCTCCAGAACCTGTCAGAACCTGCTGGATTTCCCCCTCCCGGGTCAACCGATTTTCCAAAGTACCAGAAGGCAGGACAAGAAACAATGGATGGAAACTAATCAAGGAGAGAAGCAACCAGGACTTAAAAAGAGAAACTTCCTCACAGTGAGGACAATTAACCAGAGGAACAGCTTGCCACCAGAAGTTGTGGGTGCCTCATCACTGGAGGTTTTGAAGAAAGAGACTGGACGGCCACTTGTTCTGAAATGGCATGGGGGGGTCTCCTGCTTGAGCAGAGGGTTGGATTAGAAGACCTCTAAGGTCCTTCCCAGCTCTATCCGGATTGAACTGCCTTGGCCTCCCAACCTTTCCCTCCCTTCCCTTCTGCGCCATGTGCCCCCCTCCCCCATTTTGCTACAGGGATCAGGAGAGAGTCGCTTGGCCGGTGCAAGGTTCTGGGGGGGAGAGAAATTGTCCCCCTCAGAACGGGCTCGCAATTTGGGTGTCCTCCTAGACTCACAGCTAAGATTAGAGCAACACCTGACAGCTGTGGCTAGGGGGACCTTTGCACAGGTTCGCCTGGTGCACCAATTGCGACCCTACTTGGATCAGGAGGCTCTCCTCACAGTCACTCATGCCCTTGTCACCTCACGGTTGGATTAGTGCAACGCGCTCTACATGGGGCTACCCTTGAAAAGTGTTCGGAGACTACAGTTGGTCCAGAACGCAACCGCGCGACCTGTCATGGGTACACCTAGATACACCCACATTACACCAATTCTCCGCGAGCTGCACTGGCTCCCTATTAGTCTCCGGGCACAATTCAAGGTGTTGGTTATTACCTTTAAAGCCCTACATGGCTCAGGGCCAGGTTATCTTCGAGACCGCCTTCTGCCGCATAGCTCCCAGAGACCAGTAAGATCCCACAGAGTTGGTCTCCTCCGGGTCCTGTCAGCTAAACAATGCCGGCTGGTGGGCCAGCGGGAGAGGGCCTTCTCTGTGGCTGCCCCACCTCTCTGGAACCAGTTACCTCCTGAAGTCCGGACCATCCCCACCCTATTGGCCTTCCGAAAAGCGGTGAAGACCTGGCTTTTCCGGCAGACCTGGGGCCGTTGATCTCGCTCTTGCGATCTGGCGAGATCTGGCCATGAATGGCGTGAATGGGTTTTTAATGTTTTTAATGTTTAAATATTTTTTTATAATGATTTTTAAAAATGTATTGTGAGCCGCCCTGAGTCTTCGGAGAGGGGCGGCATATAAATTGAATTAATTGAATTAATTAAATTAAATTAAAGGTTGCCCTTTAAGGAAACTTTTCCTGCCAGGAAAAACCCGAAAGGCAACGGCTCTTTTTTTACCCCACTTACCTGAAGCCAGCAGGGAAGAAGCAGAACCCGCGATCGGCCGGGAAACACCTGAGTTCAAGTTTGCAACCCCGCCCGGCAGGATTCTGGATCTCAGGGGGAAAGATCTGGAGGCAGAATTTGGACTTAGCTCCCTCTCAACCTCTCTCCTGGCTTTGCTAAGCCGCTCAGCTGTAGCCCGGCGGGGAGATCTCCATCCCCACGAGGACTTGCACCCCCACGCGTCTTTGCTCTCCGCTGGCTAGAGTTAAAAGCAGAGAGAGCCTCTTCCTAGAAAGGCCACGGGCGGGGTGTGGGGGGCGTAGGGTGCGTGGACGGTCACTTCCTGCCCCCCCCTTTTGAAGGTCTTGGGCAGATGCTTCCCCGGAGCGCAATTCTTTGTTCGGCTTTGCCTGAACTGGGAAACAAGGGGGCCGAAGCTTGCAGGAGGGCGCCATCTAGCGAAGGCCGTTTGCAACGCCCGCGGAAATCGGGGTGGGGGAAGTGCCCGCTTGGTGCCCCGAGGTGCTTGGCGGAGGGCCGGAATTCAACAGAATAACAAACTAAAATGGGATGGGATGGGATAGGATTGGATAGGATGAAATTAGTAGAGTAGAGTAGAGTAGAGTAGAGTAGAGTAGAGTAGAGTAGAGTAGAGTAGAGTAGAATAGAATAGAATAGAATAGAATAGAATAGAATAGAATAGAACAGAACAGAACAGAACAGAACAGAACAGAACAGAACAGAACAGAATAGAGGAAATAGAATGCAGAATAGAATAGAATAGAGTAGAGTAGAATAGAATAGAAATAGAATGCAGAACAGAACAGTACAGAACAGTATAGAATAGTGGAAATAGAATGCAGAATAGAATAGAATAGAATGCAGAATAGAATAGAGTAGAGTAGAATAGAATAGAAATAGAATGCAGAACAGAACAGTACAGAACAGTGGAAATAGAATGCAGAATAGAATAGAATGCAGAATAGAATAGAATAGAATAGAATAGAATAGAATAGAATAGAATAACACAGTTGGAAGGGATCTTGGAAGTCTTGTAGTCCAACCCCCTGCCCAGGCAGGAAACCATATACCACTTCAGACAAATGGTTGTCCAATCTCATTTTAAAAATTTCCAGTGTTGGAGCATTCACAACTTCTGGAGGCAAGTTGTTCCACTGATTAATTGTCCTCACTGTCAGGAAATTTCTCCTTAGTTCTAGGTTGCTTCTCTCCTTGAATAGTTTCCATCCATTGCTTCTTGTTCTGCCCTCAGGTGCTTTGGAGAAGAGCTTGACTCCCTCTTCTTTGTGGCAGCCCCTCAAATACTGGAACCCTGGCTATCATGTCACCCCCCGTCCTTTTTTTCATTAAACGTATTTTGGGGAAATGCTTGAAAATTAGTATTTTTGCCTATTTATGTTGATTAAACAATCAAGAAAAAAAGCCATGGATTTGCCCAGAAGACAGAACTTCATAAGATAATTTGAGGTCTGTCCAGATCTTGGGTATGCTATATTTTATCACTTTATTTATTTATTTATTTATTCAATTTGTATACCGCCCTTCTCCTAGTGGACTCAGGGCGGTGCACAGCCAGAACTAAAATAAATAACAATACAAAATTTAAAATTAATTAAAAGAATTATATACTTTGGCCTGAATTAAAACAATGCGAATTAAAACCCATTAACAGATTAAAACTAAACAATTAAAAACTAAAAAAGGGGGCGGGGTTCACGCCAGCCCTGCTTGATGGAAAAGAAAAGTTTTCAGGGCACGGCGAAAGACCCAGAGATCCGATATCCTTCTTATCTCCGGGGCAAGTCATTCCAGAGGGCAGGAGCTGCCACAGAGAAGGCCCTCCCCCTGGGGGTCGCCAGCCGACATTGCCTGGCCGACGGCACCCTGAGGAGTCCCTCTCTGTGGGAGCGTACTGGTCGGTGGGAGGCTATTGGCGGCAGAAGGCGGTCCAGCAAATACCCAGGTCCTATGCCATGGAGCGCTTTAAAGGTGGTAACCAACACCTTGAAGCGCACCCGGAAGATCATAAGTAATCTTTTACTTATACTATAGAAGAAATTTATCTCTCCATAGTAAATTAAATCACTGTCACTGTTCCACATATTAAATATTTCCTGGGGCAATATTCCAACCTCCATGATCAGACAAACCCAATTCCTGCAACCGTTCTTCATATATTTTAGGCTCCAGTCTTCTAATCATATTCATTGCTCTTCTCTGACTCTTTCTAGAGTTTCAACATCTTTTTTATATTGATATGACCAAAAATGGATACAATATTCCAAGTGTGGTCTTACCAAAGCATTATAAAGATTATAAAAATTTGGGAGTAAAACTTGTGTAAGCTCCTTTTGGGGCCCTTTCCAGGAAATCCTTATCCTCACCTGCACCCTTCTTGGGATATCTTTTTCTTGGGAAAATCAGGTGTGGCAACGGCATGAAAATTGGATGATGCTCTTTTATAGAGAAAGCCCATCAGAACCAAAAACTGTACAGATAGTCCTCGACTTACGATCACAATGGAGCCCAAAATTTGTTGCTAAGCGAGACAGTTGTTAAGTGAGTTATGCCCCTTTTTCAACTTTTCTTGGCTCAGTTGTTAAGTGAATCATAGCAGTTGTTAATTAGTAACACGGTTGCTGAGTGAATCTGAGTTCCCCATTGACTTTCTTCGTCAGGTCATAAAAGTACATGACCCCAGGACACTGTGACCATCATAAATATGAACCAGTTGACAAAATATTGGGCAAGAATTCATATGTGGTTGGAGATGACGACGCAGCAGCATATTGATCTAAAACCTGAGATATTCCTGTTGGAGATTTTACCAGAAACGTATAGTGAAGAAAATGTATATATGATTATTGATGTAATAACTTCAGCTAGAATTGTATTTGCACAAAATTGGAAGGGTGAAGAGATCCCTACAGATGAAAATGTGATTAAGAAGAATATGCAGAAATGAATAGATTAACACTTGCTATTAAAGGAAAGGAAGAATCTGATTACTATAATAAATGGGATTTATTTTATCAATGGTTAGAGAATAAATATGAAAGCAATGTATTATAATGTTAAATAAGCTAAGAAGAGAAATGTCACAATAATAGATATGTTAAGTATTAAGTATTAGTATTAAAATAAGAAGAGATATAAATAATGAATATGGTGGTAAGCTTAAACTGTTACGACACAAAAAATTTGTAGCTAGACAAGACAGTTTAATGAATGATGAAATGTTTGTATTAAAAGAAAATAAAACTTTTTTTTTAAAAAAAAATAAAAATAAATATGAACCAGTTGATAAACATCTGAATTTTGATCATGTAACCATGGGGACACTGCAACAATTGTAAGTGTGAAAAATGAACGTGTCACTTTTTCAGTGTTGTTAACTTTGAATGGTTACTAAATGAAAGATTGTAAGTCAAGGACTACCTGTGCTACCATTCTACTTTCGAAGGGTAATGTTTTTATTGATCTCAACATAAATAAATACAATTAGCAGCACAATGCAACCATTAAAAAGGCAAACATTATTTTGAAATACAGTAAGTGGAGAAGAGAGCCTAACTCACAGGATGTACTCTTAATTCTGTTCTGTCCTGGTAATGCCTCATTTGGAGTCTTGTATCCAGTTCTGGTCATCACACTTCCAAAAGAACAGGGACTAACTATAGCAATTTCAGAGGAGGAATCATGATTAATGAGGGATCTGGGAACCAAATGCTTTATGAAGAATGGTTAAAAACTGTGTGTATTTGTGAAAAGACCTAGGGGCTGTACAATAGCTGTCTTCAAATATTTTAAAGACTGTTCCATAACGGACTTGCACGTAGTTCTCACTTAACAATAATTGGGACTGGGATTTCTTTTGCTAAGCAATGTAACTGTAAAGCATGACATCATAGGACTGCGCTGCATAGGTACAATAGTTCTGGCAGTCTCCAGTTATGTCATTACACGAGGACCTTTATGTGATCATGACTTCGACTTCTTGCTGACTTCCCCAGTGACTTTGCTTGGGGAAGCCAGGTGAGAATGTCGCAAATTGCAATTCTATGACTGTGGGAATGCTGTAACAATTGGAGCTTCAACATTCAATCCAACGCTGTTGCAAGTTCAAACAATTGCTGAGCAACTGGTCATTAAACAAGGACCACCTGCATTCTCTTTTGCCCGGAACTGAATTAAAGCTAGAAGGGAAGAATTTAAGGCTCAATATTAGGAAGATCATACTAACTATATAAATTGTCAGCAGTAAAAACAGGCTGCTGACACATGAAGTGGTGGAGACTTTATTGGAGGTCTTCAGAGGCAGCATGGTCACCTGGGAGAAATACTCTAATGGACTCTGAACCAAGTACATGTCAGACTAGATGATCTCCTAGGCCTCTCAAGCACCAAGAAATCCCAGTGCTAGAACACAAAATAAAATAAAAATTCTAGGTTTGGCAACGGCAGTTATATATTGACCAAGGAAACTGTACATGCATTTCCATGTCATAAGGAGTTTTACCTTTACTATAGGTTGTAACTGTTTGAATCACAATTCCTACCATGCGATAGCAAGAAATTAGCAATGTTTCATTACAGGTAGCTCTCATTTATCAATCATTTATCAACTACAATTAGGACCAACAACTCTGTTGCTAAGCTACGCAAAGCCATCACAATTGCTTTTATTGTTTCAACCTTAGCACATTCTTAAGGTTTCTTTTTCATGTTTTCACTTTTTTCACCATTTCACTTTTTTAAAAAATCACGTCTGCTGTCTTTCTATTAGAGAAAGACAGTTTGCTGCAGTGATTTTTTTTCTACCACCGCCTGCATGGAATAGCTGCTTTGTATTTTTTAATGTACGTTAAACATATTGCTCATTCAAGAAATATAGGCCTTCTTTACCCCCTAGCCCGGATACATATCCCATCCTGCTCCAGAAACTAATAAACCTCCTCCATATCAGAACACTGATGAGGTTATTGGGCAAGATCATGAAAAGTCTGCAAAGAAAATGCCAAGCTGTTATATACATCAATCATGTCCCATCTAAGATCCCTTTTTAAAGCTAGAGCCCACAAAATTCTAGCTTAAGGAAGATGTTCAAGACTCTGGATCATTTTGCACTCTTCTGCAAATTTTCAAGCTTTCTTATATTGTTTCTGGAATTGCATAAAATTATTGGCAATCTCAAAATTCCACTTTACTATCAACCACAGACCAGGTCAGTCCACTGCTTAGTGCAGGGGTCAGCAACCCGCAGCTCTGGAGCCGCATGTGGCTCTTTCATCCCTCTGCTGTGGCTCCACAATTGATGGACTTTCGGTTAGGACAGAAAGAGGAAAAAGGACACCGTACTAAGATGAGACCCTATGGTGGGGGAATTGGACTTCCGGTCGGCTCCAGAATTGAACGGGGAGCTTCCAGTTAGGACCTTTGTGGCTCTTTGAGTGTTTAAGGTTGCCGACCCCTGGTTTAGTGCTTTGTATCTGCCAAGACAGAGAAGGCATGCTTCCAGGCTCTAGGTAAATGGCATTGTTTTCACAACTACCACAAAAAGGTATAATTCTCTGTTGAATCTCCACATGCCAAGATCTTTCTCCTGATTAGATACAGACAGATCTGGTCCAATTAGCATCTATGTCAAATTATGATTTTTTTTTGTTTCAATGCTCCTCACTTTATATTTTCTTATATATATATATATATATAAATTTGATTTATATGCCGCCCTTCTCCGAAGACTCAGGGCGTCTTACAATGTGCTCAGCAATAGCCTTCATACTTTTGTATATTTATACAAAGTCAGCTTATTGCCCCCACAACTGGGTCCTCAATTTACCTACCTTAGAAAGGATGGAAGGCTGAGTCAACCTTGAGCCTTGGCGAGATTCAAACCCTGCAGTAATTGCAGGCAGCTGGTCTTAATAACCAGCTTAATAACAGGGTGCCTTAAACCACTGTACTACCAAGTACATGCCATTCAACAAGTGGGAACATCTCATCGTAACTTGATTTTCACTATGGTCTATATCAATATCAACCACAAACTAGGTCAGTTTAATGCTTAGTGCTTTGTTAGCACCTATCAGAATCCATCATCCAAAAAAAAAAAAAGTGGGGGGGAAGACTGCCCTCCCAAAAAGCAGAAAATTGTACATCAATTACTCATAAAAATGAGATCTGAAAGACTACATTAGGGACAGATCACCAATCGAAAAACAAAGTATGTGGTCACGAAGAATCAACATGAATTTAATAGCGTATCAATGAAAAAATGAAAAGCCCCTCCTGAAAATGGTGGCATTCCTGCTTGAAAGTAGTACACACAATAAAAGAAAAACTATAGAGCCCTACACCATGTATAGGTTCCCTCTTCATATCTTTTAGGGAACAAAACTGAGTTCCTAAGCAGTCTGACTGAATTAGATTTTAAACACTGTGAACACGTAACCATCGTTTTATAGAAAAATCAATCTGCAATACACAAATAACTACAAATGAAACAATGTAAAACATAATTAAAGATAAGTTGATCTCATCAATTATTGATTGTATTCGTATTTTTTTTCTTAGCAACCTGGGAATCCTTCTCCCGACAACACGAGAATTTCTTCCAGGCCCATCAAAAATTACCAATAACCAGGATGGAATCTGCTTAGTTTCAAAGAACACTAATTGCCAATGAAGTAGTAATAAGTAACACCTTTAAAAATATAATCAGCAATACTGAATATTCCCATCCCACCTACCTTTAATATTTGTAGCAAAATTCAACCACCATTCCGTAAAATCCACCAAGTTGTTATTTTTAATTCTTTAGGACCCTTTCATTTAATTTTGACAAATGAAAGATAAATAAAAGGAAATTAAAATTAAACTGTGTTCTGGATCCATTCAGTTTCTAAAGTCAACTATCTGCCTCACCATCAAAGATCAGGTGTAGTCCAAGGTGTTAGAAGTTAGATTTTTTTTTAGTAGATAGTAGTTAGATGTTTGTAATATGCAGTCTCCTCCTGGTTTTTGTTTGTTTTTGAGTTCATGTAAAATTAAAGTTCATCTGAAGCACTTTTCATACTTCAGAATTTCTTTTCCATGTGGGTTCATTTATGGGAAATCAGGTTACTACAATGAACAAAGCTCTATCCACACTCCACTGTTTGTGTGGTTTCTTCCCTTTTGGCCTTTATTTTCATATATACAGATAAGTCCTTGACTTATGACCACCATTAGGATCAGAATTTCTATTGCTAAGCAAAGCAGTTGTTGAATTGCGCCTGATTTTACAACTTTTGCCACAGTTATTAAGTGAATCAGTGCAGTTGTTGAATGAATCATATCATCATTAATCCTGATTCCCCCACTGACTTTGCTTGTCAGATGCCAGCTGGGAAGGTCATAAATAGTAATCACGTGACTCCAAAATACTGCAACTATCATAAATACATACTAGTTGCCTACCCCCAAATTTTGATCCTGCGGCTACTGTAATAGCTATAAGTGCGAGATCTGGTTTTAAGTCACTTTTTTCAGTGCTGTGGTACTTCGGATAGTCGCTAAACAAATTGTTATAAATTGAGGACTGCCTGTAATCTGTTAATACTGAAGCACTTTCCACATTAACTCCATTTATATGGGTTCTCCCCTCTGTGGATCCTTCTTGCAGGCATTAAGATTACTCTTCTGAAGCTTTTTCCACATTCCAGACATTTAAGACATCTCTTCTGTGTGAAACTTTTTATGGGAAGTAAAAGAAATGATGTTACTAGCATGGTGGCCTAGAGGCGAAGATGCTCACCTCCTCTCAGAAGGCTGAGAGTTCAATCCTAGGTAGTGGCAGTTATTTCTCTATCAGGGTGCACAGAGAAAATATCTGCTGTGAATTCCATGTAGGCATCAGGAAGGGCATCCAGGCAGTTAAATGCTCAGTCCATTCAGTCACCTCGACTTCACCCCGAAAAAAGGATTACAGGTTCATAAAAAGAAAAAAAGGAGAAATGTTTTCATTGAATTTTTTCAGTGAATGCTGAATTTATACAGCATTTCCTTTGTAGGAATTCTTTGTGGTGATTAATATCCAAACCTCAGGACAGGCTCGAATGGAGAAAATCCATCTGTGGTTGCTAAGAGCTGACACACTTCATTGCTTATAATTACCTATTTTTTGGAGTATAGGATTGGCCTCCTGGAATACCCCCAATCAGCTGTTCTGAGAGGTGAATTTTAGCAACAGGTTTATTGGTTGTGAGCTCTGTGCCTTGTTTTTTTTTCTGCCTCTGAAACAGAGCTTCAGAAAAAAAGCCTCTGTTTCTGATGCTTTTATTCTGAAGCTCTGTTTGAAGGCTTTTTTTCGGAAGCTTCGTTTCTGATGTTTTTTTTAGCCTCTGAAACCTCCATTTGAGAAGCTGGGCGGGATGCACCCAGATTTTCACCTCTTTTGGGGGGGGAAAGGTGTGTCTTATAGTCTGAAAAATATGGTCGTTTCCTTTATTAATTATTAAAATTTAAAAAATACTCTCCTTTATTAATAATTAGTCAACATAATCAATGGGAAGCTCATCCCCACACTGTCTGCATTCAAATGGCTGTTCTACTTTCACACAAAGCAAGGTATCTGCTGTTATGGAAGCTTTTACCACGCCTGGTAGATTTGTATGGAACTTCTTTTCATGTGTTCTGTCATGTCGAGTTAGATCAGCAATCCGCTTGAAGCTCTTTCCGCATTCCATGCATATATACGGTCTTTCCGCTGTATGGATCTTTTTATGAAATTTAAGAGAACCCTTTGTTCTAAAGCTCTTTCCACATTCCACACACTGAAATGGTTTCTCTCCTGTGTGGATCCTTTTATGGGAAGTAAGGTGACTACTCAGGGTGAAGCTCTTGCCACATTCCGTGCATTTGTAAGGTCTCTCTCCGGTGTGGATCCTTTTATGCACAAGAAGGGAACTGGAATCAGCAAAGCTCTTTCCACACTCGGTGCATTTATACGGTTTCTCCCCTGAGTGAAGCCTTTTATGGTAAGTAAGGTGACTATTTTGAGTAAAGCTCTTTCCACATTGCAAGCATTTAAAAGGCTTCTCCCCTGTGTGGATCCTTATATGGGAAGTAAGGTGACTACTCTGAGTAAAACTCTTACCACATTCCATACATTTAAATGGCTTCTCCCCTGTGTGGATTCTTTCATGTGCAATAATTTTACTGTACCTGCTGAAGCTTTTCCTACATACCTTGCATTTAAATGGTTGCTTTCCCATATACTCTTGTTGATGCAAAGTAAAAGAGCAAAACCTCTTGTACTTTTCCTCATGATCTTTCCATTCGTGTTGTTTATTTAAATCTGATTGATCTTCAAATATTTTCTGAAAATCTAAACTTTGTCGTCTTCTCTCTGTTTTAATATCTTTTGAGCTCAGGAAGTCATAGATTTTAGGACACGAAGAAGCATTTTTATGCCTCTGAATGTTTACTTGAATTTTCTCTTGATTTTTTGATGGGCACTGATTTTGAAATATCTCTTCTCCCACTTCAACCTTGATGACTCGCAATGGCTCTATCTCTGTTTCTTGTTTATTCTTCCGTTCGTTACCTATTTGGGAGAAAAAGAATGAACTAAAACAGAATATTCTAAATTATTATTACTTGTGTAAAGAAGTACAGTGGTACCTTGGCACTCATCATTAATTGGCTCCAGGAGCCAAATGAGTACCAAACAAAAATGTTCCCATAAGGAATAATGTAATGATTCACAAGACATCTGACACTGACAGGTTCTAGCTTGTGTGTTGAGTACCAAGCAAATAATGACTACCAGGAGAAACTTTTTGTATCAAAATGAACTGAGTACCAAATTCAATGAGTTTCAAATCATTTGAAACCAAGATATTACTATACTTCTTTCTAGCACTTAATCTCTTAGGGACATGTTCATAGCTTTATAAATTATAACAAAACCCTTGAATTGCAACTAGAAAGCAACTGATATCCAGTGCAACTTCTTAGCATAGTTATTATAACACAGCACTATGTTTGAATCTAAGGCTTTTGGTTGGTCTTCAAGGCCAGCTGCATGTAGAGTGAGCTACAATAATCTAACTAAGAAATGACAAGAATGAACAACCATTCACAGAAACTTTATTTCCACTAAAAGCTGCAACAGGCAGACCTACTAAAGCTGGGCAAATACCTACATGGCAAGTGGCCGCCATCCAGGGGTGCTATTCAGCAGGTTCTGACAGGTTCTGGAGAACCGGTAGCGGAAATTTTGAGTAGTTTAGAGAACCGGCAAATACCACCTCTGGCTGGCCCCAGTGGGGTGGGAATGGAGATTTTGCAGTATCCTTCCCCTGGAATGGGGTGGCAATGGAGATTTTGCAGTATCCTTCCCCTGCCACATCCATTAGGCCATGCCCACAGAACTGGTAGTAAAAAAATTTGAATTCCACCACTGCCGCCATCCATTACCACTGCTGTCAAATTGAAGGTCATTGTATTATTGTGCGGAGCACAATCCCACCTATAATCAAAATTTGAATTATTCTAGAAGTGTCTATGGAGATTCTCAATCATCCGGGTCATGGTTGTCCCAAAGGTGCTTTTCCAAAAGGCAACTAGATTTTCTTGTTTTTTTCCTTGAAAACGTTTCGCTTCTCATCCAAGAAGCTTCTTCAGAACTGAAGAGGTTTCTTCGATGAGAAGTGAAATGTTTTCAAGAAAATACCAAGGAAGTCCAATTGCCTTTTGGAAAACAGTTTTGGGACAATCATTCTAGAACTTGCTGATTTTTAGATTGGCACAATTCTATCTTTCTTGAGTTGAGTGTGCACCTGTTTTGGTCCACTCAGATTCTGTGAGCCTCCAGACAGATGTCAAGACCCCTGCAATACACCACCTTCCGTTCAGCCCAATATGCAACATATATATCTGCGTATTATGTCTACTAAAGGATCTAACTGAGATTGAAGCAAGTGTGAAATAGGAATGCAAAATAACCCTGCCTTAACTTTGTTTAGTAGGAGAGGGCATAAAGAAAAACTTTCAAGTTTCTGTTACTACATTGCACAATAATAAACCAGAATTTGTGAAATTCTCACCGGATCTGTTCCTTGATCTGGCCTACCAGAAAGGTCAGAGAACTACAAAAAACGGATTCTGTCCAACTAAAAAATACCTAACCCAACTATTTGAACAGAAAGCAAAGAGGCTCTTACTTAGAAAAGCCATATTCCTACAAGTCTCCAACATGATTTCTTCATGGAGAGCTTTCTGATCAGGGTCTAGCAGAGCCCACTCCTCCTTGGTGAAATAGATGACCACCTCCTTGAAGGCTATGGAATCCTGAAAGAGGAATAAAGAAATCCTTTATTAAGAGACAGATTGAGAAATCTTTTAAGACCTCTTAGAAATCCCCAGAGCAGAAACTTGCAATAAAATAAACAAGATTTTTTTTCTGGCAAGTTTCAGAATTAAGGAAATAAGTGGACATGGCTCACATCCACTGGCTGAAATCACATAGGAGATAAAGGCTGATTAACTGTACAAAGGCTGATTAATGCTTCCACAGGATTTGATGTACTGAATGCATGAATAAAACATCATTCTAGATCTTCCCCATCCTGAGCTGTTTCTCGCATCCATCAGAGCTGCTCTATTCCAGAAAGTGGTTGGATGGCAGCTGACCAAGTGAAGCTTATTCATACAGTGTTACTGGTCAGGAAAAGGACTGTTTCTAGATTATAAATACAGTTTTAGCAGTAGAAGGGATGCATCTTGACTAAATCACATACGCAGTTCTGAGTAGGGGAAAAATTTCTTCGTACCTGAGCTGGAAGGACAGCCCCCATTTCCACTCCACCAGAAAGAGAAGCTTGATTTTCCAATGGGAGCTGAATCATTGTTTTGTTCTCTGTGGGGAGGACAAAGATAAAAAGAAATGGACATTTTTAAAGAATATACTTAATACGGTATGTTCTGGGGGAAGCTAAATATTTTGTGTCAAGAGAGGCAAAGTTTGATTGCAAAAGAAGCTCATGAATGAAAGTACAGGTAGTCCTTGACTTACGACCACAATTGAGCCCAAAATTTCCATTGCTAAGCAAGAAAGTTGTTAAGTGAATTTTGTCCCATTTTATGACCTTTCTTGCCACAGTTAAGTGAATCTGACTTCCCCTTTGACTTTCTTTGTGAGAAGTCACAAAAGGTGATCACATTTCGTAGCCTGGACTGATGAGGGGAGGTTTTCTTAATAGTTTTTAAACTGATTTTAAATTGCTTAATTCGGACTTTTTAATTTTATAGTGTATTAATGTTATTGTATATTTTACTGTTGTGAGCCGCCCTGAGTCCATTGGAGATAGGGCAGCATATAAATTGCATTAAACTTAAACTTAAGCATGATTCCAGGACATTGCAACCATCATAAATACGAACCAGTTGCCAAGCTCCCGAATTTAAATCACGAGACCACAGAGATGCTGCAACGGTCATAAGTATGAAAAACAGTCACTTTTTTCAACTTCAAACTATCACTAAACGAATGGTTGTAAATTGAGAATTACCCGTAGTTTGGAGAGCTCTTGATAACTTTTTGCCATTAGAACAAATTTCTTACCTGGTGGTCTGTCCTGAACTAGATCCTTTTGTGAGATGTCTCCTAAAAATAGATCCCTACGAGGTTTGAACAGATTCCCTCTTGCTTCAGAGCATTCAGTGACCAAATTAAGACAGGACGTCTTCACTTGCAACTGCAGACATCAGAAGGGAACGGGTTTAACAGAAATTAGACAAAATGTATTTCCAACTTTCATCCCACCTCCCCTTCTACTTGATTCATCTGTGGGAAAAGAGCTTGGGTTTCTCCCAACTCCTGGGAAATGTTTCAGAAAAGGCAACAAACACTTTAAGAAGTTATACTCCTTCCTTATACATATAATTAATAACTGAAAGGACTGAGGAGCTTTTAAACTCCCATCTAGCTTTACTAATAAGAGCAAGATCCCTCCAATTTAAGGCTGGCCTAAGTCAAGACTACTATTGTATTTTTCGGACTATAAAACGCACTGGACTATAAGACGCACCTAAATTTACTGGAGGAAAACAAGAAAGAAATAGTTTTTGGCCTTCGCATGTCGGATTTCCGTCCTCCCAGGCCCCCAGAAGCACTCTGCAATGCTCCACATGGCCCGTTTTTGCCAAAAACATGCCTGTTTTTGACCTGCAGAGTGCTTCTGGGGACGGGGCAGGATGAAAACGCGATGCGTGGAGGGCTTGGGAGCCTAAAAACGGGCCCGTTTTTTGGTGAAAACGGGCTGTGCAGACTACTGCAGAGTGCTTCTGGGGGCCAGGGAGGGCAAAAATGCAACACACGGAGGCTTTGGGAGGCCAAAAACGCCCATTTTCGCTCTATAAGATACACCTAAATCTTCACCCACTTTTAGGGGGGGAAAAAGGCGTGTCTTATACTCTGAAAAATATGGTATATGGCCAGCTCTAAAATGGTTTGGAGGAACTGCATGTTTAAACTTTGAGATATTTATTATCACTCCCTCGGAACCAATCAGACCTTCATCTCTTCCTGCTTCTTCTCCTCCACTTGGCTCAGAAGAAAGCTTTCTGCCAGAGCCACTGCCTGAGAACTAGTCTCCACTCCACATTCCTTGACCCAGTTCTTGATCTCTGGGGGCAGGATGGCCAGGAGTTGCTCCAGGATCACCATGTCCAATATCTGTGACTTTGAATTTCTCTCTGGCTGCAGCCACTGGGAGCAAAGATAATGAAGGTGGCTGCATATTTCTCGGGGGCCCTTAGTCTCCTGGTAGCAGAACTCTCTAAATATTTGTCGCTGGATGTCAGCGCTGATTTTTTCTTCATCTGGGATCTTCTGCTTGCATGTTTCCCAAATGTTCAGACTGGTCTCCCTCGGAAGGAGAGGGTGTACTGCTATTCCCTCACATTCTAATCTTTTTCTTTCCATTTTCCATCTATGCTCAATCGAAATTCCCAATGGGTAAAAAGTCTCTAAACCTTCTTCCATCTATAAAATCAGAATGTCTGAAAAGGTCCAGTGAGGAATCCAAACAGATCACTGAGCTTTCTTTGGTGACAAGTTTTTGTGTCAATGGAAACAGGAAGCTTGCAGATAAAACAGCATACATCAAGCTCCCAATCTGTGATCAAAAGAAAAAAAAAGAATATTAATATATGACAAAATTGTCCTAACCCCGACAATTTTCAATTTTTTTTCTAATAATGTTTAATTAGAGTTAATGTTTGGGGAGAACATTTGCTACCAAAGGGCTTTTCAGGTGGGAGACTGGGCTCTATTTCTCCTAAACAGAATTTTCTCATTGCAAGCAAATCTTTGCTCTGAGAATACTTGAGAGATTTGAGTACAAGATAGTTTTATCAGCCTGAAAGCCAAGAAAAGATTGGACAATCATTTGCCTTAAATGGTATAGGGTTTCTTGCTTGAGGAGGGAGTTGTATTAGAAGACCTCCAAGGTCCCTTCCAAGTTCCAAC
This sequence comes from Pantherophis guttatus, assembly GCF_059756535.1. Classification (NCBI taxonomy): domain Eukaryota; kingdom Metazoa; phylum Chordata; class Lepidosauria; order Squamata; family Colubridae; genus Pantherophis; species Pantherophis guttatus. The sequence continues at coordinate 280,235,248 of NC_142064.1, forward strand.
TCTGTTATCCTGTTAGTCTCTCAGCAGGGCTCTACACTGATCTCCGAAGGGCTTTTCTTGGTTAATTTTGTATCTTTTACAGTACAGTATTTTAGCCAGAGGTAATATTCAGCAGGTTCTGACCAGTTCTGGAGAACTGGTAGCGGAAATTTGGAGTAGTTTGGAGAACCGGTAAATACCACCTCTGACTGGCCCAGCCCCCATCAATTCTCTGCCTCCCATGGATCTTCCCATGGAGTGGGTGGGAATGGAGATTTTGCAGTTCCCCTGCCACGCCCACCAAGCCACGCCCACAGAACCGGTAGTAAAAAAATTTGAATCCCACCACTGATTCTAGCCCCCATAAGCAGCTCTACACCTGAAATCCAATGCAGGATGAAAGGATCAAAGTTGTCTTTTAAAAAGTAATTAAAAGCAGACTCTTCAACAACTTTACATAGTTTTACAAAAAGATCTATACTTTGTTAACAAACCCATAGCGTTTGTTGAAACTGAGATCAACTGAAACCTCTTGATATATAAATTCATGCTTTCTGCAGACAATGCATGCTTTGCTCAAGACAGCCCTCTCTCCTGAGATGCAACAAATTGCCCGTTTCCCTGCCCGCATCCCTTGAAAGGGGAAGAACCAGAGGCTACAACCTTCAGGAATACATAAACCGTCAACCAGCCAGCCTCTGGGTAAGCACAATGGGGGAAGTACGACCCACCCGTTTTCCCAGCCCCTGCGATCTAGGCTGAAAACTGCATGCCAACCGCGGAGCTCAGTCTCATCGGAATATCTGCTTCTTGTGAAGCAACACAGATACCGTCGCAGGGCGTTAAGAAGGCGCTTCCAACCACACCGAATCTCCGTGCACCAAAGCAAGGCGTTCCCGAGTCTTTCCTTCCCGGAAGTGTCAGTGGAAGATGGCTTTTTCCTAGAGAGTCCAGACACTCACTTCCTGTCTTCCTGCTCAGAACTCCAGCCGTGCATGTTAGAGAGAAGTCTGTCGGCTCGCAGGAGGATTGTTCCTAAGCACGCAACCGGAGTGAATGCGGCTCCCTCCGGATGGAAAGCGAAAGTTGCCACCGTATCACTGCAGAAAAAGCAGGGGAGCTGTTGGACGAGAAAGCCGGGAAAAGGGGGAAGCCACTAACATATAGCTGGCCTTCGTGTTTGCCCAAACTCTGAGACCCCAACGGTTGGGTCCCGTCCCTCCACATTTGATCCATTATTGCTCGTAAAGGCTTGGAGTGAATATTCCACATTTTCTTTGCATGGGGGCACAATAAAAGATCTAAGTCGAGGACTATCTCCTTTGCTGAGTGGGAAGATGCAGATAACTCCCCCAAATACAAGTGGTCCTCGACTTAGTGTTCACATAGTGATCATTCAAAGTTAGAACGCCACCGAAAAAAGCGACTTATGACCATTTTTTCAGTTACCACCTTTGCAGCATCTCCATAATCATGTGATCAAAATTCAGATGCTTGGCAATTGGTTTATTTATGACCATTGCTGTGTCCCAAGGTCACATGCTACACTGTTGTGACCTGACAAGCAAAGTCAATGGGGAAGTCAGATTCACTTAACCAGATTACTAATTTATCAACTGCAGTGATTCACTTAACAACTAAGGCAAGACAGGTGGTAAAAGGAGCATAATTCACTTAACAAATGTCTCAATAACATAAATTTTGGGCTCAATTGTGGTAAGTCGAGGACTACATGTAGAAGCCATTCTTATCTCCTAAGCTCTTTTTTTTTTTTTTTAGAAATCACTGGGAGAGGGGGGAAAAGTTTTTCCTTATCTTTTCAACCTTCACATAAATCAATTTTTCCTTAGTTTCGGCAGAAAGTGAGCTTGCAGAGTTCTGTAGGGAGATCTCACTGCAGAAAGAAAGAGCTGGGAATGCCATTTGGGATTGGGATATAGAATAGAATAGAACGAAATAAATAGAATAGAATAGAATAGAAGAATAGAACAGAACAGAACAGAACAGAACAGAAGGGTTGGAAGGAACCTTGGAGGTTTTCTGGTCCAACCCCCTGCTCAGGCAAGAGACCTTCTCCCATTTCAGACAAATGGTCTTTCAGTGTCTTCTTAAAAACTTCCACTGTTGGAGGCAAGCTGTTCCACTGGTTAATTGTTTTGTCAGGACATTTCTCCTTAGTTCTAGGTTGCTTGTGTCCTTGATTAATTTCCATCCGTTGCTTCTTGTCCTGCCTTCAGGTGCTTTGGAGACTAGGTTGACCCCTCTCTTCTTTATGGCAGGAAATTTAATTGCCTCTTTTTATATCTTTTCAGGAGGGAAGGACTTCACAGGGGAAAAGCAAAGGAGCCTCAAGACCTATACTCGGTCGCCTTCTTCTCCCTCTGTGTTGCCAGTGAGTAGTCTTCTGACAGCCTTTGCCTCCTAAGCCCCTTCAGGACCCCTATATTTCTCCCAGGGGGAGTCCTCCTTCCTGCTCCCCAATTTCTAGCATCACCCTTCAAATGAGGCTTTGGGTCCTGCCCTCCCGCCTTTGAGCGGGTTTAGAAAGCCACTCGGTCTGAAGGAGCTGCGGGGAGCGCAGGTCCCTCAGCCAAGAGTAGAAACGAGCCAAGATGGGAAAAAAAACTTCGAAAAAATTCCCAATAACGGAGGGAAAAAACCTCCAGCAGCCCGGCAACCGTAGACGCTTCTGCCGCGCCGCCTTCACAGACTGAATCCGTTGCTCAGTCTGAGGGAGCTGAGGGGAGCGCAGACACCGCGTTAAAAAAACAAACAAACAAAAAACTTCGCGCGAGCAACGGACAGCCCAGTCTGCACAGCAACCGCAGCCGCCTTCAACCGCGGTGCGCTCCCATTGGCCAACCGTCCTCCCCTCGGACCAATCCCGGCGCCGCCGCGGTGGGCACGCGCCTCCGCGAAGAAGCCGTCCACCTACCGAGCGGGCGGTTGGGAGGCTCGGCTGCCTGTCCTGGGCGTGGGCGGAGCCGGAAGCAGGATCGCTTCTCTTCTCTCAGAGCTTTGAGAGGCGGCTGCCGCTGGTGGGTGAGGGGTGCGCAATTGCGAGGGGGGGGAGGGGCGGATCTCTGAGGGGAAATCTCTTGACCTGGCTGCTTCTCCCTCTCTGTTCTCTCACACGCTGGAGTGACTCCGGTTTGTGCCCCCTCCCTGCTGGAGTCGCTTCAGGGCCTCCCACTGCAGATCCAGGGAGCAAGCTGCAAGGCTGCAACTCCCCTGACTTTTGGGGGGGAGGGCTGAGGGACCCCATTTGTGGGGCACCTCCCCCCCCAAAGTGGGAAGATCCTGACTCCGGGGAATTGCTCTGCTGGATCTTCCCAAAGAATCCCCTCCGACCAGAGTGAAAAATACCCTCCTTCGTGAAGTGGGAAGGCTTGAAAGGCAGGAGATTCCCAACAAGATGAAAAGAGTTGGCGGGGACCTTGGAGGTCTTCTAGTCCAACCCACTGTTAAGGCAGGAAGCCCTATACCAGCAGTCCCCAAACTTTTGGGCTCCAGGGACCTGTTCCATGGAGAGAGGTTTTTCCACGGACTGGAGGGTGTATGGTTTCATGTGCTGCCTGCATCCTGTGGATGGGGATTCATTTCTTTGCACAGCTGGTTTCTGACATGCTGCGAACAAGTGCCAGTCCATGGACTGGGGGTTGGGGACCCCTGCCCAGTACCATTTCCAACAAATGGTTGTCCAATCTCTCCTTAAAATCCTCCAGTGTTGGAGCACAATCGTTCTACTGATTACTTGTTTTGTCATGAAAGTTTTCCTTAGTTTTAGGTTGCTTCTTTCCTTGATTCATTTCCATCCATTGCTTCTTGTCCTGCTTTCAGATGCTTTGGAGAATAGGTTGACTCCCCTCTTCTTTGTGGCAACCTCTTAGGCATACCCTTGAAAGTAAGTCTTCAAAAAACTGATGCTCCTTTGCATTATTTTCCATTGCAGGTTGGGAATAAGAAACAACATCCTCTGAAGGTCTTTCTTGCATGGAGACAAAAAGAATAGAGCAGCAAAGATGAATGAATGACACCGTTAAATTTCTCATCGGAGTTTTTATGACATTCTGGTTCTGTGAACAAAAGTAGCTTTGAAGACTTTCACTCATTAGAGGGTGCAGTTGAGCCCAGAGGGAACATGAACCCAGGAAAACCAGCTTGGGAAGGACTGGCACTTTGTGATCCTCTTCAGGAGAGGACTGCAATAGAACAAAAAAAGGCAGGACAGAGGATCCAGAGTGAAAAAACAATTACTTTCTGCACAAAGAGTCAACCCTTCAGGGAGCTCCGCTATCAGGATGCTGAGGGTCCCCGAGGAATCTGCAGCCACCTCCACCATCTTTGCAATCAGTGGCTGAACCCAGAAAAACATACAAAAGCCCAGATGCTGGATTTGGTAGTCCTGGAGCAGTTCCTGGCCATTCTGCCTCTGGAAATGGAGAATTGGGTGCGGGAATGTGGAGCTGAGACCAGTCCCCAGGCAGTGGCTCTGGCTGAAGGCTTCCTCCTGAGTCAGACAGAGGAGAAGGAGCAAGGAGAGGTGCAAATCTAATTGTTTACAAGTGAGGGAATAATGTCAGTGTGAAATTATTGGGGCATTTTTCCACGCACAAATATTTTTGAAAGTGGGTTGTTCTGTGTTTCTGTGTTCCCACGTGGTACTTCTAACATCTTTCTTTGCTCTTCTTCACAGTTGCCGATAGAGATGCCTGTTCAGGATTTGATGGCTGAGCATCCTAAGACAAGAATTGATCTGTTAAATCCTTGTCAGAACAATTCAATTGGGGGAATTTCTCTAAAGGATCTGAATCGAGACATGTCACCAGGTAAGGGAGGGATCCCTTCTGTTATAGTGAAGTTCTTAAGAGCACTCAGAGGGTTTTTATTCCTTATTTTTAAAAATCAGCTCATGGTCCTGTGTTCCACAATAGCATTTATTTATAGTTTTTCCCTGAATTTATACAGCATTTTTTTTAAAAAAAGTATCTATTTCCTCCATCTTTCAGGGGCAGAGAACAGAGACATATACCAGCTGGTGGTAGGAGAAACGTATCTTTCCAATGAAGCAGAAGCAGATGTTGGGTTTTCAGCGCAGGTAGGAAGAAAATTTCCTGTGCCCCCAAAAAATGCAAATATGGTTAAGGCAAGAAGCATCCCCCACCTACATTTCAACCTCTGTTCCAACATGAGACACTTTACACCTCAAGAGGTCCGTGTGGCTTGTTCTTTGCTTATATGTTCAAATATTTTATTAGTTTATCAAAATATAAAGTACAGATATACAAAAAGAAGAAAATAAAGGGAAAACAAGGGAGGAAATAGGAAGAGAAAAAATGTAGGGTAAAAGAGGGGGGGAAGAAAAGTATTGACTTCTCATATATATAAAACTTGTAGAAATGGCTTATCTATCTAGCTATCTAGCTATCTCTATATCTACCCTGTTTCCATCAAAATAAGACATCGCCTGATAATAGGCCCAATCGGCTTTTGAGTATATGGCAATAAGGCCAAGCGCTTATTTCAGGGTTCAAAAAAATATAAGACAGGATCTTATTTTCAGGGAAACACGGTATCTATCTACCTACCTACCTACCTACCTACCTACCTATCTACCTATCTCTATCAGACATTTATATAACAACAATTCTTTCTAATCAGCAAAATCTTTGGGGTGGAAGTTTCATTTCCCCCCCAAAACACAAAAATCCAAAAGCAATTTCCAAGTAGAAACAAAATGAATGTTGTTCTTTTTTTTAATCAAAGCAGACAATTTAGCCATCTCTGCTAATTCCATCAATTTGAATGAAAAGATAGAACTGGAGCAGCTCTGAGGGATGGAAGGCAGAGCTGGAACTGATGTATCCAGAACAAATCTGTGATTTGGGCCTTCACGGGCACTGAATCATTGGAGATGCAATGAAGTTAATCAACCTTTTGGACCCTGATGGTGTCAAGGGAGGATGGAGAAGGAAACCTTTCCTTTTACTCTCTCAAATTCTGAAAACAGCCAGAAAAAGGTTTATGAATGCCACTGCTTCACAGGTCTCGTGAGAGAATTTGATTTCTCCCAGCTTTCCTATTAGTAAGAAACTTTTGCTTCTCTTTCAGGGTTCCATATCCTTCAAGGAGTTGTCCATCTGCTTCACCGAGGAGGAGTGGGGTCTGCTAGATTCTGATCAGAAAGCTCTGCATGGGGAGGTCATGCTGGAGATGTCTAGGAATGTGGCTTCTCTGGGTAAATAATCTCTTTTTGTAATTTGTCCAAATACAGGTAGTCCTAAATGAAAACAGTTCATTTAGTGACTGTTTGAAGTTATAACGGCACTGAAAAATGTGAGTTATGACAGTTTTTCACACTTAAGACCAGGAGTGAAATCCAGCAGATTCTGACAGGTTCTGGAGATTCAGTAGCGGAAATTTTGAGTAATTTGGAGAACCGGCAAATACCACCTCTGGCTGGCTCCAGAGTGGGGTAGGAATGGAGATTTTGCAATATCCTTCCCGCAGGAGTGGGGAGGGAATGGAGATTTTGCAGTATCCTTCCCCTGCCACACCCACCAAGACACACCACGCCCACCAACTCACGCCCACAGAACCGGTAGTAAAAAAAATTTGGATTTCACCACTGCTTAAGACCATCGCAGCGTTCCCACAGTCATGTGATCAAAATTCAGATGCTTGGCAACTGACTCATATTTATGACTGTTGCAGTGTCCTGGGGTCATATGATCACCTTATGTAACCTGACAGGCAAAATCAATGGGAAAACCAAATTTATTTAACTATGTTGCTAACTTAACAACTGTAGTGATTCACTTAACAATTATGGCAAGAAAGGTAGTAAAATGGGGCAGAACTCACTTAACAAATGTCTCCTTTAGCAACAGAAATTTTGTGCTCAATTGTGGTTTTAAGTCGAAGACTACCTATAGTTCGATATCACAGTTAGTTAGAAGAATATATTTTGTTTCTTCCGTGATATTCTCTAACTAGTAGATCATCCTGACTGTTAAATTCTTTAAGTGGAAGTTTAGCTAATAATACATATTGTCAATACATATCAAAAGCCAGATATCACATCTTGCTTAAAAGGATCTCTACTGGCAAGAAAAGGATCTCTACCAGGAAAGGGATCCTGGGAGTTTATTCCCAAAAATAAATACCAATCTACTGTGAGGGTTGTGAACAAAAATTAAAACCCATTCTTGAAATTACATTGAATTTAAAGAAAAAATCAATAGGAAATGAATCATGCATAGCATAGAACCAGTGAATAAAGAAAATAGTTTCTTGCTCACTAACAATATGCAGTGGTGGGTTCCTCCCGGGTCCGCCCGGGTCCGCCCAGCCGGTAGCGGTGATGATATGACGTCACCGAACCGGTTCTGCCCCCCCACCCCCGCGTTATTCTTACCTTTTATTTGGCCCCACCCCCAATCTATTGCTGCCTCCTGAGTCCCAGCTGATGGCTAGAGGGAAAAAAACTGTTTAGCTGCGGGGCTTCAAAGGGCCGCACTACAGCTGATCAGTGTTAAAAGAAAACAAATGAGTAGATCGGTGCAAAAATAAATGGGTAGATCAGTGCCTGCAAAAATACATGAGTAGATCAGTGCCTGCAAAAATAAATGGGTAGATCGGTACAGCTCTGCAAGCAGTTAAAAGCCTGGTAGACCAGTACCGCTGCTAAATCCTAAATAATTGCCACTCCCCAAAATAAGCTATGCCCACAGAACCGGTAGTAAAAAAATTTGGAACCCACCCCTGACAATATGGATCTCTCCATTAAAATAAAATGTGAGATACTTAGGAGAATACAGAATAACAGTTGGAAGGGACATCAGGTGTTCTAGTCCATCCTCCTGCTTAGGCAGGAGACCCTATATATCATATCAGAAAATGGTTGTCCAATTTCTTCTTAAAAACCTCCAGTTTTGGAGCACCTACAACTTCAGGAGGCAAGTTGTTCCACTAATTAATTGTTCTCACTATCGGGAAATTTCTCCTTAGTTCTAGGTTGCTTCTCTCCTTGATTAGTTTCTATACATTGCTTCTTGTCCTGCCTTGAGGTGCTTTGAAGAATAGGTTGACCCCCTCTTCTTTCTTGCAGCCCCTCAAATACTGGAAGACTGTTCATGTGTCTTCCCTACTCCTTCTTTTAATTAAACTAAATGTACTACCTAGAGATAAACCAGAAAAAAGGAATGATTTCAGTAGATGGCTTAACTGGATCCCCCCCTCCCCTGTTTCTTTCTCTCTCAAGCAGGCAATGAACGGAAGAATGAGATTTATCAGGAATCAGAAGAGGCACCCATACAGATTCTAAAAGTTGAAGTGGGAGAAGAGAATCAATGGCAACCAAAAAATGAAGACGGAATCCGGCTAAACGATCAACAGGGAAAAAATCCTCCTCTTTTATCTCTGGAAATCTATGACTTGCTGGCCCAAGAAGGTCTTAATAGAGAGGGGATGGGACAATATTTCAGTAACCCATGTGAATGGAGACAGGAGGGGAACAGGTATAATCAGAACTGCCCTCCTCATTGGAGAGATGAGATGGGGGGAAAAGCATTTGAATGTAAGGACTATGAAAACAACTGTAACTACTCCAGTAACCTTGTTTCCCATCCAAGGAAACACACTGATGAGAATCCATGTAAATGTATAGTGTGTGGAAAGAGCTTCACAAGGAATGATAAACTTACCGCGCATGTAAGAATTCATACAGGGGAAAAACCATATAAATGCACAGAGTGTGGAAAGAGCTTCACAAGAAATGACATACTTATTTCCCATAAAAGGATCCACACGAAAGAGAAACCATATAAATGCATGGAATGTGGAAAGAGTTTTAGCCAATGCAGTAGCCTTATCTATCATAAAAGGATCCACACTGGGGAGAAACTGTATCAGTGTATGGAATGTGGAAAAAGCTTCACAAGGAACGATACACTGATTTCCCATAAAAGAACTCACACACAAAAGAACGGGGAGAAGCCGTTTAAATGCTTAGAATGTGGAAAGAGCTACAGTCACTCCAGAAGCCTTATTTCTCATGAAACAATCCACAAAAGGGAGAAGCCCTATCAGTGCATGGAATGTGGAAAGAGCTTCAGCCGATGCAATAGCCTTACTTCTCACAAAAGGATCCACACAGGAGAGAAACCATATAAATGCATGGAGTGTGGGAAAAGCTTCAATCACTCCAGTAACCTTAGAACCCATAAAAGTATTCACAGAGGAGAAAAACCACATAAATGTATGGAGTGTGGAAAGAGCTTCACGAGGAGCACAGATCTTACTTCCCATAAAAGGATCCACACGGGAGAGAAACCCTATAAATGTATGGAATGTGGAAAGAGTTTCACTCATTCCAATACCCTTACTTCTCATAAAACTATCCACACTGGGGAGAAGTCATATAAATGTACCGAGTGTGGAAAGAGCTTCAGTACAAACAGTTCTTTAACATCCCACAAAAGGATCCATACAGGGGAGAAGCCATATAAGTGCATGGACTGTGGAAAGAGTTTCAGGACAAGCAGTTACCTTACTTACCACAAAAGAATTCACACGGGGGAAAAACCCTACCAATGCCTAGAGTGTGGGAAAAGATTTAATCATCCCAGCACCTTTGCTTCCCATAAAACAATCCACACAAGGGAGAAACAATATAAATGCCTAGAATGTGGAATATGTTTTACACAGAGTTGTCACCTTACTTCCCACAAGAGAGCCACAATGGGATTTAACTATATAAATGCTTAAAATGGGGTGAGACCTTTCATTCTTGTGACTTGATAGCCCATATCAGAAACAGCATGGAAAAAACAGGTGCTTCAATGAGAATATTCTGGTTACTTGACCTTAAAGAGAGATGGCCACATAGGTTAGAAAGTTGGTAATATTCCTTCCCTGAGATGATGATGATGATGATGATTTATTGAATTTCTATACCGCCCTTCTCCCGAAGGACTCAGGGCGGTGAACAGAATAAGATTTCATATACATATAATATATATATATATATATATATATATATTATAAACAGTAAATAAATTGAGTCAACTTAGTGTATCTGCTAAGACCTTGGCATAAAATTTAGATGTTTATGCTAGCCCTGCTTGTTGAAACAGAAAGGTCTTCAGGGCACGTCGGAAAGTGTGAAGATCTGGGATTATTCGTATTCCAGGGGGTATTTTGTTCCAAAGAGTAGGTGTCACCACAGAGAAGGCTCTCTCCCTTGGAACTACTAGACGACATTGTTTTAATGATGGTACTATGAGTAGGCCTACTCTGTGAGAGCGTATTGGTTGGTAGGAGGTTATTGGTTGCAGGTAGTTCTTGACTTACAACTGTTCATTTAATAACTGTTCAAAGTTACAACGGCACTGAAAAGGGGGACTTGTGTCCATTTTTCACATGACTGTTGTAGCATCCCGATGGTCATTTGGATGCTTGGCAGCTGGTTGATACTTATGATGGTTACAGAGACCCAAAATCATGTGATCAGCTTTTGCAACTTTTTGACAAGCCAATAGGGAAGCCAGATTCACTTGACAACCATGTTACTAACTTAACAACTGGAATGATTCACTTAAACTCTGCCAAGAAAGCTTGTAAAATGGGGCAAAACTCGCTTAATAAATGTCTCACTTAGCAACATCAATTTTGGTCGTAAGTTGAAGACTACATGTATATGGTCTTGGATGATAAGCAGTGTTCAACCTTTCAGATGGTGGGTCTAGGAAAAAAAATCTACATTTGAGTTTCTTTCTCTTATCAACATATAACAACTATATATTTATTCCCTTGTATTTTTAACGATTTTCCTTGCAATGTCAAGGCTGATGATCAACCTTACAAGAGGCTTTAAGAGCCACACCCAGATTTTCTAAGGGTCCACTGGGGTGCTGATTGTGCAGTTTACTCTGAGCTTTCAGATGGTAGGATTGACCCTGCTTTGACTTTCTTCCCTCTCCCCCCCCCCCCCGCAAGCAATGTATAAAGTGCCAGAGAAAGGCATAAATAATATTTTTCCTCAGTGTTTCATAAAAATAGTTTTAGAAATATCTAATTTGCTTGTAAGGGGTCAGAATGGCTCAGCAGTTAAAGATGCTGAGCTTGTTAGCTGGAGGACTGGCAGTCTGCGTTCAAGACCCGAACACCATGCAACGGGGTGAACTCCTTGCCCCAGCTACTGCTCATCTAGCAGTTTGAAAGAGTGCAAATTTGAATAGATTACTAGATACCACTTAGGTGGGAAGTTAATAGTGTTCTATGCACCTCGGTGTATAGTCATGCTGGTCACATGACTACAGAAATGTTTTCAGACAATATTGGCTCCCTTGGCTAAGAAATGGAGATGAGCATCACAATCAGACATTGGCTGAAGGGGTACCATTTACCTTTAATTTGCTGTATTAGAAGCTAAGGATGTGATCTCTAAACAAAAATGATCAACTTATAAGCTTACCTCAAAATTGTAGAAGAATTTAAAGTCCAAAGAGTCAGTTTAGATGTTTATGCTGATTAAAGATAATAAAGTTGAGAATGCTGGATGAATGTTCATAATGTTGCCTTTTTAAACGTAATTATGATTAATATGCTTAGGATGAGATTTCATAGAAATGAATGGGATATGGAAAAACCTTCCAATTGCAGTGACTTTATACAAAGCATACTATTTAAAAATAAGGTATAGGAAGAGGCAGAGTTCAAATTTTACTCTGTGACACAAATCAGAGGTCAGGATCCAAAAATTCATTGAATGAATGAAAAGTTGTAGCAATACCAGAATTCCTTAATATGCATGGAATCTCAAGGTCTTTAGAACCTCAGAGCCAGATTTCTGCAGTGCAATTTGATTGAATATGGTCTCTAAATTGCTATTGGCATGGAAGATGGCTCCCTGATTATTAAATTGATCAATTAATGATGTACTATCAAGTCAGTGTTGACCCTTAATCACATAGATAGATTTTCTCCATGATGATCTGCCCCAACTTGTTTTTTTAGATCTTCTCTGATTAAATGGGACCACCTAATACCGATTGTAGGAGATGCAGTGGCTCAGTGGCTAAGACTCTGAGCTTGTCGATTGAAAGTTCGGCAGTTCAGCGGTCGAATCCCTAGTGCTGCGTAATGGGGTGAACTCCCGTTACTTGTCCCAGCTTCTGCCAACCTAGCAGTTCGAAAGCATGTAAAAAATGCAAGTAGAAAAATAGGGACCACCTTTGGTGGGAAGGTAACAGCGTTCTATGTGCATTTGGCATTTAGTCATGCCGGCCACATGACCACGGAGACATGTTCGGACAGTGCTGGCTCTTCGGCTTTGAAACGGAGATGAGCACCGCCTCCTAGAGTCGGCAGATATGTGTGAGGGGAACCTTTACCTTTATCTTTAATACCGATTCTTAAAACTACCAGATTTAATTAAGTTGAATCATAAAAATTTTTAAAAAATATTGACCTTGTTTAGGAGTCAAGTCCCAAAGAGAGGCAGTTTTCAATATCATTCAGCATCTGCAGGAAGTTCAGCAGGTTGGTTGGACACCTTATGTAGTGTCCAAGGTCTTCTGAAAAAAAGTGCATCTTATTTTTAGATTATAAAAGATAGGTAGATATTTATCCAGACATTTGTAAAAGAACAAGTTCCCCCAGGATTGGCCTCTCTCATTTTTCTTCAGTAGGTCCCTGATTAAAGTTTATACTGATCTTTTTTGAGTATCAATAAATGAATGACATTCTTAAAGCATTAGTTTCAAACTGATTTTGGCAAGATAGACGAATAGGTTGAAAATAATAGAATGGGTCCATGCAAAGGTCTTCACTTAAGAAAAAGAAATTGAATATACAGATATAAAATTAGGGTATTTGGTTTAGTAATAATAACTTTGGGGTTTTTTTATATGAAGTCTCAGCTCTCCAGACACAGGTTTGTTATTTTCTTTGAGTTCATTATGCAGTCTCTGTAAACAATCTGTTTATAATATCTGTAATTACTGAATGTGTAACTTTTATAAAACACAAATTTTTCCTGGAGGTCTGATTTGATTTTGTTTTATCTGGTTCTGCTGTTTTTGATTTATTTGTTTGATTTAGAGAGCCTCCTGCTCCATGATTCAGGGTGGCATGTTGATTGTTCTAATTGAAATGGTGGCGAAAAACACAACTTAAAAAGAATAGAAATGCTGGAAATCAAAACACCGTGAATCTCATTTTGATTCCTCTTCATTGATTCATTGTGTCCCATTCTCATTTTTTGACACAATTCTCCAGATTATATTTTTTTTCTTCTTAGAGATATAATTACCAGTAGTGGAAATCTTCAGGAGCACATCAAATAAATTGTGAGCAGAACAATTCTGGTTATTAATATAACTTAAACTAACTCTATCTATCTCCGTAAGAAGGAGGGAAGGGGAATCAGTCAAATTTTGAAGGTTATGTTAGCCAGTCTAGATCAATACAGTATACTTCTAGTCCACTTTGGAATCTTTCCTGATATGGCCAACTTCCAACAGTGGCCGACAGTGTCAGGCGTGCTGCAGCTTAGGACTTTGGGAAGGAAAGGCCCTCGACTCCATTTGGTTGAAGTGATATAAGTCTTTCCTGACCTAAGTCTTTCCCCTTTTTAAATGGAAATTTTAAATCTGGTTTTAAATTATTGAGGTTTTAAATTTGTTCAGCCAAATTATTTAATTCATTTTAATCTATTTTAAAATTTGTATTTATATGTTTTATTCCTATGGCTGTTCACCGCCCTGAGTCCTTCGGGAGTAGGGCAGTATACAAATTCAATAAATAAATAAATAAATAAATATGTTCTTTTAAGGTTATGTGGTTGTAGCGAAAGAGACTAGATCTGAAGATTTCCGCATAAAATGTTACATTTTCCCCTTTCCCTGACCCTGCCACCCCACTTCAGCAGTCCATCTCTGTCCAATGATGTGCCGTTTAGATGTTCTGGGAACAGTTCAAATGTTTGGCACCGCTTGATGTAATTTCACATTCTTTTCCCAGGCCAGGTGTCAGGGTTCCGACTGATTTCGCAGGTTGTAGAAGTCCCTCCTTCTGGCCACTGTGGATCTGCGTGGAGATGACCTTGACATTGCTGGCTGGAATGTGCTTTGTTTTGACTGAAATGCAAGTTCCTTGCTGCAGCTGTGAGGCTTGATTCCCCATCCCCCTGCTGATGGCAACTCGAGAGCAGGTCAGGAATGCTTCGCAAGTTGACACCAGGTGTCGTTGAAGACTGGTACATGCCAGTTCTCACACACCTGTTTTCTGTCAAGGCTGTCACTCCTCCCTTCCCTCTCATCTCTACTTTCACATTCCATTGCCCTTTCCTCCCCCCCTAGCATTTATGATAGGATGCCTGCAAAGCATAGAAGCTGAAGATGGCAGATCTGACAGACATAGGCAAAAGCTCCCAGTCTGAGGAGGAATACAAGAGGAGAAAATCCATTATTGACAGTTGCTTTCTGTTCCCCTCTTGCTCCACTAATGATAAAACCAGTCCAGGATTTGCATGCAGTGGAAGAGATGCAAATAATAAATAGAATAGAGCTGGAAGCGACCTTGGAGGTCTTATAGTCCAGCTCCCTGTTCAAGCAGGAGAGCCTATACCCGTGATGGCGAACCTATGGTACACGTGCCACAGGTGTCACGCGGAGCCATATTAGTGGGCATGCCAGCTCAGCTCTGGGGCGCATGCGCGCGCCGGCCAGCTGATTTTCGGGCCTTCTGGGCCCACCAGAAGTAGGGAAACAGGCTGTTTCCTGCCTCTGGAGGGCCTGGGGGCGGGGTCGGGAAGGCCCGTTTTTCTTTCTTACCTGGCTCCAGATCCTCTCTGTGTATCTGGGAATGGCGGAAACAGCCTTTCCCACTCCCTTGGAGGCCCTACGGAGGCTCAAAGGGCCCATTTCCCCACTCCCGGTGGGACAGGAAGTGACGTTTTTTACTGTCCCCAGCCTCCAGAGACTCCTAGAGAGGCTCCTAGAGACTCCTAGAGAGGTTCTGGAGGCTGGGGACAGCAAAAAATGTCACTTCCTGTCCCACCGGGAGTTGGGAAATGGGCCTTTTCAGTCTCCGTAGGGCCTTCAAGGGAGTGGGAAAGGCTGTTTTCGCCATTCCCAGATACACAGAGAGGATCTGGAACCAGGTAAGAAAGAAAAACGGGCCTACCAGGCCATCATGTGTCAGGGGGGGAGGGGGAGGGGGTTGCGCACACATGCGTGTGGGCACGTGCGCGCACGACCCTCCCCTGCCCCCCCCTCTCCTGGCACGCGATGGCAAAAAGGTTAGCCATCACTGGCCTATACCATTTCAGACGAATGACTGTCCAGTCTCTTCTCAGAGACTTAGATGACCTTAATTAATTAAATTTATTTGCCCTCTCTCTCTCCATGGAGCTACTCGGGACAACCTTTGCTTTTCATCAAGGCAGAACCAGATTTATCCTGGTTTTGCTCCTGAAAAAGAGGAAGAGGAGAAAGTGGAAAAACGAGTAATCTATCTTTCTGTCCCTCCTGGAATTTAGAAAAAAGGAAAAGCAACTCCCTTAAGAAGACTTGTGCCTTAAAGTTAATATATTGGGAAGATGGATCAAGAATCAGAGACAGGGCTCTGTTATGGGAAGATCCCTCTCAGCGACCCCTTTGCTTCCAGCAATTGGGAGGGGGGAGCTCCTTCACAAAGAGATGAGACCCTCTTCTACTAGCCCCTTAGAAAACACATGTGCCCTTTCATTATGGCACATCTACATCCTTCTCCATGTCCAAGGAGGATTCTACTATTAGAAGAATTTACTTGGTCTGAATTTGAGCCGGCTCACAAATAAACATATAATGTACAATAAACACAAATGGGCAGCTTCTAGACGTTATTCATTCAGCCATGTACAATAGTTGTCTACATTGTTAGGGGTCTACAAGTAGATGTGTATACATAATGACAAGCAAAGTTTGATGTTTAGATATGCAGCCTGAGGTGCTCCTGCCTTGGGCGTTGATCCTGAGGTGCGTGTTGGCTGTGTAATTTAGAATGTCGCCCTGAAGTCATTTGAAATCAGAAAGGAAGATCCTCCCTCGGTGTGGATTATTATGAGAGGATCTGGCATTTTCCCTTATCTTGAGGGGATTCTTTGGTGGAGCCAGTGAGGTGCAAGTCTAGGTTAGGACTGTATGTTTATTCTGAGGTTCCAACAGTTCAGAGAGCTTCTAAAGAGAATTGGGAGTGAAGAGGATTGGGAAATATTAAAAAGACAAAATATTATATTTCCCTGGATGAAAAATTGAGAAGCATGCTCTTGGAGACAGAAACTCAGCCCCAGTTCCCTGCCCCAGCAGATATTTGGTGCCGATTAAGGACTGGGCCAGCCTATCTACAAAACAAAAGACCTCAGCTCCAGGGTTTTGGGATTAAGACTCCAGGACAAGATAGGATTATCTATCAACAGAGCTCACCACATGGCACAACCAAGCCCCTTCATTACATCACCCAGCAAGGTTCAACCAAACTTGGTTCAGACAAACATGACTCCGCATGGGAGTCTGCAACCAATAGGATACATGCCCTTGCCACAGGAAAAAGGAAGCTCAAGTTCAAAGCCCAAGAGAGGGTATAAGTAACACTCTCCACTCCATGTGGTCAGCTATCCAGGACTTCAAACCCATGTGATCCTGTCCACCATTAAACCATCTTTCCAAGCAGCCTCCATGTTTCCAGTGTCTTTCTCCCCACTTGGAACTGAACCAAGATGGGCATTTCTTCCAACAGGAGCAAATCAAAAGTTGAGGGCTACCTGTACTTTTCTTTGTATGCAATTAAGTCACTGCAGTGTTGGAAGGCTTTTCTATATCCTATTCATTTCTGAATCCTCCTCCTAAATTACCTATATTAAAGGTAGTTGTCCCTTAACGACTGGTTGTTTTAACAACTATTCAAAGTTACGACAGCCACAGAATGGGTTCCTTATGGCCCCATGATGCCGAACCTATGGCACGCATGCCCAATGTGGCACATGAAGCCATGTCGCCTGGCATGCACAGGCTTGCCTGTTTTGTCTTCCAGGTTCCTGGTGTGCATGCGCGCAGGGCGATCAGCTGTCCTTCACACACACGGCAGTGCCGAAAACTGGTTTGTGCATGTGCACTGGCCAGCTGATTGTCGGGTGTGCATGCGCGCTCGAACCCGGAAGTTCGGTCTTTTCAGAGTGCGGTCCTGACGAGCGTGCGCATGTGACGTTTCTGCGCAACCTTTTCGATGACGAAAAGGTTTGCCATCACTGTTATAGCCCATAAAGCACCCTCGGTCATTGTAAATGGTCTGCTGCCATCCCCTAATGATCACATAACTGCATGAATGAGTTTGCTTAATGACCGACGTGCTCACTTAACTGCAGTGAAAAAGGCTGGAAAATTACTTCCGGTCATGTGACTCCCTCAATTTACAACCACAATTCTGGTTATAAGTCAAGGACTACCTGTAATTAATCATAATAAGTATGTTTAAAAAGGCAACATTATGAATATTCACCAAACATTATAATCTTTCCTATCTTTAATCTGCATAAACAAATTGCCTTATACAGGGCCTCTTGCACATTTAAAATGTTTCTATCATTTTGAGAGAAGTTCACAGGCCAGCCAATTTTACACAGGAAACCAACTGTTTGGCTTCAAGTGTAAGCAAATTGCAAGACATATAATTTTATGAAACATTTGAGGAAAAATGCTTTTTAAGAGAATGATTTAAAGTACACAAAAGAATTTATTAAGGAATATTCTAAGACTTAGTTTGAAATACAGATCTGCACAAATGATGAACTTGTAATTGCTAAAATGTACAAAGTTTTATTGAAATTCGAAATGGAAGAACAAGTGAAAAAACATATGATAAAAGTGGGCTAAAAATATTGGTTATAATATAGATGAGGGGAAAATATGGTATAAAGAATTGAAATTTACATTGTTATAATATTATTTTTGTAAGAAAATGTATCATTGGTATGTCACCAGAAATTGTTTAGAATGTATGAAGGCACTTCATTATGTTGGAAATCTGAAGAACAAATGAAGGACATTTTATCATCTTTGGTGGACACGTAAGAAATCTAGAAAATTTTGGATCCATATATATATACTAATTCAGAAGTTTTTAACAATTAATACACAACAAACCAGAGATATTTCTTTTAGGGATGATCTACAAACAGTTGGAAAAAGTCATGGAATTTTACTTTTTGTACATGCTAACTGCAGCAGCACTATTATATACACAAAAATGGAAAATTTTCAGGATTACCTACAGTAGAATGGTTGATGAAAATGATGGAACTTCTGAGATGACCAAATTGACTTCTTTAATCAGAGAAAAGACGTTATCTATATACTACAAAATCTCTCGTGTCGGTAACCTGTAACTGGTCAAAATGGTGCATTGTAGGACAAAACTTTTTAAACCAAGGTTCCCCAAATGAGCTAATTTACAGAATGCATTCAAAATCCAGGCGCCTGTGGGATTGAAATTTGGAAAATTTGTGGTTGCATCAGTGTTGCCCCTTTGCCATCTACAAATTTAGTCTTCTGGATGCCAGATAAACTGGCCCCACCATTGATTGCTGGAGGGCAGTCAGACGCAGTTAAGCTAGCAGGAAGTTGCAAATCACACCCACTGCTTTTTTGCCCATAGTTTTGTCATTCAGTTTCTGTGTTTAGGTAAGAAAATTTCTCTGAAATTATGACACGACCGATAAGTCTAAAAAAAGGGTAAAGGTTTCTCTGTCCAGTCATGATCAACTCTAGGGCGAGGTACCCATCTGTTTCTTGGCCGAGAGAATCAGTGTTGTCCGAATACATTTTCCGTGGTCATGTGGCCAGCATGGCTATATGCAGGGGTGGGTTCCACTTACCTTTACTACTGGTTTGCAGTGGGAGCACGCATGCTTCTGTGCATGCGCAGATCACCCATGACGACGTTGTAGGGGGTGGGCGGAGCCTGCCGGTTTTACTACCGGTTCTATAGAATTGGACCGAACCGGAAGCAACCCACCACTGGCTACATATATGCCAAAAGCGCATGGAACGCTGTTACTTCCCACCGAAGTGGTATCTATTAATCTACTTGCAGTTGCATACTTTCAAACTGCTAGGTGGGCAGGAGCTGGGGCAATCAATGGGAGCTCACCCCTATTGTGCAACGATTGGGTCTCGAACACTGGCTGTCAGTTTTCCAGCTGACAAGCTCAGTGTCTTTAACCACTGAGTAATCACACCCATTTTAAGTCTTACTACTAAAACTCTCGTGTCTGATATTTTGTAACCTTCAACTGGGTGAAATGCTGCATCACAGGCCAAAACTTTGTCAACAAAGATCCCTCAAATGGGATAACTTGCAGAATGCCAGGACCCATTACTTCCAAGGGAATGAAATTTCGGATTTTTTTTTTTTTGCCATTTAGTGCCATTATGCTACTGTTCAGTGCTGCCATGGTCAGCTGTGGTAAGATGATGTTCCTTTTCAATATTCCGACAGCTTCCTACAAGTCCACAGGGAGCTTGGAAGGAACGTATATGATAGCTGACATTCCTTGTCACCTTCCCACTAGCTTTTTGCTAGTGGGAAACTTCCAAGTTTTTGCTTACTAGAAGCTTGCAGGGAGATCAATGGAAAAATGATGCACCCTCCCTCAGTTCCTCTGCACTTCCATAGCTGTTGGCCTCATACACTGCCTCACTCCTGTCCCCATCAGACAGCACCCACTTACCAACATGATAGGAAGAAGGGAAGGAAGGAGGGAGAATAGGGAGGAAAAAAGAGGAAGCTACTCCTTTGTATCTTTTTTTCAATTTTTCTTTTACTTTGTTCTGTTCTTGCACTTTTAACTTTCTCTTTGATTTATTTTCTATTTTTTTAAATAAAATCTTTCATAAAATTGTACGTATAAAATAATTGATACATTGCTTGGGAAGAAAAAAAAGAAATTCAAACCAGAATCAAACCTATCATCTGAGAGTTCATACTGTTCATACCGCTTGAAAATCAAATTTTTATTTCCTCCTGAGCACAAAGAGTTTTTGAAAGATAGGATATTACTTACCCTCAAAAGCCAGGCGTGATCACAAATAAATTAGTAGTGAATTGGGATATACAAATACCTCTTTTGGAGGAAAACTAAAATGAATTGTCACACGCGTCAATAATTTTTTCCATGCATTCATGGATGTTCAGATCAGATCCACCCTGTCTTATATTTTTTGAACCCTGAAATAAGCGCTTGGCCTTATTTCCATGCGCTCAAAAGCCCAATTGGGCTTATTATCAGGGGATGTCTTATTTTTGGGGAAACAGGATAGTTAATCTTCACTGTGGATTTTTTGATGGGAAATAAGGTGAGAACTTTGAGTGAAACCCTTTCCACATGCCAGGCATTTATATTTCCGCTGTCCTGTGTGGATCCTTTTATGGGAAGCAAGATTGCTGGAGTGGTTGAAACTCTTTCCACACTCTACACAGTGATAGGGTTTCTCTCCTGTGTGGATCCTTTTGTGGGAAGTGAGGGTGCTAGGATGACTGAAACTCTTTCCACACTCTGTGCATTGATAGGGTTTCTCTCCTGTGTGGGTCCTTTTGTGGGAAGTGAGGGTGCTTGGATGATTGAAGCTCTTCCCACAGTCCATGCACTGATAGGGTTTCTCCCCTGTATGAACCGCTTTATGGAAAGCAAAGGTGCTAGAAAGATTGAAGCTCTTTCCACAGTCCGGGCATTGATAGGGTTTTTCCCCCGTGTGAATTCTTTTATGGGAAGTAAGATAACTGCTTGTCCTGAAGCTACTTCCACATTCTATGCATTTATATGGCTTCTCGCCTGTGTGGATCCTTTTGTGGGAAGTTAAAGAACTGTTTGTTCTGAAGCTTTTTCCACATTCCACACATTTGTATGATTTCTCTCCTGTGTGGATGGTTTTATGGGAAGTAAGTGTATTATAGTGAGTGAAGCTCTTTCTGCACTCCTTGCACTGATGTGGTTTCTCTCCCGTGTGGATTCTTTTATGTGAAGTAAGATCTGTGCTCCTTATGAAGCTCTTTCCACAATCCGTGCATTTATGTGGTTTCTCCTTTTTGTGGATACTCTTATGAGTACTCAGATTACTAGAGTGACTGTAGCTCTTTCCACACTCTTTGCATTTATAGGGTTTCTCCCCTGTGTGGATCCTTTTATGGGCAGTAAGATCTGTACTCTTTGTAAATCTCTTTCCACATTCTGAGCATTCATATGGTTTCTCCCCTGTGTGGATTCTGATATGGTTGACAAGTTTGTCATTCCTTGTGAAGCTCTTTCCACACTCTGTGCATTTATATGGCTTCTCCCCTGTGTGAACTCTAATGTGGGCGATAAGTTTATCGTTCCTTGTGAAGCACTTTCCACACTCTGTGCATTTGTATGGTTTCTCCCCTGTATGACTTCTTAAATGGGTGATAAGTCTATCATTCCTTGCAAAGCTCCTTCCACAAACTATACATTTGTATGGATTCTCTTCGATGTGGTTCATTTCATGGGAAATAGGCTTGTGGAGGTAGTTGAAGTTGTTTTCATAATCCTTATATTCTAATGTTTTTTTCTCCATCTCATCCCCCCAATAAGATGGGGAATTCTGATCATACCGGTTCCTTTCCTGTGTCCATTCACATGGCTGAGTGAAGTTCGATTGTTCTTCAAATATTTTATCAAAGTCTAAATACTGCCCCATCCTTTCTCTATTAAGTTCTTCTTGGGTCAGCAAATCATAGATTTCCAGACATAAAGGGGGAGGATTTATTTCCTGTTGATCCTTTAATTGGATTCCATCTTCACTTATTCGTTGCCATTGATTTTGGAAGGTTTCTTCTCCCACTTTAACCTTAAAAACCTGTAAAGGCTTGTCTTCTGGTTCCTGGTAAATCTCATTCTTTCGCTCATTATCTGATGGAGAGAGAGAAAAAAACCATGGAAAAAAAATTATTCCTTCTCTTTCTCATAGAGAAGACTCATGAAAATACTAAGGACAACCAAGAAATCAAACAACACAAACAATCATATTCAAATTATCCTACTTCAGACATATACAAAGACCTGGGTCTCTGGAGAAAGCTCTAATGTTGGAAAGTTGGAAGGCCAGTCTTCTTCGCATGAAGAACCACCATAATAAGTTGGATTTACTTACAGTGGCAATGAATGTAGTGTCGTGAACCGTGATAATGCAGTGGTTAGAATGAGTACTTCAGGCTACTTTTGCTGACTGCCGACTGCCTGCAGTTCGGCAGTTCGATCCTGACCTGCTCAAAGTTGATTCAGCCTTCCATCCTTCCGAGGTCGGTAAAATGAGGACCCAGACTGTTGGGGGCAATATGGTGACTCTGTAAACCACTTAGAGAGGGCTGTAAAGTGGTATATAAGTCTAAGTGCTATTGTTATTGCTGTAAGATCTCAAAACCCAGATCATCCTGGAGAAAATCTATGTGTTCTTAGTCAAT
Source organism: Pantherophis guttatus (assembly GCF_059756535.1). Classification (NCBI taxonomy): domain Eukaryota; kingdom Metazoa; phylum Chordata; class Lepidosauria; order Squamata; family Colubridae; genus Pantherophis; species Pantherophis guttatus. Next base: position 280,257,745 of record NC_142064.1, read on the forward strand.
CAATCAATCCCATGTTTACATTTAATGGAGGAATCCTGAGTTCTAATACTCTGAGCAATCACAACATTTAAAAAAAAATTATATGTTCTATGCAGTGCATTGTTTTGTATCCCCCATCATGAATCCATGGACACGTTTGCTCCAAATTAAAGAATCGAAATCACTATCAACTTTCAGCTCTTCACAAGGTGCCTGCCGGAATATGAGGCCATTTATGTCTCAGGAGGAAACACCTGTGTACAACCTGGAGAAGAAGGCCTTATACAGCCAGCAGCTACCTTGCAAAGGACCATGCTGGCTATGCTTGGCTAGCAGTGGAAGCAAGAAGACAGCAAAGGTGATCTAGGAAGGCAGGGGGCCAACAGAGTACAAGGGGCCAAAAAGATATAAAGAGGGGAGATGTGTGGGGGAACTGAAGTGTTCCTGGGGTTGTGGATTTTGATTGTGGGAGCAGAACCATGGCCATAATTTTGGGGACTGGTTGAATGTACCTTTCTTCAGCACCATTATAACTCTGACAATTGCTGAACAAGTGGTTGTTAAGTGAGGACTACCTCTACTCTCGAGTATGACAGCATGTAGAAAAAAGGAATACATACCTGTGTAGCTTCTGTAAGACTTCCCTTCCTGAAGCTGCTGGCTAGCCTATGCAAAGCTAAATGCACCGCATAGTCAAAGGATTGAACATAGAACATCCAGTATGGAAGATACCTATACTTGAAAGTCAATACAGACCAAGACTAGTGCCTACCACCTCCAACAAATGAGCATCAAATATGAACAGGCAGCACTTTGCAAAGGCTGCCTATTTGAAGCTCACTGTCTGGATTGTAGCTCGCAGGTTCAAGTGGCCAGCCTGGTATCTCAGGTGCAGAATACCTTGTAAGGAACCATACAACATATGGCTTCCAATTACAAAACACCATATTTGGATAGAGGATTTCTTACACAGAGAAGCTACATTCCAGGAGGTCTCCAGCATGACTTCCCCATGCAAAGCTTTCTGTTTGGGATCAAGCAGGTCCCACTCCTCCTTGGTGAAGAAGACAAACAACTCCTTGAAGGATATGGGATCCTGAAAGAGAAAGGAAAAATTTCTTAGTAATAGAAAGACTGAGGAAAGTAAAGTTTTCTCAGAAACCCCTGAAGCAGTTAAATTCGCAAATGTTTTCCTGGCTGTCCCAAAGATGCTTTTTCAAGAGGCAACTGGACTTCCTTATTTTTCTTTGAAGACGTTTTGCTCCTCATCCAAGAAGCTTCTTCAGCTCTGACTGAAAGGAGAGGAATGGAACGAGTCATACTCCTTGCAGAAAATTGGTCAATTTGCATTCTTTTTAGACAGTTGTTGAGGCCATCTGGAGATTTATCTGTGTCACCAGGTTCCCCAGATTTGCAGTAGTGCAAATGGGTGTGGAGCCTTCTTGGAAGTGCTGAAAGGACTGTGTTGTAGCAACACAGAAAAAAACTCTTAAGTGGCCTCAATGACTCTCTAAAAGAATGCAAATGACCAGCTATCTGCAAGGAGTATAAATCCTTCCATTCCCCTCCATCCAGTCAGAGCTGAAGAAGCTTCTTGGATGAGAAGCAAAACGTCTTCAAAAGAAAAAAAAGAAAGTCCAGTGTCTCGTGAAAAAGCACCTGTGGGACAACTAAGACATGGATGACTGAGAATCTCCAGAGATGTTTTCCTGACTGGTTTCAGAATGCGAGAGTACAGGGAATGATTTCATTCTCCATTATTTTTTGGCACCACCTTGGTCCCCAAAGGTTGATTAAATTCACTGCATCTCCTAGGACTCAGTGCCTCTGAATGCCCAAATCACAAACTCATTCTTGAGCCATCAATTCCAGCTCTGCCTTCCATCCTCCGGAACTGCTCCAGCTCTATCCTTTTATTGGAAAGTAGCTGACCAAGATAAGGACAAGCCAAGATAAGAATAAGAATGTCCAGAATTGAAAAGGGTCTCACATTGGAACAGAAGTTGAATGAGGAGTGGGGTGGGGGGGAGGATGGACTGAATACTTCTTGCCTTAATCTTATTTGTACATTTTGGGGCACAGGAAATTTTCGTCCTACCTGCCCTGGAAGCCCAACATCGGTCTCTGCTTCACGAGAAAGAGGAGATGTTTCTCCCACCACCACCTGGTATATGACTCTGTTCTCTGCAACCAAAAGATGGAGGAAATTGATTTTTTTTTTTAAAAAAAAGAATGCTTTATAAATGCAGAGGTAAAATAGAAACAAATATCACAGGGCCATTTGTTTACAAGAACAGGAATGAAAACCGTTTGAGGAAGAACTTCACTGCATCAGAAGGAATCCTCCCTTACCTGGTGACAAGTCCTGATTTAGATCCTTTGGAGAGATTCCTCCAAGGAAATCGTCCTGACAAAGATTTACTGGATCCCTTCTTGCCTCAGGAAATTCAGTGATTAACCCCAAGAAGGACGCCTCTACCTGCAACTGTGGAGAGCAGCAAAGAAGGGTGTGAAGTGCACGTGGGAACACAGAACCACCCCAATTCAAAAGCATTTGGGTAGCGTCATATAAAAATACCCCAAATATTTAAGGCTGGATTAATTCGCCTCACCCACCCCCCTTGAAACCGACCTGCATCTCTCCTTGGTCCTTCTCCTCTGCCTGGTTTAGGAGGAATCCTTCAGCCAGGGCCACTGCCTGGGAACTGGTCTCAGGTTCGCATTCTCGCACCCAGTTCCCCATTTGCGGTGGCATAATGGCTAGGAACTGCTCCAGGACCACCATGTCCAGTATCTGGGCTTTTGTGTGCTTTTCTGGATTCAGCCATCGATTGCAAAAGTGATGCAGGCGGCTGCAGAGTCCTCGGGGGCCCTCAGCATCCTGATAACTGAGCTCCCTAAAAGGTCGTCTATTTGCATGGAAACTGACTGTTTCTTCATTCTGGATCTTCAATATGGCCTTTTCTTGAATTATCGCACTGCCTTCCACATGAAGAGAACCACAAAGTGCCGGTCCTTCCGAAGCCACTCTTCCTCTGTTCATTTTCCCTCTGGGCTCAACTGTAATTCCTCAAAAGCGGAAGTCTTTAAAGCTTCTTTCGTTCTCAGGTGTACAATTTTATTCTTTTGTTCTCAGGACAAATTTATAAAAATTGTAAGGATGAATTTAAGAAGGCCACTGATTCATCTTTACCACTTGACTCTTCTTGCCTTTGTAAAGGGAAGACTTTTAAAGGCACAAACTGCCTCATATTCCCAACCTACAATGCAAATAATGGAAAAGACCATCAATATATTGTCCCAAAGGTGCTTTTTTTCAAAAGGCAACTGGACTTTCTTTGTTTTTGCTTGAAAATGTTTTGCTTCTCATCATAAGAAGCTATTGAAGAACTGAAGAAGCTTCTTGGATGACAAGCGAAATGTCTTGAAGCAAAAACAAAGTAATTCCAGTTGCCTTTTTCAAAACAAAAAGGGACAACCAAAACTTGGATGACTGAGAATCTCCAGACATCATTTGAAACTCCCTTCCAAGTAATTCCTTGTTGGTAATCTCCTGCCTTTCATGTCATCCCTTGAAGCCACTGTGAAGATAGAATATTCAAGGGTATTTTTCTCTCAGATTGTTGGGGCTATTGGGCAGATCCAGCAGAGCAACTTCCCCAGCTCAGCCATCTTCCTGCTTGGAGCAGCCTCGAGGCCCGAAGTGGTGCTCCAGAGAGGCAGGAGAACTGCAGTATTAGATAACTTTTATTATCACTTTTTTTGGTGAATACACTGCCATACATTAAACAGTGAAAATTCTGATGCCCACTCTCTAAATATTATTTATCCTGCAAGCCCTGGTGCCCCTTCCCTGCCAGAGTCCCCCCCCAGCTCTGTTGATCCAGGAAAGGAGCTCCAATACTGTAATTAATGTGTATGTATATATACATATACATACACACACACACACACATAGTAAGGGACGCGGTGGCTGAGTGGCTAAAACGCTGAGCTGGTCGATCAAAAGGTCAGCAGTTCAGCGGTTCGAATCCCTAGTGTCACATAACTGGGTGAGCTCCCTTCTGCTAACCTAGCAGTTTGAAAGCATGTAAAAAATGCAAGTAGAAAAATAGGGACCACCTTTGGTGGGAAGGTAACAGAATTCCGTGCACCTTTGGTCTTTAGTCATGCCCGCCACATGACCACGGAGACATCTTCGGACAGCGCTGGCTCTTCAACTTTGAAACGGAGATGAGCACTTCCCCCTAGTCAGAACAACACGTGTGAGGGGAACCTTTACCTTTACCTTATATACATATGTGTGTATATACACACACGAGTATACATATATACATATGTATATATGTATGTATATGTATATACCAGTATGTGTTTGTGTGAGTGAATAGGCACACACACACACACATATATATGCATACACACACATACACACAATGTACACACACACATTAATCACAGTATTGGAGATCCTTTTCTGAATCTAAAGCGGGGGGAGGTGGGGACTCTAGCAGGGAAGGGACACCAGGTCTCGCGTGCATCACAGGGCGAGCTATTTCCCCCTCCCCCTCCCCGGGAGGAGGTACAGTCACTCCGCATTGAGCGAGCAGAGAGGGAGAGGCAGCCTGCTTGCTCCGCCAGGACTAGAGGAGGTCCCCGGATATCCAGAGCGAACCCCGAATCCAGGACTCACCTGCACCAGCCACCCCTAAAGAATCCAGGAGACCCTCCTGCTTCCGGCTCCGCCCGCGTCCAGCCTCCAGCAGGACAGGCAGCCGAGCCCTCCAACCGCCTGGTAGGTAGGCGGGCCGCTTTCTCGTCTAGGATCCCGCCTCCCACAGCCGCGCCGGGATTGGCCGAGGGGGAGGACGATTGGCCAATAGGAATGCAGAGCGGTTGAAGGCGTCTGCGGTTGCTGTGCAGACTAAACTGCCTGCCGCCCTCCCGAAGTTTTTTCATCCTGGCTCGCTTCTTCTCTCGGCCGCGGGAAGTTCGCTCCCCGCAGCTCCCTCAGACCGAGAGGCTTTCTAAACCCGCTCAAAGGAGGCCGGATGGAGTGGAAGCCAAGGTCTCATTCGAAGGGTGACGCTAGAAGTTGGGGAGCAGGAAAAAGGACTCAGCAGGGGAGAAGCAGAGGAGCTTCAAGGAGTTTGAAGGGAAAAATTGTCCGAAGACGCGTCGTTTGGCAACGCTGAGGGGAGAAGAGCTTGACCCGGGACAGATCCTGGCCTAAAAACGAACCAATAGCCAATATGGCCATCAACTATTGGTCAATGGACAAAGCGGTGGTAGAAATATAGTTTCCCTCGTAAATTTTCCCCTCATAAAAGCAATGAAGGAGAAGGGAGGCATCTGTAAAAGTGCTCAAACTGAAAAAGAGAGCGGCCGAACCTAAGATCCTGACCTAACAATGAACCAAGAGGCCAATATGGCCATCAACTTTTGGTCAATACATAAGGCGGTGGTAGAAATGGAGTTTCCCTCAAAATTTTCCCTCATAAAAGCAATGAAGGAGAAGGGAGGCATCTATAAAAATGCTCAAACTGAAAAAGAGAGCAGCCGAACCTAAGATCCTGACCTAACAATGAACCAAGAGGCGAATATGGCCATCAATTATTGGTCAATGGACAAGGTGGTGGTAGAAATGGAGTTTCCCTCAAAATTTTCCTTCATAAAAACAATGAGAGGGAAGGGAGGCATATGTAAATGTGCTCAAACTGAAAGAGAATGACAGTGTGTAAAATCTTGACCTAACAATGAACCAATAGTCCAATATGGCTACCAGACGTTGGTCAAAGGACCAGGGAATGAAAGTGTTGGACCAGAGAGATTTCCTCCTGAATCTGTTGATGAAGGAAAGGAGGAATATTTAGAAGTATGTGCAATCTAGGTTTCCACTTAGATAAGCATTGCACTGCCAAAAAAGCCAACACACTCCTAAACTGCATCAACAGGGACTGTATCAAGATGAAGTGATAGCACCACTTTCACTTATACTGCACTAGAAAGGTCACACTTGGAATATTGCATCCACTTCTGGTCACCACAATACAAAAAAGATGCTGAGGCCCTAAAAAGAGTACAGATAACAACAAAAATGATACGGTGTCTGAAAGCTAAATGGTATGAATGGTTAAGGGAACTACATATGTTTAACAAAAAGAAGGTCTAGGGGTGATATGATAGCAATCTTCCAGTACCCAAGGGCCACCACAGAGAAGGGGTCAATTTACTCTCCAAAGCACCTTAGTACAGGACAAGATGGATGCTCATAAAAGAGAGATCCAACCTAGAACTAAGGAGAAATTTCCTGACCGTGAGAACAATCCAATGGTTGGATTCAAATTTTTTTATTACCGGTTCTGTGGGTAGGGCTTGGTAGGTGTGGCATGGCTTGTGGGTGTGGCTTGGTGGGCATGGTTTCGTGGGTGTGGCAGGGGAAGGATACTGTAAAATCTCCATTCCCACCCCACTCCAGGGGAAGGATACTGCAAAATCCTAATTTCCTCCTGATCAACTGGGACTGTGGAGGCAGAGAATAGATGGGGGCGTGGCCAATCAGAAGTGGTAGTTCTCCAAACTACTCAAAATTTCCACTTCCAGTTCTCCAGAACTGGTCAAAACCTGCTGAATACCACCTCTGGAACAATCAGTGGAACAGTTTGCCTCCTGTGTCCAGTTCTGGAGACCTCATTGTAAAAAGATATTGTTAAGATTCAGCAAGGGGCAACAAAAATGGTGTAAGGTCAGAGGGGCAAAACTTATCAGAAGAGATTGGAGGAACTAAATATGTACATCCTGGAGGACAGAAGGGAAAGTGGGGACATAACGGAAACCTTTAAATATATTAAGGGTGTGAGTAAGGTTCTAGAAGTCAGTATTTTCAATATTAAGCAAAAATCAAGAACACGGGGGTGGGGGAACCAACTTCCAGCGGAGGTAGTATGTCAATCGTAAGTAATTGAGTTTAAACATGCTTGAGATTGAATACAGAGTTGGAAGGGATCTTGTGGGTCATCTAGTCCAACCCCCCGCCCAAGCAGGAGACCCTACACCCTTTCTGACATATGGCAGTCCAGTCTCTTCTTGAAAGCCTCCAGTGATGAAGCTCCCACAATTTCTGAAGGCAAACTGTTCCATTGGTTGATTGTTCTGTCAGAAAATTTCTCCTCATTTCCAGGTTGAATCTCTCCTTGATCAGTTTCCATCCATTATTCCTTGTCTGGCCTTCAACTGTTCTTCATATACTGTATTTTAGCCTCCAGTCCCCTAATCATCTTTGTTGCTCTTCTTTGCACTCTTTCTAGAGTCTTAGCATCTTTTGTATAGTGTGATGACCAAAACTGGATGCAGTACTCTACGTGTGGTCTTACTAAGGCTTTATAGAGTGGTATTAGTATCTCACCTGATCTTGACTATCCTTCTGCTAATGGAATTTAGGAATTTTGCATTGGCTTTTTTGATTGCCGCCGCACACTATTGGCTCATATTTGTCTGGTTGTCCACTAAGACTCCAAAATCCCTCTCACAGTTACTGCTATTAAGCCTGGTTTCACTCAGTCTATATATGTACTTTAAAATATACATAAAGACATGTTCATCTCTCTCTCTCCCACCCCCCTCTCCACACACTTGTACACGTGTGTGCGTACACACACACAAATGCACACAGACACACACAGAAACATACTGTGATATAATGAACACACAGAAAGAAAAATATGTCAGACAATTCTACAATGAAACATATTGAACAAAACAAGTACATATCATATATGTTATAGTAATTGAAAGAAACTGAATATATGGGCAGGGGAAAAAACTTGGAAAAAGGGAAACATAAAATTCATATATTTTTAATATAACATTAATTTAATCCTTCAATTTATTATTACATCCAGACCATGCAGCAACATATTCTTCTATTGTTTCACTTTTGAAATATGAAGACATTTTTTAAAAATCATCACAACGTATTTTGATTCCAATTCTTAGAAGCAGGGAAATATTTGTTTCCATCTATATAAAATAATTTTCCTGGCTGTGTCACAGGACCTGTGAAGGTGTCACCTTCCATATTTAAAGGGATTCATTCAGCATCACATTTACATCTTTAATTACTTGATTTTCTTCCAGAACTATATCAACATATAGAATCCAACCAACATTTAACAATGCTTTCAGATGAACTAAGGTTTAATGTTTGAAAAAGTATTTATTTTAATGTTTGAAAAGTATTTTAACATTTTAATGTTGCCTTCATAGTGAATTATCAGATCAGTTGTTGGGCAGAGGGTGAGGAAATAAAACTCTGCTCACTGTCCATCTTCCCCAAAAGAGGACAAAATCAGGCAAACCTGCTCTTATAGAATTCTATAGACATTTGGTCATATGCACTTCTCCCAGTGGTAGAAGCCATAGAGTGCTACCAACAAAATCACCAGAGTTAATTTCCCTGGAATACGTAGAGGGAATCAACTTGTTTTCTTCTCAAACAATTTTGAGAAGTTTGTGACGATTGTCAGGTTATTTTGCATTCCCTTTCAAGCCATCTTTACTGTTTGCCGTTAGATGCTCCTTTGTATTCAGATCTGGCCTCAGAATGATAATGTAGCACTTGGGGATGAAGATACAGCCCAACAATCCAGTACTGGAGGCCAAGATGGAGAAGACCTGCACAGCCACCATATACTTCCCTTTGGTACTCAGGTAGGCGGGCACAAAGGACACCCAGACACTGCAGAAGACCAGCATGCTGAAGGTGATCAGCTTGGCTTCATTGAAGGCCCCAGGCAAGTTCCTGGCCAGGAAAGCCACCACAAAGGAGATGGCAGCCAGGAAGCCCATATAGCCCAGGGCAACATAAAACATAGCGACAGAACCTTCGTTGCACTGCAGGACAATCTGCTCGGTTTGAGAATGCATGTCAGCCTCAGGGAATGGGGGAGAAACTCCCAGCCAGATGAGACAGATGACAACTTGGAGACCAGAGCAAGAAAGGACAATGGAGTTGGCTAAAGTCTTTCCCAGCCATCTCCTCACAGCATTCCCAGGTCTTGTGGCCAGGAAAGCCAGCACCACCGTGATTGTTTTGGCTAAGATGGAAGAGACGGCAATGGAGAAGATGACGCTGAAGGATGTTTGCCTGAGAAGACAGGTGGCTGCCCTTGGACGACCAATGAAGAGGAGGGAAGTCAAGAAGGACAACAGAAGAGAGACCAGGAGGATGTAGGAGAGGTCCTGGTTGTTGGCCTTGACTATGGGAGTTTGTAAGAATTTGATGAAGATTGCTAAAATGAAGGCTGTGGCCAAAGATAAGAAGATGGCAAAGGAAGCCAGAATCATTCCCAAGTCTTCTTTGTACGACAAGAAGGTTATATTTTTGGGGATGCATTTGGTTTGGCCTTTATTTTGATGGTGATTTTTTGGACATCTTGTGCACTTCTCTGCATCTGGGGAGAAGACAGGCAAGACCTCAAATATTAATGTTATATGATCATAATAAAACATACCTTTTGATTACTGTCTACAAATAATAAATTATGGCTATGATATTGTACCTCAAAATCCAGGTCTGTAAAGGAAAAAAAAAGATGGGTTGAAAGCTCTCTAGTAAAAATGAGGAAGGAAAACAGCCAAAATCAACAAAAAGGATGGGCTTGGTGAAGTCAGGAGTGGGAATAAGCTGGCTGGAGTGGAGAGGAAGGTCACAAAAAGGTGAAGAGCTTCCTAAGATTTACCGATACATCATCAGACAGCTTAACCCTCAACATTATACAAATCCAGATCCTGGCACTTGAAAACGCCATTGTCTCACCATACTCCTTTCTCAAAAGTCTGGTGTGCTACTAGGGATCCTTTCTCGAGAACCTGGATGCAGGGGGTAGATATTTATTTCATGACCTAGTAGTGGAATCAGATTCAGCCAGTGGGATCAATTAGATGAGATTTGGTTGAGAAACTTACACAGATACGTTTTGAGAGAGCTGCAGATAGTGCAAAAGACATCTGAGAAAAGAGGGCATACAAAGAATCAAGAAGGTGATTTGTAGGTGAGTGATTTATATCCATTATCTTGATCTTTTGCCTCTTCCTCATCCATGGAGGCCCCTAATTCTAAAGATTTTCAACAAATGTTGATTACAATTCAATTCAGCCTACTATCAGTGATTTACATAGCCCCAGTAAAGCCATACATATTTCATGGGGTGAGGATGAGGTGACAGAAATTAGTTTTTATAGAACACTTTCTCTACATTGGTATAAATAGCACCTAGCACTTAGACTTTTAAATCACTTCACAATGTTTTACAGCCCTCTCTAAGCAGTTTAGAGAGTCAGCATGTTGCCCCCAACAATCTGGGTCCTTATTTTACTGACCTGGGAAGGATGGAAGGCTGAGTCAGCCTTGAGCCTGGTGAGATTCAAACTACCAACTGCCAAATTGCAGGCAGCTGGCAGTCAGCAGAATTAACCTGCAGTACTGCATTCTAACCACTGCCCCACCGTGGCTCTTCTCTATAGATATTTTTACTCTGTAGTTTTACGGTGGTTGTTCAGCTTCAGTTAAGTGAATGGTGCCCTTGATGTGTTTGCGTTGTTTATTACCTATTATTTAAATGGCTGATTGTTTTTTTCACACAATGGGCACTTCCTGAGGAACTGCCCTATGGAGCCCTATTCAGGGACAGTTCTTTCTTCAAGGACTTTCCTATTGTATTCATGGAAGGCATAATACCTTCTCTCAAGAGAGAAGCAGAGTTGAGCCAGTCTTCAACTGACAGGCTCCTACAGACAGAAGTAGACAAGCCATGGTTACTTAATCAGCTTTTCTGCTAAATGTTGCCATATGTACCTGATCAGGTCTAAGACAATTCATTGCCGCCAACTTGCCATGACCAATTTGCCACGGCCAACTTGCTGCGGGACAATTCAGTGCTGTATTAAACATTTCATTTGGTTATTTTTATTATTGGTGACCACATTTTCATCCAAATTATTGTAACTATTGTTTTTCTGGATTTTTAATTTTATTATTATTGCTCACGGTTCTGTCAAAATTAATTTAATTTTTGTACGGTTGAATTGTCCCTCAGCAAGTTGTCCTGTGAAGAGTTGGTCATGGGGAGATGACTGTGATGAGTTGTCCCATTCCGTACCAGATTTGGGCTGCATAAATGCAGAAAACAATTCAATATTAAAAAAGATATGCAAAAATGAACTTCTGTCTCGTATTTATCGAGGTTTTCAACCTAGATCTGTTAGTTTTCCTTAGTTTACTTTAATAACTGGCTTTTTGCCATCACCCATGAAACTCTTTGTTCACGGCTCACAGGTTTGCCTCCAAATATCCCTGAATGGAAATGCTTCATGGACTGTTCTCCCCATGTTTCAAGAACTGCCTCCCTCTCCCCTCGGTGTCTCCTACCTTCCTGAGTGGAGATGGTTCCTTCTGCACACAAGATACACCTGTAGCAGCACAGAGGCCTTCCTTCCAAGACCACCTTGGCTTGGCCAGGGTGACAGTTTGTGGTACACCTGGAGCGAGGAAGGGACTGAGAAGAAGCAGCATCAGTCAAAGATGGTTGGGTGTTGCCACCGTCATGAGACATTCATCTGTTTAACAGGTCTGCTCATCCCTACCCTTTTTTTCTTTCTAGGAAGAGGTTACATTGGATTGTTTGTTTGTTTTTTAGGACATGGCTAACTAAGTGGAGACAGTTGGTACTTTTGCTGGAAGTCTTCAAAGAGAACCTGGATAATTACCTGTCAAAGATGATTTACTGAATCCTGTACTGAGCAGGGGTTTGGAAAAAATGATTTCTCAATTCAGCATTAAATTCAGCAATCAAAGAAGGGGTGGGACTGGGAAAGGAGAATAAATATAAAAGTTGGAAGGGACCTTGGATGTCTTCTAGTCCAACCCCCCATTCAAGCAGGAAATCCTATACCAGGGGAGTCAAACTCGCAGCCCAAGGGCCGGATGCATCACACGCTGGCCATGCCCACCCCCAGTTTAGCGAAGGGGGGAAAAGTCACGATACGTCATGTGATGACAATGTATCACTGTGAGTTTGACACCCCTACTCTATACTATTTCAGACAAATGGTTGTCCAATCTCTTCTTAAAAGCTTCCAGTGTTGGAGCATTTACAGCTTCTGGAGGCAAGTTGTTCCACTGATTAATTGTTCTAACTGTCAGTAAATTTCTCCTTGGTTCTAGATTGCTTCTTTCTTTGATTAGTTTCCATGCATTGCTTCTTGTCCTGTATTGTCCTATATATTGCCTGATATGCAGAAGGATACTTAGCCATCACATGAAAATCAGTGGGGCATCTTGAAGTGGGCAGGAAGGAGATTCTGGGGAAATAGAAGGAGTATTGTCTTCAATGGGACCATTATTAATTTGTGGAATTTTCTCCTAAAGATCTGCTGGGGGACACAGGTTGATGAGACATAATAGCTAGGCCTCAATTCATCTATTCCATGAAACCAAGTACTCTTTAATTATGGTTATTGAATTCATCATGGTTAGCTAATTGTGTAAAATTGTCAGTGTGGGGCAGAGGCTAATATATTTTAATAGGACTGAGAAGGGGGAAGTTCAAACCTACACAAGGACATTTCTTGAGAAAAGTTGGAATCTAAGCCAAATAATGTCTACCTTGGCTTATAAACCCAATAATTAGGCCTGTCAATGAATTAATCTAAATCAAATCAACCATTTTATGCTGTGGTGAAATCCAATTTTTTTTACTACTGGTTCTGTGAGTGTGGCTTGGTGGGCGTGGCTTGATGGGCATGGCAGGGGAAGGATACTGCAAAATCTCCAATCTCACCCCACTCCAGGGGAAGGATATTGCAAAATCTCCATTCCCACCCAACTCTGGGGCCAGCCAGTGGTGGTATTTGCCGGTTCTCTGAACTACTCAAAATTTCCGCTGTCAGTTCTCCGAACTGCTCAAAATTTCCACTGCCGGTTCTCCAGAACCTGTCAGAACCTGCTGGATTTCACCCCTGATCTTATGGCTCTGAAGTGTGAATTCAGCATACTGTGTATTTCTTCCAGGATTAAATGTTATAGGATTCTCAGTTCTACATCCTGACCTTTGGAATCACGTAACTTTGCTGTTTTAACTACAACTCAGCCAAGACAGGCAGTTTTGTTCTTAAGCTGCTGATAGCAGTCATCCGATCACAGCTTGCTTTATAAAGAAAAACAGAAGGAAGAAGATCCAAGTAGTATCTGGATAAACCACATACACTTCTTGACTAAAGTTTCCCGTTCTGTGATCCATGCCCCCCCCTCTCTTTTTTTTTAATCCAAGGAGCCCAACAACATCTTTGAGAAAGAAGAAGATCCCAAGCAACCCTTCATCCCAGCTCCAGCAACTCTCTATCCACTTCACAACTAGTTGGAAGAATGAAAGAAAGGTTGGAGGGCATCAGATGAGCAGCCTCAGCTAACCTGGTTAAACCGCTGGGTCCAATTCACGGCCTCCTGGTCAAGAATGAAATCCAGCTCTTTGGACCTCCATGGTCTGTCTATCCACCCAAACTGCACAGCCCGAAAGGACTTATTAGGAAAGAGCACCCAGTTCATGGCATCAAATTTGGCAGCGAGGTCCCCTTTCCCATCCAGATACACTCCACCCATGCAAGTATTGTAGAAGTGGGAATCTCCCAGGAAAGGATGAAGCTGCAATGGCAGAAAAAACAACAACATGAAGGAAGAGGATGTTTTACAAGTACAGTTGGATTCTGCTATGAAGCTCTCTGTAAGTGATGGGTGTGGTCAGAGAGATGGAAGGCAAATTTCAGCCACTCCTTGCCTCTAAGATAAAAGAATAACAGAGTTGGAAGGGACCTTGGAGATCTTCTAGTCTAAATCCCCACTCAAGCAGGAAACTCTATACCATTTCAGACAAATGGTTGTCCAATCTCTTCTTAAAAACTTCCAGTGTTGAAGCACCCACAACTTTTAGAGATCAGCTGTTACACTGATTACCGTAATTCTTCTCATTGTCAGGAAATTTCTCCTTAGTTCTAGGTTGCTTCTCTCCTTGATTAGTTTCCACCCATTGCTTCTTGTTCTGCCTTCAGGTCAGAGGTGGTATTCAGCAGGTTCTGACCAGTTCTGGAGAACCGGTAGTGGAAATTTTGAGTAGTTTGGAGAACCGGTAAATACCACTTCTGACTGGCCCCATCCCTATCTATTCTCTGCCTCCTGATTCACCGGTAATTGGGAGGAAATGGGGATTTTGCAGTAACCTTCCCCTGGACTGGGGAGGGAATGGAGATTTTACAGAATCCTTCCCCTGCCATGCCCACCAAGCCACACCCACCAAGCCATGCCACACTCACCAAGCCATGCCCACAGAACCGGTAGTAAAAAAAATTCAATCCCACTACTACTTCAGGTGCTTTGAAGAATAGCTTGATTCCCTCTTCTTTGTGGCAGCCCTTGAGATGTTGGAATACTGCTACTGATGTTTTAGATGCCCCCAAAGTTGCTTTGCAAAGTGAGATGGGTGACATATGAATTTGATTTTTTTTTGTGAATAAAATATCAATTTAACCATTCCTGCTTTATCTTCCCTGCTATGGAAATAATGTATTTCTATCTGTGCCTAGTAATCTTTGTGAACTGTCACAATTTTATTCAAAGAGGAAAATATGTTTTTATTTGGATATCACTTCCGGATTTGTACTTGTGAAGAAAAAAAATTGAGACTTTGACTTTGGTTTTGTCAATTAGAAAGATTTGTCGTTATAGAAATGGTTAGTTATATATTAATGAGTAAAAGCAAAAGTTGAGGTTGCAGTATTTTTATCTTGTACTGTACTAAGAGTCGGAAGTCAATGCTTTTTCTTTTCTTTTCTTTTTCTCTTTCCCCTTGTATCTCACACCCCATTTTCCCCACTCCCCTTCCTTCCCTTAACTTATTCTATTTAAAATAGAATAGAATTACAGAGTTGGAAGGGACCTTGGAGGTCTTCTAGTCCAATCCCCTGCTTAGGCAGGAAACCCTACATCACTTCAGACAAATGGTTATCCAACATTTTCTTAAACCCTCCAGTGTTGGAACATTCACAACTTCTGGAGGCAAGTTGTTCCACTGATTAATTGTTCTAACTGTCAGGAAATTTCTCCTTAGTTCTAGGTTGCTTCTCTCCTTGATTAGTTTGCACCCATTGCTTCTTGTCCTGCCTTCAGGTGCTATGGAGAATAGGTTAACTCCCTCTTCTTTGTGGCAGCCCCTGAGATATTGGAAGACTTACGCTCCCACGTAACACCTCTCCTGCGCGAGCTGCATTGGCTCCCGGTGGTCTTCCGGGTGTGCTTTAAGGTGTTGGTTCTCATCTTTAAAGCGCTCCATGGCTTAGGGCCAGGGTATTTGCGAGACCGCCTGCTGCTACCGATAACCTCCCACCGGCCAATACGCTCTCACAGAGAGGGCCTCCTCAGGGTGCCGTCGGTTAGGCAATGTCGGCCGGCGGCCCCCAGGGGGAGAGCCTTCTCTGTGGGGGCACCTGCCCTGTGGAATGAGCTGCCTCCTGGAATACGATTGATCCCGGACCTCTGTACCTTCCGTAAAGCCCTGAAGACGTTTTTATTCCATCAAGCCGGCCTAGCCTAAATGGTTTTTAATTGGGATTTTAAATTTTATGGATTTGGGGCTTTTAAATTGGGAAGCCAGTGATTTAATTCTTTTTAATTATCTTAATTTTTGTATTTGTATGTTTTTTAATTTTGGCTGTCCACCGCCCTGAGTCCCTTCTGGGAGAAGGGCGGTATACAAATTAATTAAATAAATAAATAAATAAATAAATAAATAAATAAATAAATAAGACTGCTATCATGTCTCCCCTGGTCCTTCTTTTCATTAAACTAGACATACCCAGTTCCTGCAACCATTCTTCATATGTTTTAGCCTCCAGTCCCCTAATCATCTTTGTTGGTCTTCTCTGCACTCTTTCTAGAGTCTCCACATCTTTTTTACATCGTGGCGACCAAAACTGGATGCAGTATTCCAAGTGTGACCTAACCAAGGCATTATAAATTGGTATTAACATTTGACGTGATCTTGATTCTATCCCTCTGTTAATGTAGCCTAGAACTGTGTCGGCTTTTTTGGCAGCTGCTGCACACTGCTGGCTCATATTTAAATGGTTTTCCACTAGGACTCCAAGATCCCTCTCACAGTTACTACTGTTGAGCAAGGTACCACATATACTGTACCTGTGCATTTTGCTTTTCTTGCCTAAATGTAGAACCTTACTTTTTGCCTTCTCTTTTCTATATTTTATATAATAAAACAAAACCATAACAAAAATAAAATAAAATAAAATAAATGAATTTGATTTAAAAAGCAACAACAACTATTCAGTGATGTAGTAGAATCAAGTCATTGATACCGTGCCATGGAACTCCAGCCCAGGAATCTAAAAAGGGGATGGAGTGGAGGATTTCCTACCCCAGTAACCTCATAAAATGGAAGAAGACAATTGAAAGTTTAACTTCCTCACACAATCTAAAATGTCTTTGAAACCTGAAACCATGCTTTTAGGATTTCTAAAGGAAACCAAATACCTGCCATGTTTGAAGGACTACCCTGTGATCTCTTTCCCTCTTTGCTTTTTGCTTGGACCTGGATAAGTAGGCATCGTGTAAAGCCCGAGCAAATGCCCAGGCGAGGTTGTAAATACCGTAGCCATCCAGAGAGAATGTTTTTTCCACCACCTCTTCCTGCAGGGTCTCCAATTTCTCATTCTCCTGGCATCTCACCCTTCCTTTCACAGAAAGGAGGTGTCTGGAATACGAACAATTGAATACCATTTGGCCAAAATTTTGCATAGGGCCAAAAAATGTTTCCGAAACTTGTGGTCTTTTTTCAGTATGGATTAAGAAAGAGAAAAACCCCCGGAGATGCCGAGGAGACAGTATATCATTGGATAAATTCAGAGTGAGGTCCCACATTGCTGTGGTGATCCAAACTTTTGCCAGGATAGGCTTGATGTGCCTTTCAATGAAGGATTGCAAGGCATATATCAAGCTGTATAAGTGACGGGATTCCCCGTAATATATGCAAACGCTGATATTGTTCCACAATTGAAACGGTTCATTGAACAATAGATCCATTTTCCAGGGCAATATGGGGATGTTCACCGAGAAGGCTACACAAATTGTGTTTCTTGTTAAAATGGGCCTCAAAGTTCGGAGAAATCTTTTTCCATTGTCGGTGTCTGGTGCTAGAAGACCGATCCAGTTCCATCCGAAATGGTGGAGCACTTTGGCAATTCCCCAATACAAGTATTCTTCTTTGGGGACCATCCGGTAGATAAATGGGAACTGGGTTTTATCATTCAGAGTTTCAGACACAAAACCATAACTGACCTAGTAAGAAAAAGAAGTGTGGGGGAAAAAAAATTCAGGCCAATGTTTGAAGAATATGATCTTATCAGTTTGAGCAGTTCTTTCTCCCAAGATGCTGGAGTAGTTGGTTTCTGCACTAGGCAGGATGATGAAGTAGACGGTGTCAAACTCAATTCACCTGTTACTACAGCAAGGTGCTAATTTATCTTAAGGTCTGAAATCTTGCAAGCTCCTACCAAAATAAATTAAGAGAATAATCCTGAAGCCCAGCTAATACAAGTCAGTTAAAATATTTACATAAGTGCTTTCAAACTGAATGGGAAGAAATATTTTACTGGACCAGTTGCCGTAGAAATTGCACAAATACAGCTGTAATATAGATATAGCTGACTTCTAAACCTGGAGGCTAAAATATATGAAGAACGGTTGCAGGAACTGGGCATGACTAGTCTAATGAGAAGAGGAACTAGGGATGACATGATAGCAATGTTCCAATATCTTTTTTTTAACGGTTTATGTATATATTTTCACATTACATACATAAGCGCTTAGTGAACAACATATTGTCTGGATCAATTTATTTATTATATAATAATACTTTTCCCACTCCTATACTTTTCTTTTCTTTTTAGTGTTAATCTGTCCATTTCTGCACAATCTAATTTTTTTAAATAAATTACATCATTCTCTGTAGGTGTTTCCTCATTTTTCCAGTACAAATGTGCAAATACAATTCTTGCTGCTGTCAAAACATGTAATATTAAGTATACGTTCCCTTTATCATACTTTTTAAGTATTATGCCTAGCAAAAATATCATCCTATGTGGTGGACATGTGTAAAAGCAAAGAAATATTGGGCAAAAATATATACATGGTTGGAAAAAATGTTAAAGCAACATATAGATTATAAGCAATGTTCCAATATCTCAGGGGCTGCCACAAAGAAGAAGGCGTCAACCTATTCTCCAAAGCACCTGAAGGCAGGACAAGAAGCAATGGATGGAAACTAATCAAGGAGAGAAGCAACCTAGAACTAAGGAGAAATTTCCTGACAGTGAGAACAATTAATCGGTGGAATGACTTGCCTCTAGAAGTTGTGGGTGCTATCCAACACTGGAGGTTTTTAAGAAGAGATTGGACAACCATTTATCTGAAATGGTATGGGCTTTCCTGCCTGAGTAGGGGGTTGGACTAGAAGACTCCAAGATCCCATCCAACTCTTTATTCTGTTAACTGGCACCTCTTTAGAAACAATGAAAGAATGAATAGTGTAGGACAAGAACATTCTAACGTTCATTCTGTGCATTTTGCCTCTCATATCAGACTTCCAGTTTAAAAAAAAAAAAGATTTTCACGTTCACCTTACAAGCTATGAACTGGAAGAGTTTGCTAATAGTAAGAGGAGTTCCACAATGGAACCGATTGCCTTGTGAGTTGGTAGACTCTTCTTTGCTGGAGCGGTCTTGAAGAGACTAGACGGTAATGTTTTGGGAATGCCAAAAGTGGATTCTTGTGTACGGCAGCAGAGGCTGGGAAAGAAGATCTCCAAGACCTTCCATTTTTGCTTCTGAAATTCAAACTGATAACTTCTCAAGGTCTACCCAAGGAATGAAAATGAGGAAATGAGCATCCTTTTCTTTTGAAGTATAAAACTCGGTGATAACACGATCTGTTTGGTGTCCCACACTGACACCAAATAGCACCACGTCGATTGGAGCAACACAAAAATCATCAGCCACGCTATCACCCGCCATGTTCATGAGTTCATCAAAGCCCGGCATTCCACAAGCAATGCCATCAACAGACACATTGACCTACAACCAGCCTACAAATCCCTCTGCACAGCCAATCAACTGCATCCAAATCAACTGCACAGCCAATTCAGAGACCGCACCAACCCTCAACCAACCAATGCAACCTTCTCCCACCAGCAATTCACCTCCCAATGTCCCTGACCTGATGTAATCTCCTTATCACAAGACCCATTACAAAGACCCATCACAAGACTCACTGATGACTCACAGTAGGTCCATTAAAAGACCCTCACTTGACACACCCACACCTGAAGTCCTTATAAACAGAAGAACATAGACACTGACATCCCCTAAACTCCACTGAAGATGTTACCTAGGTTGGTAATGAGATGTTCAGGAATGAACCCACAAGCTCAGAGAATGAACCTTCACCCTCGTCCTACAGATGTTTGCCACTATTGCAAACTTGATCTCCATTGCCCTGTCAGGTTTAACTATCCTTCAACCTGCTGTTTCAATGGTCATGGCATATTCCTGGGCAGGACACATCAGTGGTGGGTTGCTACCGATTCACCCTGGTTTGGGCGAACCGGTAGCAGAGGCAGCGGGAGGCTCTGCCTATCTGCTCGGACGTCATCAAATATGATCAGCTTCTGCGCAGAAGCTTTTGCGCATGTGCAGAAATGGCATGCGCGCAAGTGAAGCGCGTGTGCATGCGCACGAACTGATAGCAAAGGTAAGTGAAACCTGCCACTGGGACACATCCAGGTTTGGCTTTTCTCCCCATCTCCATTCATACCTGTGGCATCTTGTAGAGATTCAACATGGTGGAAATCTGCTTGGAAATGTCGGACTCGGTCCCTTCAATCACAGCCAGCAGCCTCTTCTCTCTTCCACAAATGTAGTTTGGAACATTTGCCTGTCCGGTGGAGAGCAAGTCCATCAGGGCATCGGCGGTCAGTCCTGGTTCATAATAGTTCTCGTAGATGTCATAGCCCAGGGTGATATTGGGCAAAACATGGGGATTCCGGTTGATCTCACGAATGGCAAAAACAAAGGACAGAAGGTACCACTGTGCAATATAACCTTTGCTTCAAAACAAAACAAACCCCACAACCACCTTTAATATTCATTATTTTTACAATTCATTCATTCAAGCACAGGATGGATTCGAGACCCTTTCTAACTCTATCCTTGCTACTCTTACTAGAAGTAATAATTATAATACCAATACTACCTGTTGTAGGAACCTGGTATGGATAGTCTAGAGCAAAGAAGGACTAGGGGATGAAATAATAGCATTATTCCAGTATTTCAGGCTGCCACAAAGATGAGGGGGTCAGCTTGTTTTCCAAAGCACCAGAAGGCAAGACAAGGAGCAATGGATGGAAATTTATGAAGGAGAGAAGCAACCTGGAATTAAGGAGAAACTTCCTAACAATGAGAGCAATTAATCAGTGGAATAACTTGCACCCAGAAGTCATGGGTGCTCCATCACTGGAGGTTTTTAAGAAGAGACTGGACAGCCATTTCTCTGAAATGATATAGGATCTCCTGCTTGAGCAGGGGGTTGGGGTAGAAGACCTCCATGCTCCCTTCCAGCTCTATTCTGATTGAGTGAATAATATGGTCTCAGCCCTTTCTTTACAAAAGAAAAATCAGTAAAACAACGGAAGAATTTTCCTTGAGGGATTGTTCATGGTGGAGGGGAAATTGGGTGCATCTGACAGCAGCTTCCCTGCAAAATAGTACAAAACCCATCCCCAAGATCTACTTACGAAACTGGTTGGTTAAAGAGAGGCTCCTGGAAGGTTGCTACCGCCATCAAGATTGACGTCAGGGAAACAATTCCACCAATATAGAGGTCTCCTGGGCGGTAAAAGTTGTACACCCCATTCTGATCCTTGGTGAAATCAAGGCGGCATTTTCTCCTGCCAGCTGCACTGGGCAATAGAAGCAGAAGCAGAAGCAGCAGGAGAAAGAGCAGCTTAGTTTGTATGGCAGCCATCAGAAGCATTTCAGGGAGGGGTAGCGGTTGGACTAGAAGACCTCCAAGGTCCTTTCCAACTCTGTTGTTCTGTTCTGTTTGTTCTGTTCTGCCTTCAAAAGAGAGAGAGAGAGTCCAACCACAACTTCCCAGGATGGTAGGGAGTTAATTCTGCACCTCAAGTGGGTGCATGTCACTCCGAACACATTGGCTCCAGAGGTAGCATTTATTTGGCATCTGGTTTTCCAGGCAAGATTTATCAAGATGTTGCAGAAGATTGCTTGCCACGTTCAGGGATTCAGGGATGATGACACTCCCTTGAGGGTTAGAGGAAAGAAAGACCATGATTTTGACAATTACAATGTAGAGCACATCTATTACGCCAGTTTGATCTAGTGGTTAAGGCACCAGGCTAGAAAGCAGGAGACTTTGGGTTCATATCCTGCCTTAGGGATGAAAGCCAGCTGGGTGATTTTGGGCTAGTCTCTCTCTCGCTCTCTCAGCCCAATCCACCTCACAGGGTTGTTGTGGGAAAAAACAGGTGGTGGGAGTGTGTTGCGTATATTCACTGCCTGAGTTATTTGTAAAAATAATAAATGTGTAATACAAATAAATAAATATCTTGTGACTTCAAAAGCAGATCCAAGAGGGAAGAAAACATGTTTCTGAAACCTCACATTTTTGACGCATGTCCTTTGAGGCAAACACTGTCAAACTATTCAGATTAAGCTGCATTACTATTGCTATTGGTCTTCTCATCGTTCCTGTCACCCATCTCCTCTCACTTGTGACTGCATGACTGTAACTTTGCTGCTTGTATCCTTGTGATTTATATTGATATTGATTGTTTCCTAGTATGATTTGATTGCTTATTGTACCGTATGACTGTCACTGGGTGTTGTGCCTTGTGATTCTTGATGAGTGTATCTTCTCTTTTTATGTACACTGAGAGCGTATGCACCAAAGACAAATTCCTTGTGTGTCCAATCACACTTGGCCAATAAAGAATTCTATTCTATTCTATTCTATTCTATTCTATTCTATTCTATTCTATTCTATTCTATTCTATTCGGTTTTCTCTATGCCAGTTTGTTGATACTTTTGGTAAAGCAGGAATCGAGGTGATATCCCATCAGTTGACTTACATTTCGGTGTCTGGTGTTGTGCAGAATCTTATTTAATGCTTGCATTTCTTCCTGACTCCTAGCTTCTTCCCATTCTGGATAAATCCTCTAGTGCTTTGGAGAATAAGTCAATCTTCTCTTCCCTGTGAATGCCCTTCATGTCCTGGAAGTTAGTTATCACATCCCCTTGTATTTCTACTGTATTTAATTGCTGTTTCTTTTCTTGATTCATAACCCAAGACGGTAATAAGATCGTAGCTGCGGCTGAGACTGACTTGACGTACACTCACTGGGCAAAATTTGCAGGGGTACTTACCGACTATGAAACCTCTGGTTCAGGAAACACTTTGGCTCAAAACTAAAAATTCCTTTTATTACAGATGTTGATGCAGACAGAGCCTGGGGCACAGTGGTGGGATTCAAATAATTTAACAACCAGTTCTCTGCCCTAATGATCGGCTGGAGGGGCATGGCCATTGTGGGTGTGGCCAGGAGGTGTGACAGGCATCACTCGGCCTCCTGCACCCCCCTGGGAGCAAAAACAGGCCACAGGGGGGGGCGCACTGCCCCCCCACGCCCATTTTGGGCCTAGCAGGTTCTCTGCAGCCACCTGGAAGCAAAAACGGCCTGCGGGAGGGCTGCACCGCACCCCCCGTGCCCCGTTTTGGGCCTAGTAAGCCTCTCTGCACTTACCTGGGAGCCAAAATGGGACGTGTGGGGACTCCTGGAAGGGGCGGGGTGGGGCCAGCCAGCAATTTAACAACTGGTTCATCCGAACCAGCCTAAACCGGCTGAATCCCACCACTGCTGGGGCAGTACCTGCCACAAATGGTCTGATGCTGGCTGGGAGATGTCCAGGCCATGTCTGTTGACCCAGTGAGTCTTGGAACCTTACCATGGTCCCCAAATTGTTACAAAGAAATCTTACCAGAATTGTTCCCAAGCTGGAAATAAAATACCCAGGCAGCTGCTTGAAAGAGAAATGAGGTTTATTTCTAAGAATGCAATATCCAGAGTCAGTTGCCAGAGGCAGCTGTGCCGAGTCTTCCCTGAAAGCCCTTTCTATGGATAAACCTTGCTTTTGTTTCGTGAAGATGAGCAAAAGAATTCTGAGAAAGTATTGAAAGCAGGGCTCATCGGTTTAAGATGCTGAGCTTGTTAGCTGGAAAGATGACAATCTAGGTTCAAGACCCGAGTGCCATGGGACAAGGTGAGTTCCTGTCACTTGCTCCGGCTCCTGCCCACCTAGCAGTTTAAGAGCAAGCAAATGCAATTAGATAAATAGGTACCACTTTGGTGTGAAGGTAATAGCATTCTGTGTGCCTTGGAATCAGAGGCAGTATTTAGCAGGTTCTGACCAGTACTAGTAGCGGAAATTTTGAGTAGCTCGGAGAACCGGTAAATACCACCTCTGACTGGCCCCGCCTCCATCTATTCTCTGCCTCCCAAGTCCCAGCTAATTGGGAGGAAATGGGGATTTTGCAGTAACCTTCCCCTGGAGTGGGAGGGAATGGAGATTTTACAGTATCCTTTCCCTGGAGTGAGGTGGGAATGGAGATTTTACAGTATCCTTCCCCTGCTATGCCTACCAAGCTATGCACACTAAGCCAAGCCACGCCCACCAAGCCATGCCCACAGAACCGGTAGTAAAAAATTATGTATCCCACCACTGGCCACATGACCACAGAAATGTCTTTGGGCAATGCTGGCTACCTTGGCTAACAGAGATGAGCACCGGCCCTAGAGATGGCTGCAACTGGACAGAAGAAACCTTTACTTTTACTTTACTTTTAGCTAGCATTTGGAGAGGGAATGCTTTGCAGACTGCCGAGTTACGGTCTCTGCTTGTTTAGCACAGCTAATTGAAATATTTATCTTTTGGTGGATTGTTTCTTATTTAACAAAGAAAACCTAAGCTCTGCTTGGTCATCTGATTAGTTTGGCGTTTCCTGCTGGATCTTGGTTCTTATGTTCAGCCCATTCTAATTGTGATTTTTAACTTTTTGCCCTGAGTGCCAAGACTGTGCGGCAGGACATGATTTCCTCCCAAAAGGCATTAGAAAGTTAGATTTCAGCAGAAAGGCAGAGTATCAACAGTAAGTCACTTTCCTCCCCCTGCTGCCCCAAATCGAGAGCTGACATTAGGATGAAAGGTTGACAAATGTTTGTCTGTCTGAATCAACTGGATGAAATTTTGTGACTAATTTCTTTATCTAGTTTGTATTGTCCCTTGGCGAGAGCTTGTTATAACCATCATGTTATAATAACCACCCAGAGTTACCTGGAGGTAACTATAAAATTTATAAATAAGTAAAAAATACGTTATCGTAAGCGATTTGGGTGCTGGGTTAGAAACTTGGCGACTATGAGTTCTAGTTCCCCTTAGGCATGGAAACCAGCTAGCTCAGGGGTGGGCAAATGTGGTTCTTTTACAACCTGTGGACTTCAATTCCCAGAATTCTTGAGATAGCCAAGCTGTCTCAGGAATTCTGGGAGTTGAAGTCCACAGGTTGTAAAAGAGCCACATTTGCCCACCCGAGCTAGGTGACTTTCGGCCTGTTATTTTCTCTTGGCCAACTCACTCACAGGATGGTGGTTGTGAGAAAAATAGGAGGTATTCACCTTGAGTTCTGATGTCTTTTTAAAGAGACCTTGACAACTATGGTCAGCTGAACCAAGTAATCAGCAACTTTCATCATAAGTTACTTTCTTTTCTGATAAAAACTTACACTGGATAGCAATAGCACTTAGACGTATATACCACTTCAATGCTTTACAGGCATCTCTAAGCGGTTTTACAGAGTCAGCATATTTGCCCCCAACAATCTGGGTCTTCATTTTACCAACCTCGGAAGGATGGAAGGTTGAGTCAACCTTGAGCCTGGTGAGATCTGAACTGCCAATTTGCAGGCAGCCGGCAGTCAGCAGAAGTAGCCTGCAGTACTGCACTCTAACCACTGCACCACCGTGGATCAATCACTGATGCTTCAAACCCTTCTAAATCAAAGAATCTCTGCTTTGGATGGCATTCCTAAAGGCCTATGGGGCTGGACTTCAACCCAAACTGCTTCGTCATTAGGTGGGGAATATTATTGGGAATCTAGGGAAGGAATCGAGGGAAGGGAGGGAGGCGGTGACTCAGTGGCTAAGACACTGAGCTTGTCGATCAGAAGGTCGGCAGTTCAGTGGTTCGAATCTCTAGCACCGCTTAACGGAGGGAGCTCCCGTTACTTGTCCCAGCTTCTGCCAACCTAGCAGTTCAAAAGCACTTAGAAAAATAGGAACCACTTTGGTGGGAATGTAACAGCACTCCGTGCGCCTTCGGCGTTTAATCATGCCGGCCACATGACTACGGAGACGTCTTTGGACAGCGCTGGCTCTTCGGCTTAGAAACGGAGATGAGCACCGCCCCCTAGAGCCGGAAACGACTACCACGTATGTGCAGGGGAACCTTTACCTTTTATGGAAGGATACCTTTTATCTCATACTTTGTAACTCTGGAATACTGTCCGGATTCCTGTCCTGTACTGCATGAGCAAAAGGCACATTTAAAAAGAAAGAATGAAGCGGCGAGAATGAAACTTGGAGAATAGTCCTTGAAAGAATGAAAATCAAAAGAGACCTTTATTCAGGAAATTACATGACGACAGCAAAGCTGAGATTGCCCATCCGTGACTTAAAACCAGCATGGTGTTTTTGTCATTCCAAGAGATGACGAAGCCAGAAGACTAAATAAAAGAGAACTGAAAGTTTTGACAGCCCTGGTAATTAATGTTCAATGACAGAGATTTAACAGATTAACAGAGTTGGAAGGGATCTTGTAGGTCATCTAGTCCAAACCCCTGCCCAAGCAGGAGACCCTACACCATTTCTGACAAATGGCAGTCCAATCTCTTCTTGAAAGACTCCAGTGATGAAGCTTCCACAACTTCTGAAGACAACTTCTGTTCCATTGGTTGATTGTTCTGTCAGAAAATTTCTCCTTACTTCTAGGTTGAATCTCTCCTTGATCAGTTTCTATCCATTATTCCTTGCCTGGCCTTTGGGTGCCTTGGAAAATAGCTTGACCCCCCCCTCCTCTTTGTGGCAGTCCCTCAAATACTGGAACACTGCTATCATGTCTCCCCTGGTCCTTCTCTTCACTAGACTAGCCATGCCCAGTTCCTGCCACCGTTCATTGTATCTTTTAGCCTCCAGTCCCCTAATCATCTTGGTTGCCCTTCTCTGCACTTTTCCTAGAGTCTCAACATCTTTTTTATAACGTGGTGACCAAAATTGGATGCAGTACTCTAGGTGTGGTTTTACTAAGGCTTTATAGAGTGGTATTAGTACCTTGCTTGATCTTGATTGTATCCCTCTCTTGATGCAGTTTAGGATTGCATTGGCTTTTTTGGCTGCTGCTGCACACTGTTGTCTCATATTTAACTGATTGTTCACTAAAACTCCAAGATCCCTCTCACAATTACTGCTATTAAGCCTGGTTTCACCCAATCTATATGTGTACTTTGGGTTTTTCTTGCCTAAGTGTAAGACTTTACTTTTCTCTACATTGACTTTCATTTTGTTAGATAGGGCCCAGTGTTCAAATTTGTCAAGATCCACCTGGATCTTAAGCCTATCATCTAGGGTGTAAATAGAGCTAAATAGATGTAAATAGAGCTACAAAAAGAGCAAAATCAAAGGCCAGAGACATTGTTACATCACTGTGTTAGGTGCTTCTAGTGGCCAATAAATTTAAAGATGCAAAATGCGAAGGGTTCCAATGTGTATATTTTAAGAAAGACTAGATGAGTAGACTCTGTATAACAAATGCTCAACATTGCTCAAGAATTCAGTTGTATTTATTCTCCATTCTCTTCAGAATCTTGAGTCTATCTTCTCTTCCATTCATTCGCTAACGTTTCATTTTTCCACAGTAATAAATATAGCTCAGGACCGTAGAGTCCAAAAGTTTCGACGATTTGTTTATACTGTTCTACTCTGTTTCTTTTTACGCGTTTCCCTTGAGTGAATTTTTCTATGTTCATAAAGGGACTGATGTTGAGTAAATCCCTTTCCACACACCAGACAGATGTATGATTTTTTCCCAGTGTGGATCCTTTGATGGGAAGTGAGGGAACTTGACACAGTGAAACATCTTCCGCACTCCGCGCATTTATAGGGTTTCTCCCCAGTGTGGATTCGGTTATGTTCAGTAAAATGATGCTTTTCACTAAAGGTCTTTCCACATTCCTTGCATGCAAACGGTTTCTCCCCGGTGTGGATCCTTTTATGGGAAGGGAGGTGTTTTGCTGAACGGAAACTTTTCCCACACTCCAAGCATTTATACGGTTTCTCCCCAGTGTGGATTCTGTTGTGTACAATATATTGACATTTTTGTCTGAAACTCTTCGCGCAGTTCTTGCATTGATAGGGTTTCTCCCCAGTGTGGATCATTTTGTGGGCAGTAAGAGAACTTGAAGCTCTGAAACTCTTTCCGCACTCTGGGCATTTATATGGTTTTTCCCCGGTGTGAATCCTTTTATGGGAAGTGAGACAACTTGAATTAGTGAAGCGTTTCCCACAATCCGTGCATTTATATGGTTTCTCTCCGGTGTGGTTTCGGTTATGTACGGTATACTGATATTTTTGACTGAAGGTTTTTCCACACTTGGGGCATTCATAGGGTTTCTCGCCTGTGTGAATCTTATTGTGGGATGTGAGGCTTTGCGCAAAACGGAAGCTCTTTCCACATTCCTTGCATTCGTAAGGTTTTTCTCCCGTGTGGATCCTTTTATGGGAAATAAGATAACTTGAATCCCTGAAGCTTTTTCCACATTCCAAACATTTATACGGTTTCTCTCCTTGTATTCTCTGACCCAAAGTAACTGAGAAGGTCCTTCTGGAACGTTTCCCACGTTCGTTTTGTTTCCCTACAGTGTGGTTTCTGCAGCAGTCGCATAATCCTGATTCATCCATGGGTATTTTCCCACACTCGGGCCAAGCCTCTTTTTCTGGGTGATCATCTTTACCCAAGAAGTCACTGATATCTACGTATGGTAAAGTAGAGTATTTTCCCAGCTCCCCCTTTAACTGTTTTTCCTCAGAACTTTGCTTTCCAAAAAATGTCTCTGCATCATCTTTCATCTTATCTTTTGGCAATGGTGCTGCTGCTTCGCGGATGGAACCCAGCATCTCCCATTCATCCTCTGCTCACGAACAGAAAAAAAAAAGAAAAAGAAAAAGAAAGAAAAGTTAACACAAACTGAGGAGCAAACGGGATCAACCATCATTGTTGCATCTTTTCTTTGAACATTACCAATACTAGGCCCCCCGCTCGCTCAGGTCTTCTACTTTTTAGCTCTTTTTGTGATTCTTCTGCCTGTGTCTATCAGGGTATGTTCAAAACACGAGGCCCTGCCTGGTATCAGGTTGATGTAAGATCTGACACTGAAGTCTGTCTTGTCCTCCATGCTTCAGAACGAAAACCTGAGGCTTTTTTTAAAAAATGATTTTTATTAAGCAATTTTCTTCATTTTACCTCACAATTTTCATCTTTACAGCACTTTGGTATCAGTATACCTCATATGTACATACAGGTTATTTTCATTTTTCTTATTATACCTATTATACCTTTTCTTATACCTTTTCCTTTATAACTATTGACTAAAGATTATCAACCCTTCAACATATGCTAATCTATACACTGTGTGTTTGTTATAGTTACACACACACACATATATGTGTAGGTCTTTGGTTATTTGGGTTTTCTCCCACGTAAAATTGGAAGTGTCTTGGCAACTCAGACTAACCCGAGCACAACCAAGCCCTCACCCAAAAGAACATGCCCCCATCCAATCAGAGCACACCCAACTCCCCATCCAATCAGAGCACAGCCAAGCTCCCACCCAATCAGTTCACACCCCCACTAGCAGTTAAAAGGAAGAAACAGCTGCGATCACACATTGCTCCTAGAAGCACAAAGCTGAAAACACCAGCCTGAAGATGACAAATGAGACTTGGTTGAAACGTCGCCAAGACACTTCCAATTTTACGTGGGAGAAAACCCGAATAACCAAAGACCTACATACAAACACCCGCGAAAACCTCAGAAAACAAATATATATATATTGCATTTTTATCACATCTTATCTTACTTTAACATCCTTAAACTTTGCTTCTATTCTCTAACCAGTTGTACCATATATTCCAAATCAGATAATATTCAGTTTCTCCTCTTTCTTTTATTTCCATTGTCAGCCTATCCATCTCAGCGTATTCTAGCACTTTCCTTATCCCCTTTTCATCAGACGGTATACTTTCATTTTTCCAATTTAGTGCGTAAACAATTCTGGCCACTGTTATTATATGTAGCATTATATATTGGATTTTTTAATTATAATTTCCTATTAATATACCTAATATACCTTTATGAAAACCTGAGGCTTTTGGATAACATCATTTAAAGGGGTCCTTGGTGCTCTCTGAGCTTGGGTGTTTTATTTGCAGATATTTCATTACCCAGATTGTTGCGAGCAATATTGATCTGTCCCCGTCTACACACACACACAAACACAGCCAGCCGAGGGTTAAGAAAGCACTTGGCACGCACACAGGTCGTTATCTCAAACTTGGCAACAATATAAGCTGCCAAGAGCTTTACTGCAACAGATAACATAAACTTACATACGCATTGTAAATAGTCCAGCAAAAACAATATCCCTTCGGCAGCTTCAGACGTTGTTCAAGTGACTAGCCAGAGTTAGTTTTTGTTTGTCACGGAGTTTTACCAGCCACCACCCTCTCTTATATAGTCTCTGGGGTGTGGTCCAGTGACTCAGTTCTAATCCCTAGCACGCCTCCTTAGCTGTTGCAACCGTTTATCACGCCTTCGTTGGTGTGCATCCAGGAACGACGGCTCTCCTTCCTCGCTCTCATCCGAGACACCTGGCTCCTGGCTAATCTCCTCTCCCTCGGCCGGCACCTGAGACAGTGCCAGAGGGGAGGGGCCTGGAGAGGGAGGCCTGGCTGACTCCTCTCCCTCATGTTCGGAGCTTTCTTCCTCCGATGAGATAGGCTCAGAGGGCGGGGCCACAACAAATATGCTGACTCTGTAAACCACTAGAGAGGACTGTAAAAACACTGTGAAGCGGTATATAAGTCTAAGTGCTATTGCTACCCAAACCTAGATAACATCATCAATGCTAGCAAGGAGTGGGGTTTGCTCTCACTATTCACTGGCATTGAAGATGTTACTTAGTTTGGTAATGAGGCATCTGCAAGAAAACAAGCAAGTTCAAAGAACACCAAGGACCACTCATTTCAACCAGATATTCTCCTTTATTAAGATAATTTGGACTTTTGTGATAGGGTACCATCAGGTCTACTGTCTATGGAGATTCTCAGTCATCCAGGTCCTGGTTGTCCCAAAAGTGTTTTTTCAAGAGGCAGTTGGACTTTCTGGGTTTTCTTTGAAGACGTTTTGCTTCTCATCCAAGAAGCTTCTTCAGTTCTGTCTGGATTCCCCACCATCCAGTCAGAACTGAAGAGGCTTCTTGGATGAGAAGCGAAATGTCTTGCAAGAAAAACCAGAAAGTCCAGTTGCCTCTTGAAAAGACACCTTTGGGACATCAGGTCTGTTCCAGACTCAATTCAGAAAACAGTAAGCAGTAACAGAGTTGAAAGGGACCTTGGAGGTCATCTAGTCCAACCCCCTGCTCATGCAGGAGACCTGTACTAGGGATTTGAACTGTTTGTGGACTCCTGCTCTTGAAGTCACATCCTTGTAATACTAGTGGTGGGCACTATTAGGGCTTCCAAATGCCATAATTTGGAAGCCCTAATAGGCAGAGGACATAAAGAAGAAGCTGAGAAGCTGACTGAATGGTAGAGAATGGAAAGATTTGGAAGGAATGGGATGGAAGATGATAGATAGCTAAATAGCTAGATGATAGATAGATAGCTAGATGATAGATAGATAGAGACAGAAGCTTCTTCAGTTCTGACTGAATACTAGAGAACGGAAGGATTTGGAAGGAATGGGATGTAAGTTGATAGATAGCTAAATAGCTAGATGATAGATAGATAGCTAGATGATAGATAGATAGAGACAGAAGCTTCTTCAGTTCTGACTGAATACTAGAGAACAGAAGGATTTGGAAGGAATGGGATGTAAGTTGATAGATAGCTAAATAGCTAGATGATAGATAGCTAGCTAGATGATAGATAGATAGATAGAGACAGAAGCTTCTTCAGTTCTGACTGAATACTAGAGAACGGAAGGATTTGGAAGGAATGGGATGGAAGATGATAGATAGATAGATAGATAGATAGATAGAGAGAGAGAGAGAGAGAGAGACAGACAGACAGACAGACAGACAGAAAGACAGGGATAGAATCTTCTTCAGTTCTGACTGAATGCTAGAGAATGGAAGGATTTGGAAGGAATGGGATAGAATATAAATCTTTCCATGTTCCACCATTTGGTCAGAACTGAAGAAGCTTCTTAGCTGAGAAGCAAAATGTCTTCAGGGAAAAACGAAGAAAGTCCAGTTGCCTTTCGAAAAAAGCATCTTTGGGACACCTGGTTAGAAATGTTTTAATATGAAACAGCTGATGGCATTTATTATTTATTTATTATTTATTAATTCAATTTGTATGCCGCCCCTCTCCGAAGACTCAGGGCGGCTCAACCAGAAAACTCTCTGACTGGGGAGCAGCAAACCTACTTACCCAGCGAGGCTACATTCCTATAATTTTCCATCATGACTTCCCAATGGAGTGCTTTTTGGTCCGGATCCAGCTCAGACCACTCCTCCTTGGAGAAATACACAGCCACCTCCTTGAAGGACACAAGGGCCTCCTGAACAAGGAAACAAAGAAACCAAATAGACTCAAGAAGGTTTTGTCAGTCTATCCCATTATGTACAGATCCCCAGAGCAAAGATATACCCTAAGTTACATGGCTGTGCTTGGTAGGATTCCAAGGTTTAGGTGAAAAAATAGATAGGCTTTGAATGAAGAAATAGTTCAGGCAAGTTTAATCAACTTGATGGATGTGACAAGACTTTCAGTGCCTTTCAGTGAAAGTAATCCTAGTCTCTTTATGGAACTCAAAGCATTGTTAGAGACCCCACACATCCACTTCACGGTTTGTTTCTGTTGCGGGAGGAGGTTTCGAAATATCTTCGCTTGAGATCTGCGTACAGTATGTGGGACTGATTGGGGTAGATTGTAGGGGGGAACACCGAAATATAATTTTAATCATATTTTATTTATATCTTAAATTATTGTATTTTATTCCAATTTCATTTGAGACTGTATTTTATCCGATTCCATTTTAAATGGCTTTTATCAAATTTTAGTAAGAATTTGTTTCTGGAACTCTGCCCTTTGATATAGCCCAAGGGCTAATCAATAAATAAATATTTTAAATTAAAAAAAAAGAAAAGAAATATTTCTAGCAGGACTTCCAGATTCGGTAACAGCTTTGTTCCCTATGCCATTTGTCTGGTAAATTTGCAAGATTTGTTTCTCTTGCCTTGTACATGTATACATCTGAATTAGACTATGTTTCTCCGTTTCATATAATATATGTGGGTACATGCATAATTTTGTATCTATGCATGTAGGTCTTTGGTTATTTGGGTTTTCTCCCGCGTAAAATTGGAGGTGTCTTGGCAACATTTCGATGAAGTCTCATTCGTCATCTTCAGGCTGGTGTCTTCGGCTTCATGCTTCTAGGAGAAAACAAGTATCTATGTATCTATGTATCTATGTATCTATGTATCTATGTATCTATGTATCTATCTATCTATCTACCTACCTACCTACCTACCTACCTACCTACCTATCCTCTATCCTCTATGTCTGCCCATCAATCCATCCATCCATCCTGTTCGTCTCTCCATCCCTCCTTCACTCCATATATAGTCTGTATTCTGTAGTCTATTATTATTATTTTTCTTATAAAGACGCCCTGCAGGAAGGCTTGAAGGGCAGGAGATTCCCAACATGGCATCACTTGAAAGGGAGCCTCCGATACACTCATAGCAGGGGTGAAATCCAGCAGGTTCTGGAGAACCGGTAGTGGAAAGTTTGAGTAGTTTGGAGAACTGGCAAATACCACCTCTGGCTGGCTCCAGAGTGGGGTGGGAATGGAGATTTTGCAGCATCCTTCCCCTGCCACACCCACCAAGCGATGCCCACCAAGCCACACCATGCCCACCAAGTCACGCCCACAGAACCGGTAGTAAAAAAATTTGGATTTCACCACTGACTCATAGGTCCTTTGCATAATTCTCAGTGTAGGTTTTGAACTAGGAGCAGCTTTTAGTAGGATTTCTAGCAGGACTTCCAGATTCTGTAACAGCTTTGTCCCCTATGCCATCTATCTGGTAAACATGCAAGATTTGTTTCTCTCGCCATGTACATGTATACATCTGAACTAGACTGTGTTTCTCAGTGTCATATAATATATGTGGGCACATGCATAATTTTGTGTTTGTTTGTTTATTAATCTTGTCATGTTTATGTCTATATTAGAGATGGAGACCCTTTGAGAGCTGTATGTAATTTCATTTTAATGTATGCCGATGAGTGGATATTCAAAGTGGCAATAAAGCTATTTTATTCCATTCTAATTTTTCTAGACCATGGAAGGAGAGAGAGCTCTGTATACCACCATGACTTCCTGAAGGAAAAGGAGAAGATGAATCTGATGAATGAATTTGCTCCTCTTACTTGAGTTGGAGGTTCAACCACTGTTTCAGCTGCACCATAAAGAGCAGACAACTCCAACTGAGTCTTCCCTGTGAGGTAAAAAAGGTATTTTAAAAAGTGTAATTAATAAAACAGGAAAACATGTTTTACAAGAAGAGGAGAGAGCTTGGAACTTTCTGAAGAACGGAGGACCTTCGATTACCTCCCAAAATATTCTGACTTGGATCTGCCAGAGAAGTGCTCCTCAGAAACAGCTCTTGAAAGGGATTTGATGGATTCCTGCTTTCCTCAGGATTTCTGATGTCCATTGTGAAGGACTTGAAATAGGAGACAGGAGAAAAGAAGAATTACCGTATTTTTCGGACTATAAAACGCACCAGTGTATAAGAAGCACCAAGATTTTGAAGAGATAAGTAAGAAAAAAAAAGTTTTTGCCCTCCCCCGGCCCTCAGGAGCACTCTGCAGGCCTCCCAAACCCTCTGCGTGCCCCGTTTTTCA
Organism: Pantherophis guttatus; assembly: GCF_059756535.1. Taxonomy (NCBI): domain Eukaryota; kingdom Metazoa; phylum Chordata; class Lepidosauria; order Squamata; family Colubridae; genus Pantherophis; species Pantherophis guttatus. The sequence continues at coordinate 280,292,164 of NC_142064.1, forward strand.
CAAAAAATGGGGTGCGCAGAGGGTTTGGGACAGTGGTGAAATGTAAAATTTGTTACTACTGGTTCTGTGGGCGTGGCTTGGTGGTGGTAATATGACTGAGTGGGCGTGGCCAACTTTTTTTTTTTAACTTTTAAAACCATTTTTTCTACAACCTCTTCGGCTGAAGAGGTTGTAAAAAAATGCTTTTAAAGCCTCTGACGATCCCAGCTGACTTGCCTGATCGGCAGAGGCTTTCTTTCTTTTTTTAAAAGCCTCTGATGATCCCAGCTGAGCCGCGTGATCAGAGGCTTTTTTTTTCCTTTTAAAAGCAAAGAGGTTGTAGAAAAAATGCTTTTTAAAATAAAAAAAAGCCTCTGATGATTGCGCGGCTCAGCTGGGCAATGGGGGTGGGGGCAGGGATTTTTGCTACCGGTTCTCCGAACCACCCACCTCCATCGCTACCGGATCGGGCGATCCGGTCCGAACCGGGAGCATTTCACCCCTGATTTGGGAGGCTTCCAGAGTGCTCCTGGGGGCCGGGGGAGGGCAAAAATACCCCCATTGTTGCAAAAATCAGGCGAAAAACAGGCCTGTTTTTCGCAAAAATGGGACAAACAGGGTGGGCCTTCGGGAGGCCAAAAATGGCTGTATTCGGTGTATAAGACACACCAACATTTCCACCCTCTTTTAGAGGGGAAAAAGGTGCGTCTGATACTCTGAAAAATACAGCAGTGGACATCCCAGAACACGAAATGGATTCTTGAAAGCCTCCAAAGTTCAACAGTGAGGCTGGAAAAGTAAGCAAGGAATGCCTATTTTCTAACATAAAACAATCATTAGTGAAGCATCTCCACATATTATGAATGCCAGAAACTTCTGGTAGGGAAGGGTGAAAAACTCAACCACATTCTTGATTCCATGCAACCCCTTCTGGGCTCCCAAAGTGAAGGTCCCTCACCTGCTCCTCCTTCTGCTCCTCCGTCTGGCCCAGGAAAAGGCCTTCCACCAGGGCCACCGCCTGGGAGCTGGTCTCTGCTCCACACTCCCGCACCCACTTCTCCATCTTCAGAGGCAGAAGAGCCAGGAACTGCTCCAAAACAACCAGGTCCAGCATCTGGGCTTTGGTGTGCTTTTCTGCTTTGAACCATTGATTACAAAAGTTGTGGAGTCGGCTGCAAAGTCCTCGGGGATCCTCAGAAGGCTGGTATTGGACGCTCCTGAAGTTCCAGGGCTGAACGTCTGAAGGGACAATAGTTTCCTTCTCCAGGATCTTCTGCCCAGTTCTTGGCCAGACCTCCCTGCAGTTCCCAGGCTGAACAGCAAAACAACCAGTTCTTCCAGTTCCCTCCCTCGCTGAAGGTTGCGTCTCCATTCTCTCTTTCTCTCTGTCCTGTAACACAACACCAAATGGGTCCAAGGAATCTTGTGGCTCTCCAAACAACTTTTCATTCAAAGCACTGGTTCTGCTGCTGCAGCTATGTTGATAGTTGGACATTCAGCCCTCTTCAGCCAATAGATAACTTTATCTCTACACGAAGAGAACAAATGGCTTCAGTTTGTGTATCTAAGGTGGAAAAGAAAATAAATTCAGAACAGAACAGAACAGAACAGAACAGAACAGAACAGAACAGAACAACAGAGTTGGAAGGGGCTTTGGAGGTCTTCTAATCCAATCCCTCGCTCAAGCAGGAGACCCTACACCATTTCAGACAAGTGTTCGTTCAATTTCTTCTTAAAAACATCCAGTGTTGGAGCACTCACAACTTCTGTAGGCAAGCACATTCTACTGATTAATTGTTCTGTTAGGAAATTGAAGGCCAGGTAAGGCAGGCTATATAAGAAATATCATCTAATAAACATTTTAGATAGATAGATAGATAGATAGATAGATAGATAGATGGATGGATGGATGGATGGATGGACGGACGGACGGACGGACGGACAGACAGACAGACAGACAGACAGACAGACAGAATTCTTTATTGGCCAAGTGTGATTGGACACACAAGGAATTGGTCTTTGGTGTATATGGTCTCAGTGTACATAAAAAGAGAAGATACATTCGTCAAGAATCAAAAGAGCCTTGGTACTACAGTGGTTTAAAGCACCCTGTTATTAACACAGCTGCCTGCAATTTACTGCTGGTTCGAATCTCGCCAAGGCTCAAGGTTGACTCAGCCTTCCATCCTTTCTAAGGTAGGTGAAATGAGGACCCAGTTTGTGGGGGCAATAAGCTGACTTTGTATAAATATATACAAAAGTATGAAGGCTATTGCTTAACGCATTGTAAGCCGCCCTGAGTCTCCGGAGAAGGGCGGCATATAAATCAAATTAAAAAAAAAAAAAAAAAGATACAACACTTAATGATAATCATAGGGTACAAATAAGCAATCGAATCATACTAGGAAGCAGTCAATAGAATTCGTAAGGATACAGCAACAAGTTAACAGTCATACAGTCATAAGTGGGAGGAGATGGGTGATAGGAACGATTTTTTTTTAAAATTTGATTTATATGCCGCCCTTCTCCGGAGACTCAGGGCGGCTTACAATGCGTTAAGCAATAGCTTTCATTCTTTTGTATATTTTATACAAAGTCAGCTTATTGCCCCCACAAACTGGGTCCTCATTTCACCTACCTTAGAAAGGATGGAAGGCTGAATCAACCTTGAACCTTGGAGAGATTCGAACCAGCAGAAATTGCAGGCAGCTGTGTTAATAACAGGGTACACTAAACCACTGTACTATCAAGGCTCTAAACATTTTAGTAATAATCTAACAATTTAATTTAATTTAATTTAATTTATTCAATTTACGTGCCGCCCCTCTCCGAAGACTCAGGGCGGCTCATAATACATTTTAAAAAATCATTATAAGAAACATTTACAAATTTAAAACATTAAAAACTCATTCACGCCATTCATGGCCGGATCTCGCCAGATCACAAGAGCGAGATCAACGGCCCAAGGCCTGCCACAAAAGCCAGGACTTCACCGCTTTTCGGAAGGCCAATAGGGTGGGGATGGTCCGGACCTCAGGAGGTAACTGGTTCCAGAGAGCTGGGGCAGCCACGGAGAAGGCCCTCCCCCGCGGGCCCGCCAATGACTCTATTGGTCTCTAACCGTCCCTATTCGTAAGCCTTGGCTAATGAATGCTCCAAAAGTTACCTAATGCACATTCTATTTGCTCCAGGCCATCTCTATTCCTAATTTCTAGCTGAGCTCTGCAAGATGTCTAAATCTTTGTCACTTTTATCAGCTTTCTAATCACCCAGAATTGTTACAAGCTTTACAGGTGCATATTCCCTGTGAATAAGCATTCTTTGTTCTTGCCAGACAGACTCCACAATTACAGGCTTCCTTACCTTCAAGTGTGTGCTATGATCTTGCTTTGTTTTGGCAGACAGCCCATCAGTACTAACACCTCACCTGATCTTAACTTTATCCCAAAGAATTGGAAAGTGCTGGATTTTACCACTGAGCAATATTAATCCCCATGGAAGGAAATATTTTTCTGACCGGATATGGGATTGCAATGGCATTGAGTAGATAGTTACTTTGTGTGAGTGTTTGCGACGCGTGGTTGAAAAATACGAAATTGACTTTCATCAAGGATTTGGAATGCTGAATAGATGTATCTGGAGCATTTTCTATTTCTTTCTCTCTTTTTTTTTTCCACAAGGAAGGGCTTGCTTTTTAAAAACGAAACCTACGTTCACCTCCAAGCAGGGTTCACGCAACATATCAAACACCCAAACAAATGAAGAAACCATGAAACTTCAAATGAAAGGCAAGGACACGACCCTGGCTTAAGATGCTCCATTTCCCTTTTACAGGGTTGATTTTGGGAGAGCCAGAATCATACTCTTACACATAGGAAGGATCACACAACATCCCCTGAGCTTAAGCGGGTCAGCCAACGGTAGGAGCCAAGTTCACACCCCCAAACAGGGTCTGGAGATGCTGTCCTGCTTCACCCGCCTTCAAGACAGGCTCAATTGTGAAGGATTTGGCTCTCTTTGAACTTCATCCAGCACCAGGTGCGAATCAGGGCATCTCTGGGGCATCTCTTGCTTGATATTTACAAGGCAAATCTTCCCTCTCCCTTCATTCACTCTGGCTGTTCCCAGAAAACGGGGCGGGAAGGACTTCCCCAGCCCCCACTTTTTTCCTGAGAATTCTGGGTGTTCTTTGGGGGGGGCTGGTCCTCAGTTTCTCCCCACACCCCCTGCCTGTTGTTTGCATGGAAAGGGGCAGCTGGGGAATATGGACTTTGGGCTCTCCGGCTCCCAGGATTCAGAACACTGAACTTGGATGAGGACTTGATATGTGTCTCTCCTTCCTCCAGGGTGGGGACCCTCCGCCTCCCTTTGCACGGGGAAGAGATATCCACCCCCGTCCTTCTTCTCCCTTAGGGCCACATCTGGCTGTCTTACCTGCAAGACTCCCCCCCCCCCCGCAACAATTTTTTTACCTGCAGCAAAGCTCAAAGGGTGATGGAGAGAGAGTGCAGCGTCCTAGAGAGGCGAAGCTTTGTGATGTCATTCCCTTCTCTCCTTCGCCTCCTTCTCTGGAAAGCCAGCTGTGGCCTTCCAGCCCTCTAGCGGCCCAATGGTGAAGCGCACTGTGTTTCCTTGGCTTGGCAGAGGGAGCCCTCTGGTGGATTCCGTGTGCAACGCAGGTGCTCAGGCAAAGAGGGGAGAAAGGCTGCATCTTCCTTGCGGGTTAAAGGGAGGCAGCTGTCATGTCTTCTCCAAGGGCATCTTTTTAAAACTGGCTTTCTCTACAAGAGAAACTTTCCGTTAGGAAAGTGATAATAATTGTATATTATCCATTCCATTACGTACTATATATTATATAGATATTATAATTATAATATACCATACATTATATAATTATACTATACTATACTATACATTATGTTATAATTATACTATACTATACATTATATTATAATTATACTATGCTATACTATACTTAGGAGGAATGCGGTGGCTCAGTGGTTAAGACGCTGAGCTTTTCGATTGAAAGGTCAGCAGTTCAGCGGTTCGAATCCCTAGTGCCGTGTAACGGAGTGAACTCTTGTTACTTGTCCCAGCTTCTGCCAATCTAGCAGTCTGAAACCACATAAAAATGCAAGTAGAAAAATAGGGACCACTTTGGTGGGAAGATAACAGCGCTCCGTGCACCTCCGCCATTTAGTCATGCCAGCCACATGAGCACGGAGACATCTTCGGACAGCGCTGGCTCTTTGGCTTAGAAACAGAGATGAGCACCGCCCCCTAGAGCCGGGAACGACTAGCACGCATGTGTGGGGGAACCTTTACCTTTAAGGGTGTAATCCAACTGTGTTATCCTGTCCTGTCCTGTCCTGTCCTGTCCTGTCCTGTCCTCTCCTGTCCTGTCAGGTGTGTTGTGTTGTGTTGTGTTGTGTTGTGGTCTGGTCTGCTCCTCTGGTCTGCTCTGGTCTGCTCTGGTCTACGGAGGAATTATTGAGTCTGTCATCTGCACCTCTATAACCGTCTGGTTTGGCTCTGCAACCCAACAAGACAAACACAGACTTCAGAGGATAATTAGAACTGCAGAAAAAACCATGGCTACCAACCTGCCTTCCACTGAGGACCTGTATACTGCACGAGTCAAAAAGAGGGCTGTGAAAATATTTACAGACCCCTCGCATCCTGGACATAAATTGTTTCAACTCCTTCCCTCAAAACGACGCTATAGTGCACTGCACACCAGAATAACTAGACACAAGAACACTTTTTTCCCCAATGCCATCACTCTGCTAAACAAATCATTCCCTCAACACTGTCAAACTATTTACTACGTCTGCACTACTATTAATCTTCTCAACGTTCCCATCACCCATCTCCTCCCACTTATGACTGCATGACTGTAACCTTGTTGCTGGTATCCTTATATTGACTGTTTCCTAATATGATTTGATTGCTTATTTGTTCCCTATGACTATCATTAAGTGTTGTAACTTATGATTCTTGACAAACGTATCTTTTCTTTTATGTACTCCGAGAGCGTACGCACCAAGACAAATCCCTTGTGCGTCCAATCACACTTGGCCAATAAAGAATTCAATTCAATTCAATTCAATTCAATTCAATTCAATTCAATTCAATTCAATTCTATTCTATTCTATTCTATTCTATTCTATTCTATTCTATTCTATTCTAATTCTACTCTACTCTACTCTACTCTACTCTACTCTACTCTACTCTACTCTATTCTTCCATTCCCTATTCTATTCCCTAGTCTCTGCTCTGCTCTACTCTCAACTGTGGTATGGAAAGATCATTTTCTGGACAAAGTCCATCTTTACCCAACCCCTTCTCAAGCCTTGGTAGTACAGGGGTTTAAGGCACCCTGTTATTAAGCTGGTTATTAAGACCAGCTGCCTGCAATTACTGCAGGGTTCCAATCTCTCCAGGCTCAAGGTTGACTCAGCCTTCCATCCTTTCTAAGGTAGGTAAATTGAGGACCCAGTTTGTGGGGGCAATAAGCTGACTTTGTATAAATATACAAAAGGATGAAGGCTATTGCTGAGCACATTGTAAGCCGCCCTGAGTCTTCGGAGAAGGGCGGCATATAAATCAAATTAAAAAAAAAAAAAAAAAAAAAAAAGCTCCTAAACCCTAATCCCTCCCCGACGGTCACCTTGGGCTCCCTTCTCCCCCTTTGCATCCCAGCCTTAAAACAGGACGCGCCCGCGGGCGCCCTCTTGCAACAGCCTCCTGCTTCCCCACCTCAGCCGGAAAGAGCCCCCCAACAATCGCAACAGAAACCCGGACGGGGAAAGAACCGGAAGTGCCCGGGGGCCTCTCTAGGAAGGAAACCCGTTCGGTGCCTCTTCAAGTCCCCCCACCCAAAAAAAAAAAAAAAAGCCCTGGCTCGCTGGCGGAGAGAAAAAAAAAAAAAAAAAAAAACCTTTGCCGGGGAAGAAGGCGCATGCGCGCGGCTGCAACTGCTCAGCTGGCTTGGGCTGGGAGGAAGGCGTTGCGCGGATCCTCCCCTGCGCGCCTCGCTTGGGGATCGGAGCTCGGGCGAAGGGCAGAGCCGCCTCTCCCCTGCGGGTGCCGGGCGAGAAGATTCCCTCCATCCCTCCCTGCCTGCTTGCCTGCTTTTCTTCCTGGAAGTCTCCGGGCAGGGCTGAAAGAAACCTCCGCCTGCAGCTCTCTAGAGGAGAGAGCTCTCTCGGGGAGGCTCTTGGCTGGAGCCCGGACAGCTCCCTCCGGGGAGCCAGAGGATCCAGAGAAGCCCGGTCTCTTTGCCCCGATCATCGCCAGGGCTTGTCTCCTGGGTCGGAAAGCCAGTCTTCAAGGGTCGGTCCGAGGGAAGCTTAGCTCCGGAGGAGCCCCGCGGCTTGCCCTCTCTCCCCACCTCCCCAGCATCATCCCTGATCCATCCCGAAATGATTTAATCTTTGCCTTGGATGAGACGCTTCCAAACGGCGGCGACTTCTGAAGAAGCGTCTTTGGGGGAAAAAACCTCGGGAATACAAGGTGGGGTTTCTCTCTCTTCCTCCCCTCCTCGTCTCTCCCCCTCCCTCCCTTTCTCCACGGTTTTACGTGTCCCCCGCCCCCCCTTTTTTTCCTTTCTTAGTTTGGGAATAGAATGGAACATTGGATAGAGAATGGAATGGAAAGGAATAGGAATGGAAGAATAAGAGTAGAAGAGAGTAGAAGAGAGTAGAAGAGAGTAGAAGAGAACAGAACAGAACAACAGAGGAATAGGAATGGAAGAATAGAGTAGAACAGAACAGGACAGGACAACAGAATAACAGGAATGGAATTGAATAGGAATAGGAATAGAAGAATAAATGTATAGTAGAGTAGAGTAGAGTAGAGTAGAGTAGAATAGAATAGAATAGAATAGAATAGAATAGAATAGAATAGAATAGAACAGAACAATAGGAATAGGAATTGAAGAATAAGAGTAGAGTAAACTAGAGTAGTACAGAACAGAACAGAGGAATAGGAATGGAAGAATAGAGTAGGACAGGACAGGACAACAGAATAACTGGAATGGAATGGAATAGGAATACGAATGGAAGAATAAGAATAGAATAGAATAGAATAGAATAGAATAGAATAGAATAGAATAGAACAATAGGAATAGAAATAGGAATATAAGAATAGAGTAGAGTAGAGTAAAGTAGAGTAGTACAGAACAGAACAGAGGAATAGGAATAGGAATGGAAGAATAGAGTAGAACAGGACAGGACAGGACAGGACAACAGAATAACAGGAATGGAATAAGAATAGGAATAGGAATAGAAGAATAAGAGTAGAGTAGAGTAGAGTAGAGTAGAGTAGAGTAGAGTAGAATAGAATAGAATAGAATAGAATAGAATAGAATAGAATAGAATAGAATAGAATAGAATAGAATAGAATAGAACAGAACAATAAGAATAGGAATAGGAATAGGAATAGGAATAGGAATAGGAATAGGAATGGAAGAATAAGAATAGAGTAGAGTAGAACAGGACAGGAGAGGACAACAGAACAATAGGAATAGGAATGGAATGGATGAATAAGAATAGAATGGAATGGAGTGGAATAGAACAATAGGAATAGGAATGGAAGAAGAAGAGAAGAGAAGAGAAGAAATAATAGATCAGATCAGATCAGATCAGGTTAGATTAGATTCTTTATTGGCCAAGTGTGATTGGACACCCAAGCAATCTGTCTCTGGGGCAGAAGCTCTCAGTCCACATACAAGCAACAAGTGATATATCGTGATGATAATCATAAAATACAATCATCATAAATCACAAGATACAACAGTCTTGTTGTATCTGATAGTCATGGGATACTAAATAAAAGCAAATCATAGTAGGATACTAAATAAAAGCAGTCAACCTAAATCTTAAAATACAAACCACAAAGTGATAGTCATAAGATGCTAAAGTAATAGGCAATAGGGAAGATAAGAAGCAGAATAGTAATATGGCTCTATTAGGTGGCATAAGACAGTGTTATGGGAATTAGTTGTGTAGCAGAAGATAGCATGGGGGAAAAACTTGTGTCTGTTTTTTTTGGCATACAGTGCTCTATAGGGTTGTCATGAAGGAAGAAGTTGAAACAGTTTATGTCCAGGATGTAAGGGGTCTGTAGATATTTTCACAACCCTCTTTACATGCAGGGTACAGATCCTCAATGGAAGGCAGGCTGAAGTATGGAAGCAGAAGTATTAATAAGAACAATAATCACTTTTTCCATTTATATACCTCAGAATTCGCAGAAACTGTTTTGGGTCTGGAAGCCTTTGAGTTAAATGGCTGCTGAACGGCTCGGAGGAAAGGGGGATGATCCCTCCCTAGAGCTGCTCTTTGGGGGAATCCCTCAGGAAGATCCATCTCAGAAGAGACGATCAGGTAAAGCCTCTTTAGAATAGCAATTGCACTTAGACTTATATACCGCTTCACAGTGCTTTCCAGCCCCTCTCTAAGCTAATACAGCCTATTGCCTATATGGAAACTGATCACGGAGAGATTCAACCTAGAATTAAAGAGAAACAATCAAACAATGGAACAGAAGCTGCCTTCAGAAGTTGTGGGAGCTTCATCACTGGAAGCTTTCAAGAAGAGACTGGACTGCCATCTGTCAGAAATGGTGTAGGGGTCTGCTTGGGCAGGGGGTTGGACTAGATGACCTCAAAGTCCCTTCCAACTCTGCTAATCTGTATATTCTAGATGGGCTGTTCTCTGCCCACAAGGCACTCCTACCTCTCAGTCACCCAGTCAGCAGACACAGCAGAATGGATTTCTGAATGTGAAATAATAGAGGAGGAGTTTTTATAACAAGTAGTTCTTCTGTTTTTTTTCTCAGTCTCAGAGACCAAAGCAACATCGATGGTATCTTCTGGAACATTGGTTGTCCATGGTGGAGGAGCACTTGTTTTTCCAAGGAAGGTAGGAAGATCTTCCCATCCTCAAACTGCTAGTGTCCAGCCCTGTCCAAAATGATCCAGCCCTGTCCGATAATGGGAGAGGGGCTGTTTCGTAATTAGCTTCCTGACACTTTGATAGGAAGTCACATGGTGCTACAGGTAATTCAAGAGGAACCATCTTGCAATACAAAGACACCCTCTTCTCCCTTGGATGCTGAATGGAACGTACTTGGTAATGTAATTATGGTTTGAACTCTGCAATACATGGCCATGCAGTATTATTCATCAGCCGTCTTAAAAATCACAGGTTTATTTATTTATTTATTTATTAAATTTGTATACCACCCTACTCCCGAAGGACTCAGGGCGGTGAACAGCCAAATAAAATACATATAATACAAATGTTAAAAAACCATTAAAATACAATTAAATAATTGGCTCAGAGAACGAAATTTAAAACACCCCAAATTCATAAGACAAATTTAAAATTTAGAAATTTTAAAATTTTTTAAAAAGTTTAAAAGAGAAGTTAGGCCAGGCCGGCCTGCTGGAAAAGAAATGTTTTGATGGCACGGCGGAAAGCGTGCAGGTCCGGGATCCTCCGAATCTCCAGGGGGAGCTCGTTCCAGATGGCGGGTGCCCCCACAGAGAAGGGTCTCCCCCTGGGGGCCGTCAGTCGACATTGTTTGGCCGACAGCACCCTGAGGAGCCCCTCTCTATGGGAGCATACTGGTCGGTGAGAGGCTACTGGTGGCAGAAGGCGGTCTCGTAGATACCCCGGTCCTAAGCCATGGAGGTTAAAAATTATCTAAATAACATTGCACACAAATGTGGATGTGAAAACTAGAAAGAAATTAGGATGATAAGTTGAGTGAGGCTGGCTTACTGTATTAAAATTCTTAATTGACTGTAGTTTAAGATGATCTGTTTTAAGAGGAAGCAGAAGGTTCTTCTTAAGTTTATACTATGTAGCTAATATCTACAATATATCTACTCTTGTTCTAGCCGTCCTTCCTTCAATTAGGCTTTGATTTTTAAAAATGCAACAAGATCCATTTTTATCCTCAAGAAGTTCAGCGAAGTATATTTAATTTTATTCTTAGCCTCCCCGGTAACAAGGTGATTTGTTCATGTTTCACCTCTGTCCTTGGACGTTAATAGAAGGGTGTACAACAAGTTACATTGCTACTGTACATTACATAATTTGTTGTTGTTCTTGGTCGCGAAGTCATGTCCGACCCATCACGACCCCATGGACAACATTCCTCCAGATCTTTCTGTCCTCTACCATTCCCCGGAGTCCATTTAAGCTCATGGCGACTGCTTCAGTGACGCCATCCAGCCACCTCATTCTCTGTCGTCCCCTTCTTTTGCCCTCAATCTTTCCCAGCATTAGGCTCTTCTCCAATGAGTCCTTCCTTCTCATTAGGTGGCCAAAGTATTTGAGTTTCCTCTTTAGGATCTGGCCTTCCAAAGAGCAGTCAGGGTTGATCTTCTCTAGGACTGACTGGTTGGATCGCCTTGCAGTCCAAGGGACTTGCAGGAGTCATTCCAGCACCAGAGTTCAAAGGCCTCCATTCTTTGGCGCTCAGCCTTTCTTATGGTCCAACTTTCACAGCCATACATTGCAACTGGGAAAACCATAGCCTTGACTATAAGCACTTTTGCTGGCATTACATGATTTAGAATTCGCCAAATTCATAAAAGATTATCCCCAGGTATGTTTTCAATCTGAGGCTCAGAACTCGGGGCAGTTGCTTATCTATTCTAATTGGGAATCAGGTTTGTTCTTTAAGAAAAAAAGCTTGTGTATTCAACTGTTTCTTAAGAGGGACATTTGTAGAATGTGTGGTTTCTGTTTCAGAATTCCGTTTCCTTTGAGGATGTCGCTGTGTTTTTCTCTGTGGAGGAGTGGACCCTGCTGGATTGTGAGCAAAAGACTTTGTACCAAGAGGTCATGCTGGAAAACGCAAAGAACGTGGCCTCCTTAAGTAAGGAACTAGTGTTTCTCTAGCCTGAAATTGTGGTAGAAAGTATTTTCTAGCTAGCCAGACATAAACAGCTGATTTCTTTCTCAGAAAATGCTGGCCTCTTCTTTTCCCATAGTGGAAGAGAGTGTCCTCAGCTGCATTTCTACTTCTCTTTGGTCTTTTAAGAAGGGCTAAAACCACCGGTGAGGCTAGCAAAGATGTTTCAAAACATGTCTGCCAAACGTTGGAAATGTAATCAGACACCGGGCACATATTATCATATGTGGTGGACATGTGCAAAGGCAAAATTTTTTTGGATGAAAATGCATACATGGTTAGAAAAAATGTTAAAGCAACACATAGATTATAAACCAGAAATATTTTTGCTGGGCATACTACCAGGAAAGTATGATAAAGGGACTATATACTTAATACTGCATGTCTTGACAGCAGCAAGAATTGTACATGAGCCGCGGTAGCGCAGTGGTTAGAGTGCAGTACTGCAGGCTACTTCTGCTGATCATGGCTGCCAGCACTTTGGCAGATTGAATCTCACCAGGCTCAAGGTTGATTCAGCCTTGCATCCTTTTGAGGTCAGTAAAATGAGGACCCAGATTGTTAGGGGCAATATGCTGACTCTGTAAACTGCTTTAAGGGGACTGTAAAGAACTATGATGGGCTATATAAATCTAAGTGCTATTGCTATTGCTATTTGTACAGCACTGGAAAAATGAGGGAATACCTACAGAAGTGAGTGTAATTAAAAAAATACTAGATTGTGCAGAAATGGATAGGTTGACATTAAAGATAAAGGATAAAGAAGATACGGAATATTTTTTTAACATGGAATTTGTTTTATCAATGGCTTGATAATAGAGGTAGAAATTAGAAATTGGATAAATATTATTATGTGTAAGCAAACCGACCCAGACAATACACTGCTCACAAAGCACTTATGAACGTAAAAGAAAAATATATGAATAAAATATATATATAAAAAGAAGGGCTAAAACCTTCATCCTGTCTTCAGATATAGGAGAGGAGTCCTCCATGTAGCTTCCCATCCCAGCTAGTTTCCAATCCTGTTTATCCCACTTTGAAGATAGCCTTCCTCTTCATATTTTTCTGTCTATAATGACAGAATATGACAGAAATTAGGGCACATGGAAGCCCTAATACTGGTAGTCCTCAACTTATGACTACAATTGAGGCCAAAATTTCTGTTGTTCAGCGAGACATTTGTTAAGCGAATTTTGCCCTGTTTTACGACTTTCCTTGTCACAATTGTTAAGCGAATCACTTCAGTTGTTAAGTCAGTGACTGTTGTGGCCTGTCAGCGGCCTATGCAGTTAGTAGCTGATTCCGACAGCGAGGAGGCTAGTGTGGTGCTGCGCCAGCAGCCTGTGCAGCTGGCGCTCGAGTCAGACAATGAGGCTGGAGAAGATGTGGTGCCAGAGGCGGGGATTCAGCCAGGGCCTTCAGAACCTCCAGAAGCTCCGATAAATGAAGAGGAAGAAGAGGAGGAACCTCTTCTCGATGCACGAGCGTGCAGAGCTGTTAAAAGGCAGGAGTGGTTCCTCAGGAGGAGGTCTCCTCGAGAGTAAGGCTTGGGGCTAATTGGCCACTCCCCTAGCCTATTTAAGGAAGGACGACGACTGATGCAATTTGCAGGAAACAACTTCGTTCACATTCCTTCGCATCTTGATTCCAGAAACGTTTGATTCGGCTCTTGTTTATCTCTTGTCATTTTTGCTGCAAATTGCTTCTGGGCATTCTGCCAACCACAGTAAGATTACGGTTATCTGAAATACTGTGCCTCAGAATTGAGTTATTATTCCTTGGATTCTTGTCGGCTGTTAATGAAGTTAAATTAACAGCCCTTGTTCAGAAAAGACTGATTTAAACTGTACTTGTGTTCGAACAACTGCTAAGAAAGCTCATTAGTCGTCCTTAATTAGTAAACTAAGGTTTGTACGGACTTTGTGTGTGCTGCATTCTTTGGGGTCCGTAGCTGGGGCAGAACAGTGACACAGTTGTTAAGTGAATCTGGCTTCCCTGTTGATTTAGCTTATGAGAAGGTCGCAAAAGGGGATCACATGACCCTGGGACCCCGCAACCATCATAAATATGAACCAGTTGCCAAGTATCCAAATTTTGATCACATGAGCTCAGGGACACTACAATGGTCGTAAGTGTGAAAAATGGTCATAAGTCACTTTTTTCAATGCTGTAACTTTGAACGGTCACTAAATGAACTGTTGTAAGCCGGGGACTACCTGGACTCCCACAGAGTATCCCAAGAGTGTAACATATAGAGAACTGGGCTGTCCAACATATTGAGAACTTGGGTGGGCCAAGAGTTCAAGAGATGGGCCTTCTACCCATGTGACTCTCCCTCCCATTTTCTCCAAGAACTTCCTTTTGTAAGTTCTGCCACCAAATGCAGGGACAAGTAAGGATGAACGAACATACCAAGATTGAGAACCAGTTATTTTCAAGACAGAGCTCCCTCATGGAGTGGATGCTGAAGCTCAGTTCTCTCTCTCTCTCTCTCTCTCTTTTTTGAGAAAAGTTTTTCATTTTTATTTCTTATATACATAATATAAATGTACATTCTCTTATATATAATTGGTCACACATATACATATTTTTCTTAAAGAAAGTATAAAAATAAGGCATTTTAATTACATTCGCGGTTGCTCTTCTATCCTTTCTTTTCCCTCGTTTCACAACAAACCTTCTCTCCTCTCCTACTTTCTCCATCCTTCCTCTTCCTACTTCCCCTTCCTTTCCTCCACTCCTTCCCTTTTTCCCCCTTTCCCACCTTCTCTCCTATTCCTGTCCCCTGCCTTTTCTCCTCTCCTTTCCCCTTTCTTCCATTCCTCTCTCTCCCTCTCCTCTTCTTACCCTCTACTCCTCTCTCCTTTCTTTCTTTCTCCTTTGTTGTGGAATATTTTCCTTGTTTGGTATCCGAGCAATTCCAGTATTCTAATAACATATACTTTCTTTTCGTTTTCTTTTCAATTTTACTCAATCTATTGCTGTTATCTTCATAATTGTACATTTATCCTTATAGTCTTCTTTTTTTTCCCCCTCCCATCCCCCTTTTCCATTTACTCTGGTGTCATCTGGGTTCCTATTTCTTTTTTCTCCTCTCCCTCATTTAACTTTCTATTATCTAAATCATTTATCTGAAGCTCAGTTCTCAAGATCCAAGTCCTTTAGCACTTCCCTTTTCTCAGTTTGAAATTAAACTGGTAGGTTCTCCACCATCAAACCCATTATTGAATAGAGACAGCTTTCAAAACTACCCCTTGTTTCCTTCTTCTTTGGAACTGAATCTGAAGGAGTAGTAGGGCTGATATTGCTCAGGGATAGGTTAGGCAGGATTCAGTTCTGCCTGCTGCATCATGGAAGACAAGAACGAAGCCTGTGGCAGATCTTACATCAACCCGATACCAAGCAAAGCCCCATGTTATGACAGAAGCAGGTAGCGCACAGGTGTCAAACTCGCAATGATGCGTCATCATGTGACGTATTGCAACTTTCCCCCATCGCTAAAACGGGGGTGGACATGGTCAGCGTATCACGCATCCAGCCTGTGGGCTGCGAGTTTGACACCCCTGAGGTAGAGGAATCACAAAAAGAGCTAAAAGGAAGAAGAGCTGGAGGGAAGATTTGATAGTGTTCAAATAAGGGCTTGCAACAATGATGCCTGAGCCCATTTGCACCTCAATTTATGTCAAATTTTCTTTTCTTCTCTTTGAAGCAGGTGACGGATGGGAGGTGGAGAGTTCCGGCCAAGAGGCAGCAGCACCTTTGCCAAAAGACAAAAAGGAAGTTGCGGAAAAGTTTTCTGGAAAACCAAGTCCTGTGGAAAAAGAGTTAAAGGGGGAACCGGGGAAATGCTCTACTTTACCATCTGCAGATATCAACGTCTTCTTAGCCAAAGATGTTCACCCAAAAAGAGACGCATGTCCAAGGTGTGGAAAAGTAGCCACAGATGTATCAGGATTATGCGATTGTTGCAGAAGCCACATTGTAGCAAAACAGAATGAAAGCGGAAAACGTTCCAGAAGGACCTTTCTCCTTACTTTATGTCAGAGAATACAAGGAGAAAAACCATACAAATGTCTGGTGTGTGGAAAATGCTTCAAAGATTTAAGTCATTTTACTTCTCATTATAGGGTCCACACAGGAGAGAGACCGTACAAATGCACAGTGTGTGGAAAGTGCTTCAAAAATCCAAGTCATCTTATTTGCCATACTAGGATCCACACGGGAGAGAAACCGTATAAGTGCACTGAGTGTGGAAAATGTTTCACCGAATCTCGTTCCCTCACTTGCCATAAAAGAATCCACACCGGGGAGAAACCGTATGAATGTAAAGAATGCGGAAAGAGTTTCAATCAAAAACATAGTTATACGGTACATAACCGAATCCACACCGGGGAAAAACCCTACGTGTGCTTGGAATGTGGAAAATGCTTCACCGAATCAAGTTCCCTCACTTGCCATAAAAGAATCCACACCGGGGAAAAGCCGTACAAATGCACAGAGTGTGGGAAATGCTTCAGTGAATCAGGTTCCCTTGCATCTCACAAAACAATCCACACAGGGGTGAAACCATATGAATGCCAGGAGTGCGGGAAGAGCTTCAGAGCTTCAGTGTTACTTGCTTCCCATATAAGAATCCACACCGGGGAGAAACCATATAAATGTACGGAATGTACCAAGAGCTTCCGTTCTGCAAAACACCTTAGTTTCCATAAAAGAAAGCACTCAGGGGAGAAACCATATAAATGCCAGGAGTGTGGAAAATGCTTCACTGAATCAGGTTCTCTGACTTACCACAAACGGATCCACACCGGGGAAAAGCCCTATAAATGTATGGAGTGTGGAAAGAGCTTCAGAGCGTCAAGTTTTCTTACCTCCCATAAAAGGATTCACACTGGGGAGAAACCGTATAAATGCAAGAACTGTGCGATGAGCTTCAGTCAAAATTATCAGTATGCTATACACAACAGAATCCACAATGAAGAGAAACCATATAAATGCACGGAGTGCGGAAAGGGCTTCCACAAGAACAGTCACCTTACGTACCACAAAAGGATCCACACTGGGGAGAAACCGTATAAATGCAAAGAATGTGGAAAGAGCTTCATCCAGAAGTATCAATACACCGAACATAACAGAATCCATACTGGGGAGAAACCATATAAATGCACGGAGTGTGGAAAGAGTTTTAGAGCTTCCAGTTTTCTCACTTCCCATAAAAAGTTCCACGCTGAAGAAAAACCATATAAATGTCTGGAGTGCGGAAAGCCCTTCACTAATTCGGGGTCCCTTGCTATCCATAGGAGGATCCACACTGGGGAAAAACCATATCACTGTAAGGAATGTGGAAAGAGCTTTAGTCAAAAACATCATTATACTAGACATAGCAGAATCCACACCGGGGAGAAACCGTATAAGTGCACGCAGTGTGGGAAATGCTTTACCGAGTCACGTTCCCTTACTTGCCATCAAAGGATTCACACTGGGGAGAAACCATATGAATGCGCTGATTGTGGACGACGGTTTACTGAGTCCCGTTCTCTCACTTCCCATAAAAGGATCCACACTGGAGAAAAACCATATAAATGCCTGGAGTGTGGAAAGAGTTTTAGAGCTTCAAGTTCTCTCACCTCCCATAAAAGGATCCACACTGGGGAAAAACCCTATAAATGCAAGAACTGTTCAAAGAGCTTCAGACAAAAATATAATTATACTATACATACTAGAATCCACACTGGTGAGAAACCTTATAAATGCATGGAGTGTGGAAAGAGCTTTCATTCTCAAAAACTTCTCCCCTCCCATAAACGGATCCATACAAGGGAAAGAACATATCAGGGCAAGAAATGTGACAAAAGCTTCAGTCAAAAACATCGTACTGAACATAACACAATCCACATTGGGGAGAAACCATATCAATGCACGGAGTGTGGACAACGTTTCACTGAGTCGGGGTCCCTCACTTCCCATCAAAAAATCCACACGCATGAAAAATCATATAATCGTATGGGAAATGGTATTTATTCAACATCGGTGCCTATATGAGCACAGAAAAAAATCATTCAAGAGAAACCCATAAAAACAGACTAGAACTGCATAAATGGATTGTGTGTCAAAAATTTTGCAGATTACACCCTTAAAGGTAAAGGTAAAGGTTCCTGTCGCACATATGTGCTAGTTGTTCCTGACTCTAGGGGACGGTGCTCATCTCCGTTTCAAAGCCGAAGAGCCAGTACTGTCTGAAGACTTCTCTGTGGTCATGTGGCCAGCATGACTAAATGCCAAAGGTGCACGGAACACTGTTACATTCCCACCAAAGGTGGTCCCTATTTTTCTACTTGCATTTTATTTTTACATGTTTTCGAACTGCTAGGTTGGCAGAAGCTGGGACAAGTAACAGGAGCTCACCCCATTATGCGGCACTAGGGATTTGAACCACTGAACTGCCGACCTTTCAATCGATCAGCTCAGCGTCTTAGCCACTGAGCTACCGCATCCCCTATTACAGCCTTATCTTGTGCCATATGCATCATCGGACGTTGGCAATCATGTTACTGGTTTGTTTTGTTTTTTTACCACAATTAAATGCTAGAGAATGGAAGATAAGGAACAATGATTCTAAGGACAATGGAGAAGAATAACTACAACTGATTACTTCAGTGATATTAAGCATTTGTCCTTACAGAGCCTTGAATCTAGTCTTTTTTGGAAGATCTATGATACCCTTTACTGTTTGTATCTCTCAATCGATTGCTGCTAGAATCACCCGGCAGAGTGACAGTAGAGCAATTCTAGAGTTCGCTCTTTTTGCAGCCAAAATCTTAGTTTTCTCTTGTTGTCCATCTGATTGATCAGACTGTTAATTGTGAGGACTGTCAACACTTTTTGTGTTCTATTAACTCTTCTGGTTTCCTCAGCGTAATGGGATTAAAAACACCATGCTGGTTCTAAGGCAGAGATGGGCAATTTGAGCTTTGTTGTGATAATTTCTTGAATAAAACTGTATCTTTTGGTTTTCTCTCTTTCACGGCTTAGTCTGAAGAATTGTTTTATAAAGTGGCAGTGTCCTAACTTCATTATTTCTCTCTTAAGTGCACTTTTAATACATGCAACGGGGCAGGAGAGGAATCCTAGCAGCGTTCCAGAATTACAAAGTGGAAGATAAAAGGTTTTCTTTCCTAGTTCCCAAATAATGTTCTCCATCTAATTATAAAGCTGTGATTGCATGTAGAGTTTGTGTTGAATTCCAGTCCTATAACTCCTTAGGAATCCTATGCAATGCAGATTTTTTTTTTTTTGATTTAGAGGGAAGTTTGAATCATTATTGATTGATCCAATGTACATTTTTCTGAGTTAGAAGAGCAAGTATCTCAATCATGAAAGATGGTCGATTATGTGGGTCAACTGGCCATGGGTGCCAAGACAAACACTTTCTATAAAAAGGACATCAGTACTCAAAAGTGAATATCCCCTTCTATTTTTTCCCCAGAATCACCACTGTGTGAGGTATGTTGGCTGAGTGAAAATATTTTGGCTGGGAGAATGATGGGCCCAAAGTCACCCATCTGGCTTTGATGCCCAAGGGGCACTAGAATTCATGGTCTCCCAGTTTCTAGTCCAGCACCTTAACGACTTATGATCATGATTATTATAAGTGCTTTCCAAAGGATGATGGAGGGGGGAGGGGAGACACAGGGTCATAGGGGAACGTAAATCTATGTGGGATCAGTCCTGACTGCATCCGAGTATTGCCGGAATGTTGCTCCTAATAAATCACTATATTTCCTTTGAAGTTTGGATCATGGCTCATGAATTAATTAGGGCATCTTTCGGAAACTTGACATAGGCACTGGTCCGCAGCATGCCAGAAACCTACACAAAATAGCCCCCCAAAATCCAAAATCACATGGCATTGGATGATGGACAACATCTCTATACTGTGCATCATAATATACAAAAGATAGCTCATCAAAATCATCTAGGCATTATAAAAGACCTTTTCTGAAAGAACATTGTGGGGTGCTCTGCTTAACCTTGGAGATGAGTATCTCCTGAGAACATCTTGAGGCTGCAACCACTGTGAGGATCTGCCTTTTGACCTATGTCCCTCAATTCAGGTAGGGACAGGACAGTAAAAAGGTCTCCCCTTGATGGTCTCATATGTGTAGTGGACTAATTAATTCTGGACAAGATAGCCTCTAATATAGCAGAGATAAAATGTCTACGTTCATTTCATGTGTTATGCTTAACGGTGGTCTCATATAGTCGACTAATTCTGGACAGGATAGTCTCTAATATAACAGATAAAATGTCTAAGTTCCTTTCCTTTCTTTTTTTAAATATATTTTTATTGTTTACATATAAATATATTGAATACAGTGCAATTGTCCTGGCATTCCACTTGCCATGAAACAAAGGTAAAAACAAACTAACGTATATACTATTTTAAACAGTGTTAGTGCTGTACAGTTGTTTCTGACCATCATATTCTGGAATATCAATTTATCTTTTTATTTATTTATTTATTTATTTTATTATTCAAATTTCTATACCGCCCTTCTCCTTTCGGACTCAGGGTGGTGAACAGCCAAAATAAAAGCATTTATACATAAAGTACGATTAAAAATAGATTTAAAATAATTAAATTTGGCCCATAGTTTAAAATTTATCAATTTAAAATCCATATCAAAATTTAAAACCAATCATAAAATTATAAAATCAAGAGAGACCGGCTAACTGAAAGAGATGAGTTTTTAGGGCCCGATGAAAAGTCCAGAGGTCGGAGATCACTCGTATCTCTGGGGGTAGATTGTTCCAAAGGGTAGGTGCCACCACAGAGAAGGCTCTCCTCCTGGGAGTCGCCAGCCGGCATTGTCTAGCCGACGGCATCCTGAGGAGGCCCTCTCTGTGGGAGCGAACTGGCCAGTGGGAGGCTATTGGTGGCAGAAGGCGGTCCCAGAAGTACCCTGGCCCTAAGCCATGGAGCGCTTTAAAGGTGATCACCAACACCTTGAAGCGCACCCGGAAGTCCACCGGAAGCCAATGCAGCTCGCGCAGGAGAGGAGTCACATGGGAGCGCCCCGTCGCTCCCATAATCCCCCGTGCGGCCGCATTCTGCACCAGTTGGAGCCTCCAGGTGTACCCCAAGGGGAGCCCCATGTAGAGAGCGTTACAGTAGTCCAGACGAGAGGTGACGAGTGCTTGAGTGACTGTGCGTAGGGAGTCCCGATCCAGAAAGGGGCGCAACTGGCGTATCAGGCGAACCTGATAAAAAGCCCCCCTGGCCACGGCCGTCATATGCCCTTCTAAAGACAGCCGTGTGTCCAGGAGGACGCCCAAGTTGCGGGTCCTTTCTGTGGGGGCCAGTGATTCGCCCCCAATAACCAGCGATGGTGTCAGCTGGCTATACCGGACGCCGGCAGCCACAGCCACTCGGTCTTGGAAGGGTTGAGTCGAAGGTTTTCTTCTAATACCTACATTCTAATATATACATAGTATCTCTTTCCATTTCCACCTAACCTGATTCTTTCGCATTCTAACTTCCACCTCGTGTTTCTAACCATTGATAGAATCTATTCCATATAACATAGTATTCTGTATCCCCTTTATCTTTCTTGTGTTATGCTTAATGGTGGTCTCATAATGGTAAAGGTAAAGGTTCCCCTCGCACATATGTGCTAGTCGTTCCCGACTCTAGGGGGCGGTGCTCATATCTTTTAAAGCCGAAGAGCCAGCGCTATCCAAAGACGTCTCCGTGGTCATGTGGCTGGCATGACTAAACGCCAAAGGCATACAGAACGCTGTTACATTCTTATCAAAGATGGTCCCTATTTTTCTACTTGCATTTTTTATGAGCAGTGCTTTCAAACTGCTAGGTTGGCAGAAGCTGGGACAAGTAATGGGAGCTCACCCTGTTACACGGCACTAGGGATTCGAACCGCCAAACTGCCGACCTTTCGACCGACAAGCTCAACGTCTTAGCCACTGAGCCACTGCATCCCTCATGGTCATATTATTATTATATTATAATTTTATTATATTTATTAAAATTATTATCACGGTCATATTATTACATCATATTAATCTCATATAGTGGACTAATTAATTCTAGATAAGAGAGTCTCTAACAGATATAGGATGTCTGAGTTCATTTCTTGTGTTATGGCAACTGGTTTATTTTTCCTGCCTATTGTGGAAGGGGGAGTCACTTTTCTGTCTCCTTGAACTTGGCTGCTCCTTCCCCTTCTCTTCCTGGAAGGACTTCCTCTGACTTTGGATACTACCCTGTTGTACTGCATTCAAATCTCTGTCGTCACATGACTGGCCACCAAATGGGGCTCCTGAGACTTTTCTTTTTTTGACATCCTCGGACAAGAACGGCCTTGACATTTTCTATTTGGAGGAGCTATTCTCTTCCTTTGGTGGTCGGGGACAGTGGGAGAAATGAGGAAACAGCATAACATAGACTTCTTCAGCTTCCAAAAGTTCCTTACCAAGGGTAGTCACTCAGCAGAGATTTTGCTGTCTGCACTGAATAACTGCAAAGAGATACCGTATTTTTCAGAGTATAAGACACACCTTTTCACCTCCTAAAAGTGGGTGGAAATTTAGGTGCACCTTATAGACTGAATACAGGCGTTTTTGCCGTCCCCGGCCCTCGGAAGCACTCTGCAGTGCTCCGCACAGACCGATTTCGCCAAAAACGGGCCCATATTTGGGCTCCCAAACCCTCCAAGTGTCATGTTTTCGCCCTCCCTGGCCCCCCAGAAGCACTTTGGAGGCCAAAAATGGCCGCATTTTTGACCAAAATGGGTGCGTTTTCGGCCAAAATGGGCCATGCGGAGCACTGCAGAGTGCTTCTGGGGGCCTCAAAGGGCGAAAACGCGATGCGCGGAGGGTTTGGGAGGCCAAAAATGGGTCCGTTTTGGGCAAAAATGGGCCCATTTTTGGCAAAATGGGGCTGTGCAGAGCACTGCAGAGTGCTTCTGGGGGTCTGGGAGGGCGCAAATCCAACGCATGGAGGCCAAAAACTATATTTTTTCTTGTTTTCCTCCTGTAAATTTAGGTGCATCTTATAGTCTGAAAAATACGGTATTTTCTCTAGAACAATCTGTCCCCAAATTGATCCTTCAGGTCTCCAGCAGTATAATGATTGATAATATAACTATCTGCAGTCAAAACCAGTCATCTACTGCAGGGGTCCCCAAGCCAGGGGTGGGTTCTAAATTTTTTTACTACCGGTTCTGGGTGGGTGTGGCTTATTTTGTGGGCGTGGCTTCTTTAGGATTTAGTAGATGTACTGGTCTACCAGGCTTTTAACTACCAGGCTTGCAGAGCTGTACCAGTCTACTCATTTGTTTTTGGAGGCACCGGTCTACTCATTTGTTTTTGGAGGCACCAGTCTACCCATTTATTTTTGCAGGCACTGGTCTACTCATTTGTTTTTGGAGGCACCGGTCTACCCATTTATTTTTGCAGGCACTGGTCTACTCATTTGTTTTTGGAGGCACTGGTCTACCCATTTATTTTTGCAGGCACTGGTCTACTCATTTGTTTTGGGAGGCACTGGTCTACTCATTTGTTTTTGGAGGCACCAGTCTACCACCACACTGCCTTTTAACACTGATCAGCTGTAGGGCGGCCCTTTGACGCCCCCCGGCAAGAGTTTAAACAGTTTTTATCCTTCTAGCCGATCAGCTGGGACTCAGAAGGCAGCAATAGATTGGGGGTGGGGTCAAATAAAAGGTAAGAATAACGGGGGGCGGGGAGGGCAGAACCGGTTCGGTGACATCATATCATCACCGCTACCGGCTCGGCGGAACCGGGCGGAACCCACCACTGCCCCAAGCCCTGGTCTGTGGACCACTACTGATCCACAGGCTGTTGGGAAATGGACCACACAAGCAGCAGGCAAGTGAGCAAAGCTTTACCTGCGCATGCATGCGATCTAGGTTGCACGTGTGAAACCATTCTCTTCCCCCTCCCCAGTCTGAGGAAGATAATTTTTCTTCCGAAGCCTGTCCATGGAGCCAGAAAAGTTGGGGATCGCTGAGTTACTTCACCTACATCTCATATGCATTGGCACCATTTCCCAGCTGCTCTTTCTCTTAGAAATGTGTTTTTTCCCCACATTTAACTGGGATCCATCTTTTGGGAAATCCATCATTCTGGGTCTGGAACTCCAGAAAGATGTAGAGCCAGTCTGATTTCTTCTATGTGAGGAGTGTAATGTCCACTTTCATAGTTCAGGAGTATCATTCAATATCAAATTTCATCTTTTAATACTAAACTAAAATTCCAAAACATAAAAATATTGAATATACTGGTAGTTTTGATAATTCTTTGAAGAACCTTGTCAGCTGCCTATCTTCTCTTTCTTTGAAGCTTGCTAGCAACTGTCATAACTTGGGAGGTAGGGGTATTTGGGAGGAGAAGAATGCTGGAGGTGTGAAAGAATGTTGTGGGAATTTAGCAGGGGTGAAATCCAGCAGGTTCTGACAGGTTCTGGAGAACTGGTAGTGGAAATTTTGAGCAGTTCGGAGAACCGGTAGCGGAAATTTTGAGTAGTTCGGAGAACCAGCAAATAGCACCTCTGGCTGGCTCCAGAGTGGGGTGGGAATGAAGATTTTGCAGTATCCTTCCCCTGCCACGCCCACCAAACCACGCCCACCAAGTCATGCCCCCAGAACTGGTAGTAAAAAATTTTGGATTTCACCACTGGAATTTAGGAAGTGTGTGCATGTGGGGGTGGGGGTGGTTCATTGCTTGGTCAAAATCTTTGCAAGCTGAGGTGACTGCATGCTTCGGGTTTCTTTCCAAAGAGGCATTGCCGAGTTGGTTTGATCTCTTGGTTTTTTTAAAATTGGTTTCCTCAGCCCTTCCTCCTGCTATCTCTTCTTCCTCCTCTCCCCCTCCTGGCAGCCCAACAAGGCTCACGCTCCTTTCTTTGTGCAGCTCTCCAAGTTTGCAAGCCTGCTCCAACCAGGCTTGGAATGGAGGAGGGGAGAAATTACCTTTCCCCTCTTAAGCCCTGTGTCTCTGAGGCTTTCATTCTCTAATGGAGCTTTCACATTTATTTGTGACTTTTATGACCTGCAAGGGGGGGGGAGGAGGAAGGAGAGAGAGGAGGAAGGGTGCTGGGCTGGGCCCGCAGATGCCCGACATGAGTGATATCGAGTTGGCCATGCCCCACCCATTCACATGACCAGCTAACCACGCCTACCCAGCTGGTCATTAGGGCAGAGAACCGGCTGTTAAATTATTTGAATCCTACCACTGATCCTTGATACTATCCCTCTATTGATGCAGCCTAGGACTGTCTTTTCCTCTTGTTTTACTCAGAAACTGGCCTTGTTTTCCAGGAAATGACAAACTTTCTTCCAGATTTTTCTTCCTTTGTCCTTGAATTTCCCTCCCCAGTTTTCCCTTGTTATTCCATGTCAGGGCGCTGATTAATCCCATTCTGCCTTTGGGATAATCGTACCTTGATTAAGAGGGGTGGATCGAGACCTTTCCTTGCCAGCATACTTTAAGAAAACAAACCCGAAGATATATCTTCTAAGAAAACTCATTTATTTGTTATAAAGAAAATAAAACATCTCACTAATCTAATAGTTACATTTTTAAAAAAGTTCGTGCCGGCTACTTTTCAGCAGTCGGACTTCTTGGCAGGAGAAGAAAGAAAAGAGATGTGAGAAGGAATGTGGGGTGGAGGACATGCACAGTTTAGCTTACTGATAAGGATTCTTGGCAAGCTACGGAAAGTCTGATAGTCCAGAAATGAGACCTCAGCTGGTAAATAAAAAAACGCAGAGACATTCCAGACATCCTGATCCCTGTTCTTGAGGTACTCCTCTATAAACAAATAAATATGGTAGTCAAATATCTCTGTATTTGTTTCTTTTAATCATGGATGATTAATTGTTCTAACTGTCAGGAAATTTCTTCTTAGTTCTAGGTTGCTTCTCTATCTAATCCTGGTTGTTTTTGTTGTGGAAAAATTGAGTCTGTACAACATTCCTGGATCAGCCAGATAGAGTTTATTGCGCAGGTTCAGAGTCAGATTTGTACCTGGAATTCTGAACAAAGAAAGAGCTCTGATAGACAGTTTATATATGTTTCCAAGACAAAGGGTTTGGTGAGCTCATGCATTTTCCATATATGGTTAACATAAGGGTTTGGTGAGCTCATGCATTTTCCATATATGGTTAACATACACTTGTTTTATGGTAATTGACATACTTCCTAATTACTAAACCATTACTAAACCATTATTTTCTAGTTTATAAGATTATCTTCAGCTATACAACCTTCCTTAGTTCTGTAATTACTTTATCTTTAGCTAGACAACCTTCCTTAGTTCTGCTAACAACCTTCCTTAGTTCTGTAATTACTAATATGGGAGATTTATTGCTGTCCTTAGGTAATAATTAACTCTTTGTAACATACATGTCTTTGTGTCTTTGACAGTGAGGCCCCTCAAATGTTTTCCATATGGCTGTCCTTCCGTGACAGCTAGGCCTCATCAGAAGATATATTACCAATAATGGGACTTAGCTAATTTTTAATATAATCTCCAAGCACTTTTCTCCCTTATAATAAAGTGAATAAAGAGTGTCCTTTAGGGTTCATGTAACTGACTCTGTATGATTCCTACTTTATTCACTTTATTCCCATTCACCTTATTCACCTTATTATTTTATTCACTTTATTTTGGTGGACATTTGTTCAGGGAAAGTTCACAAAGCACCAGAAACCCATGTCTGACTTCTGTTGATTACAGATTACAGATTAACAGAGTTGGAAGGGACCTTATAGGTCATCTAGTCCAACACCCCCACCCCACCCCCGCTCAAGCGGGAGACCCTACACCATTTCCGACAAATGGCAGTCCAAACTTTTCTTGAAAGTCTCAAGTGATGAAGCTCCCACAACTTCTGAAGGCAACTTCTGTCCCATTGGTTGATTATTCTCACTGTCAGGAAGTTCCTCCTCATTTGTAGGTTGACTCTCTCCTTGATTACAGACCAGCTTTCCTCCACCCCTGCACCTGCTCCTGGAGGCCAGGTGCCGTATAATTGTGAAAATCATGTTTGCTTCTTTCCTTCAAATCCCAAGGGATTTTTGTCCAACCATCATCCCTGGATCCCCGAACGTCGAGAGCAGCCTGCAGCCACATCGTCTGGAATCTCGCCTGATGCACAGTGAGCCAATGTGACTAGGCAGAGATTTGATAGGACACTTAGATCGTGGCTTGCTTGTAAAGCTGTGGTTGCACTCTAACTTTTTGGGAGAGAGCTCCGTTTCCAGAAATGCTACCGAGTTTTGCCATGAGAACAAAACTGCTCCTCCTGCTGTTGCTTCTGCTTCTGCTGCCCACCAGAACCAATGGTAGAAAATGCCCGCTCGACTTCACCAAGGATCGGGATACCGTGTACAATTATTACCGCCCAGGAGATCTCTTGCTTGGAGGGATTGTCCCTCTAAGAGCAGGTCAGCTTGGTCCAGTGACCTTTCGGGAGCCTCTCTTGAACCAGCCAATTTGGTAAGTAGGTTTCTAGAGCTGAATTTGTACTCTTTTGCATGGAAGAAACTTTCAAGAGCATCTAATGTTCCACTCCATCAGGAATAATCCTCAGGGAAATATGTTGTATTTTGCCTCTTTTGCTTCTGGAAAGAGGAATCTGAGACCAAATTATTAGTCATTGTAGGAACAGTAGTAAGGAGAGAGTTAGAATGGATCACCAAAGTTATTAATCTCACATCCTGCTCAACTGCAAGATCTGATAAAACACTGAAAGAATATTTAGAATAGTATAGAATAACAGTTGTTGGAAGGGACCTTTTAGGACATCTAATCCAACCCCTGGTTCAAGCAAGAGGCTCTACATCATTTCTAGAAAAAGCTAGAAAAAAATGGTATAGGGTCAGAAATGGTGTAGGGCAGGGGTATCGAACTCAATTTCATTCAGGGCTGCATCAGAGTTGTGCTTGATCTCGGGGAGCCTGGGTGGGCATGACCAGCTTGACGTCACTCGTGTCGGGGGCACCTGAGTGCTCTGCCAGCAGAAATGGGCGCCCGAGCTCCCTTTTTGGCTGTGACGACCTCCTGCAACCCTCAGCCACAAAAAACAGAGCTTGGGAGGGCTACGCACGGCCCTTCCGAGCTCTGTTTTCACTGGCAGAGGCATCGTGGGCTGGTCCTTCATTGTTTCAAGGGCGGCCCAGTGGGCCAGATTTAAGCACCCTGAGGGCCGGATCTGGCCTGTGGACCTTGAGTTTGACATGGAGGGTCTCCGGCTTGGGTGGGGGGTTGGACTAGATGACCTACAAGATCCCTTCCAAAACTGTTATTCTGTTATTCTATTCTTTTATTCTGACAGGTGGTTGCCCAGTATTTTCTTGAAAGCTACCAGTGATGAAGCTCCCACAACCTCTGAAGGCAGCTTCTGTTCCATTGGTTGATTGTTCTCACTATCAAAATATTTTTCCTTATTTCTAGGTTGAATCTCTCCTTGATCAGTTTCCATCCATTATTCCTTGTCTGGCCTTCGGGTGCTTTGGAAAATAGCTTGGCCCCCTCCTCTCTCTGGCAGCCCCTCAAATATTGGAAGATGCTATCATGTCTCCCCTGGTCCTTCTCTTCACTAGACTAGCCATGCCCAGTTCCTGTAACCGTTCTTCATATGTTTTAGTCTCCAGTCCCCTAATCCTCTTTGTTGCTCTTCTCTGCACTTTTTCTCGAGTCTCAACATCTTTTTTTATGGTGTGATGACCAAAACTGGATGCAGTACTCTAGGTGTGGTCTTACTAGGGCTTTATAGAGTGATATTAGAACCTCACGTGATCTTGATTGAATCTCTCTGTTAAGGCAATTTAGGTTTGCATTACAGGTGTGTTGTTTTGTGGCTTTATGCAGGAAAGGCTATCATTCATACTGGTTCCTTCTCTCCTTCCTTTTTGCCATTCATGAGCTCAACCAGAATTCCCAGGTTTTGCCCAATGTTTCCCTGGGTTATGACATTTACGAGAACTATTATGAAGCAAGTATGACCGTCGATGCCCTGGCGGATTTGCTCTCTACCGGACAGGCAAATGTTCCAAACTACATTTGTGGAAGAGAGAAGAGGCTGCTGGCTGTGATTGAAGGGTCCGAGTCTGATATTTCCGAGCAGATTTCCATCATGTCGAGCCTCTACAAAATGCCACAGGTATGAATGGGGATTGGGACGAAAAGCCAATTCTTGATACGTCCTGCCCAGGAAAATGTGATGACCACCTAGGTGTCCTCACTAGGAAATTATCTTGGTGCTTAAGATCTCCTGGCCATCAAAGTATTAGGGCACTGGAACTGAAGTTCTCCCCTGCCATTGGTTACCCTTCTAACATTCCTACACTTCATATATATCTCTCCCTTTGTGTGTGTGTGTGTGTCTATGTGTTGGTAGGTGTATATTAATGATCTTTCATCAAAAGATCAAATTCTCCAAGTTTTGACATCAAACGTTTTCCATTATTTTTTTCATAAGGTCAGTTATGGTTTTGTGTCTGAAACTCTGAATGACAAAACCCGGTTCCCATTCATCTACCGGATGGTCCCCAAAGAAGTTTATTTGTATTGGGGAATTGCCAAACTGCTCCACCATTTCAGATGGAACTGGGTCGGTCTCCTTGCACCGGACACTGACAACGGCAGAAGATTTCTGCGGACTTTGAAGCCCATATTAACCAAGAACACAATTTGTGTTGCCTTCTCAGTGAGCATCCCCACGTTGTTCGGGAAAACGAGTCGCCTGCTTAATGAACCATTTGGCTTGTGGAACCACGTCAGTGTCTTAATATATTATGGAGAAGCTCGCTATTTCTACACCTCTATAGGCTTAATTCAAAGCTATGTTCGAAGGCTCGTCAAGCCCCTCTTGGCGAAAGTTTGGATCTGCACAGCAATGTGGGACCTCTTCATGAATTTATCTTATGAAACTCTGTCTCCTCAACATCTCCAGGGTTTCTTCTCTTTCTTAATCCATGCTGGGAAAAGGCCACAATATGATGAAGCATTTTTCATCCCTATGCAAAGGTTTAGCAAAAAGGCATTCAGTTGTTCGTATTCCAGACACTTCATTTCTGTGAAAGGAAGGATGAGGTGCCAGGAGAATGAAGATCTGGCGACCCTGCGGGAAGAGGTGGTAGAAAAAACCCTCTCTCTGGATGGCTATGGCATTTACAACCTCGCCCGGGCAGTTGCTCAGGCGTCACACGCTGCCTACTTGTCCAGGTCCAAGCGGAAAGCAATGAAGGAAAGAGATCAGAAGCTGATCCTTCAGACATGGCAGGTATTTGGTTTCCTTCAAAAATCCTGAAGGTGAGTCTTCAGGCTTCAAATATATTTTAGATGCTGTGGTGAGTTTACAATTTCAATCGTCTTCCATTTTGTGAGGTTTCTGAGGCAGGGAAGCTCCCCCTCCCCCTCCTTTTTCGTGATTTCTGGAGTCGAGTTACATGGATGATGCCAACTCTAGTTGGAGAAGTTAGTTTTTCTTTTCTCATGTTATTCTTTTGTTTGCCATTGTAGCTTCATCCTTTCCTGGGAGATTCCCACTTCTACAATACTTGCATGGAAGGAGTTTTTCTGGATGAGAAAGGGGACCTCGCTGCCAAATTTGACAGTGTGAACTGGATGCCCTTTCCTAATAAGTCCTTTGGAGCAGTGAAGTTTGGGAAGATAGAGAGACCACGGGGGTCCAAAGATCTGGAATTCATCCTTGACCAGGATGCCACAAACTGGTCCCAGAGGTTTAACCAGGTGAGCTGAGAGTCTTCATGTAATGCTTTCCAATCTCTCAACCAATTGGGAAATGTTTGGGAAGTGTGAGGAGCTGGGATGAAGGATTGCTTGGGATCACTGCTTCCGATGAAATTGCTAGGCTCCTTAGATCACTGAGTTGGAATCCATGGTCAGGAGGTCTACTGAAGATTAGCCAGATTCAGATGCTACTTGTTTCTTCTTCCTTATTTATGTTCTTAGAAATTGTGATAGGATGATTCCTATCCATGGCTTATGAAGGAAATTTCCTTTCCCTTGTTGGTTGACTTGCAGTCAAAGCAGTGATCATGATAATGCTATCCGTTCAGTGGCATCCAACTCTTGGCAATTCTATGGGCCAGGTCTCTCCACATGTTTTGATCTTCTGATCTATTTCTTTGATTTTTTTTGATCCTCTGGCTGGTGTCAGCTTTGATAGTGTCCAGTCACCATGTTCTTTGGCAGCTTGGTTTCCTTTTACTGCTAACTCTTCCAAACAGACTTTCTTTCTCTAGTAATTCTCCCAGGTGATATGGCCAAAATAAATGAGACACAGTTTTGTGATTCTGCCTTCTAATGACATATTTGATGTTATGCGCTCTGGTAATTGCTTGCTAATCCAAACAGTAAAATAGGTTACGAGAGTCCAAGGGTCAGGAATTAAAGAGGAGAATATTGACAATTAATCCTGGAAGGGACATATACTAAATTCACACTTCAGATGCCATAAAAAGATTGATTGGGCCTAATGTATTGATATAATTATTGTGGTTTATGAACCAGTCTGCTCATTTGGTTTTTTATCCCATGTTCCTTCAGACGTTACCCACATTGGGGAAGTTTTAAACTATTCTCTCTTCAGGCTTTGCAAAAGTATTAACCACAGGGAAAAACCTTGCGAACCATGGTTAATTCAATCACCGTGTTTAAAGAATTCCTGTTTCTGTCCCTGTTTCATGTAATGAGCTAATTCCAATCATAGCTAAAGGTCCTGAAAGTTATGTCATTAATAACTTCCCTTTGAAAGCCACCTCAATTTTGCCCACCAACACATCTGGGGGAACATTTGCTCACAGATTAACGATGGTCCACCTGAAGATGCCACTCCTTTGATTTTTCCTGAGTCTATTTTGAATCTCTTTTCAGAAATCCCCACTGTTTCTCCTAGGGTGCCTGAACAACCACCCCCACATCAGACATTGGGTTCATAACTTTATTTTCTCCCACTCAGCTCTTCCTGTTTCTTATCCATTGAACCCTAGAGCTAGAGGTAGATTTGAGAGATCTTCTATCCCAAACTCGTCCTCAGTGTACAATTCTCTGAATCATCTTTGACAGATGATTCTGTTCAGGCTGTCTGTCAGCCTCAGCTTTGCCTGCTTCAGCTGCCATAAGAAACGGGGGGAGGGATTAGTTATGGAGCAAAGGGTGGGAAGATGCAGGAGGTGTCTTTTTTCTTGTAGGATGTGTCTTCATGAAAAACGAAAGTGGATCTTAAAAATGGGACGGCTGACAAACTGCCCTACATTCCTGATGAATGACGCTGCCAGACGTGTTGCCACCTGACCTTTGGAAGACCTTTGGATTGGCTGATGATTTATGAACACGAGGGGGGGAGAAGCTTAGTAGATGCATTTCGCGCGTTTTGCTCACTTCCAGCTTTACCTGGGTTGCTATCATTTCATATTCAGTAAAAGTACTAAATTCTTCAAAATGCTTGAGTTTGGGGTTTTCTTTCCTGGATACTGAAGGAAGCATACCTGACACTGTCCTTGAAACAAAAGAGAGTTCGTGTTACATCTGGAAAAAGAATAGCAATAGCATTTAGACTTATATACCACTTCATAGTGCTTTACAGCCCTCTCTAAGCAGTTTACAGTGTCAGCATAGTGTTGTGGTCCACCAGCAGCCTGAGGAGCTGGCAGCGGAGTCGGACAGTGAGGAGGCTGGGGAGGACAATGGGCCAGTCCTGGAGTCAGGGGAAGGCCCAGATGAGGGCTCTGCATTGGAGGCAGAGATGGGGCCAGGGCCATCTGGGAGTGATGTGCGGACTCTGGAGCCTCCAGGGGCAGACAGCAGAGAGGCAGAGGAACAGGAGGAGCCTGTTCCTAGTGCACGCATGCAAAGAGCTGCCAGAAGGCAAGAGCAGCTGAAGAAAAAAGGACAACTCAGGAGTAAGGCCAGAAAATGATTGGCCACTCCCATAAGGCTGAAAAGAGCAGCAACGAGCCATTGGGTTCTTTGTAGAAAAGCAACATTGATTCCTGTGCTGCTTGTCAGCGTCTCTTGAACTATGTGGAGTTTTTGCCAAGAAAAGCCTTTGGCCGGTTGCCAAAGACATCAAAGGTTGGTGATAAGGCCGACGGACTGGTTATTAAGCATTTTGTTTTGGACTAAGCTGAGAATGAATGAATTCTCAGCTGTTTTAATAAAATAAGTTTGTTGTGGACTGAACTGTGTTTGGTAATCACTAACTTGGGCCTTGGTCACAACAAGCCGCCCTGAGTCTCCGGAGAGGGGCAGCATATAAATTTAATAAATAAATAAATAAATAAATAAATAAATAAATAAATAAATAAATAAATAAACACATATTGCCCCCAACAATCTGGGTCCTCATTTTACTGACCTTGGAAGCAGAGTTAGTATTCACTTACTTTCCCTACCGGTTCGCAAATGTGAGTGCGCACATGCACTGTGCACATGCGTGCAGCTTGCACATGTGCGTGTGGCTTCAAAATGTACCTAAATAGGATGGCACAGTGCTGGTCGGGTGGGTGGGTGGGTGGGCGGGCGGGTGGGCTACTGGTTTGGGCAAACCGGTCCGTCTGAATACTGCCTCTGCTTGGAAGGATGGAAGGCTGAGTCAACATTGAGGCGGTCAGGATCGAACTGCTGGCAGTGGGCAGAGTCAGCCTGAAATACTGTATTCTAACCACTGTGCCACCACTTGGAAAAGAGCCTATCTTTTCCAGATAGCTGGAAAAAGCTCCCACCCCTGACAAATACATATTGTTCCTTCACAAAAGGAGAAATAGACCAGGGAGAAGCAGGAAATGATTAATATCTCATGACTATGGCACTATTTAATCTTCTATGATTGATGTTCCTTCTCTTTGGGTCAGTCTCCGCCTCGCTCCAGGTGTACCGAAAGCTGTCATCCTGGCCAAGCCAAGGTGGTCCTGGAAGGAAGGCCTCTTTGCTGCTACGGATGTGTCATGTGTCCAAAAGGCACCATCTCCACACAGGAAGGTAAGGAGCACTAAGGGAAAAGGCAGGCTATGAAGAATGGGATGGAGAGTCACTGAAGCATTTCCATTGGGAGATGTTTGGAAGCAAACTTGCCAACCATGTAAAAGTGATCTCTAAAGGTTCCCCTCGCACATATGTGCTAGTTGTTCCTGACTCTAGAGGGCAGTGCTCATCTCCATTTCAAAGCCAAAGAGCCAGCGCTGTCCGAAGATGTCTCCGTGGTCATGTAGCCGGCATGACTAAATGCCAAAGGTGCAGAGAATGCTGTTATTTTCCCACCAAAGGTAGTCTCTGTTTTCCACTTGCATTTTTTATGTGCTTTCAAACTGCTAGGTTGGCAGAAGCTGGGACAAGTAACGGGAGCTCACTCCTTTACGTGGCACCAGGGATTTGAACCATTGAACTGCCAAACTTTGGATCGACAAGCTCAGCATCTTAGCCACTGAGCCACTGTGTCCCTCAAGTGGTCTCTAGAGGGGAACAAAGAGAACCATGATAGAGATACGAATGAAGGAACTAAAGCATTTAAAAAAAATAGAATGTACACTTGGATTTGGAAGCAACTCAGAGAAATATTTCCCCAATAAAGTGAACTATAAGGAGGTAGAGGAAGGACAAGGGAATTAGATTTTTAAGATTCAGTTATAAGTGCCCATCTGAAGAAAAGTGTTTTCAGTCTTTCTGTGGAATTGATTTCTAGGTTTAGTCTACAGAGGTGGGGATAAGAGGAAGGGCACGGCTGGAAAGCCACACGGGATTGGTCAACAGAAGAAACCTATCAGTTCTTGAGATTCAAACAATTTGCAAGATGGAAGCCGAGGATTAGTTTTCTTATCTCTTTCCTGCTGTTAAGTAGGTGTCTAGATTTCTGTATCCCACATCTGATAGAATGGAATGGAATACTTTACTTGGCCAAGTGTGATTAGACACACAAGTAATTTGTCTCCTTATGTGTCTAATTACACTAATCACACTAGTTTGGTAGCTTCCAAAGGAAAATAAATAATAATGTACTTATTCCATAACTGACTCTGGCGGCAAACAAAATTAAAATTAAAACGAAGTGAAAACAGAAGTTGTGTGTCTTCCATCATTGGAGGTTTTAAGGAAGAGATTGGACAGCCATTTCTCTGGAGTGGTATAGTCTGTAGAGTCCATTGATCTTAGCCATAACTTATTATATATCTATTCAAAAGGACTGTTTTATTAAGTTTGTGTAAAATGAATCTTTGAGGTCTTGCCTGTCTTCTCCCCAGATGCAGAGAAGTGCACAAGATGTCCAGAAGATCAACATCCCAATAAAGACCAAACCGAATGCATCCCCAAGAAAGTAACCTTCTTGTCTTACAAAGAAGACTTGGGGATAATCCTGGCTTCCTTTAGCCTCACCTTGTCTTTGGTCACAGCTTTTGTCTTAGCAATCTTCATCAAATTCTTAGAAACTCCCATAGTCAAGGCCAACAACCGGGACCTCTCCTACATCCTCCTGGTCTCTCTTCTGTTGTCCTTCTTGACTTCCCTCCTCTTCATTGGTCGTCCAAGGGCAGCCACCTGCCTTCTCAGGCAAACATCCTTCATCTTCATCTTCTCTGTTGCCGTCTCTTCCATCTTAGCCAAAACGATTACAGTGGTGCTGGCCTTCCTGGCCACAAGACCCGGGAATGCTGTGAGGAGATGGCTGGGAAAGACTCTAGCCAACTGTATTGTCCTTTCCGGCTCTGGTCTCCAAGCTGTCATCTGTACCATCTGGCTGGGAGTTTCTCCTCCATTCCCTGAGTCTGACATGCACTCCCAGGCAGAAGAGATTGTCCTGAAGTGCAACGAAGGCTCTGTCACCTTTTTTTATGGTGCCCTCTCATACATGGGTTTCCTTGCTGCCATTTGCTTCACAGTGGCTTTCCTGGCCCGGAATCTGCCTGGGGCCTTCAATGAAGCCAAGCTGATCACCTTCAGCATGCTGGTCTTCTGCAGTGTTTGGGTGTCTTTTGTGCCCACCTATCTCAGCACCAAGGGGAAGTACATGGTTGCCGTGCAGGTCTTCTCCATCTTGGCCTCCAATGCTGGTCTGCTGGGCTGCATCTTCATCCCCAAATGCTACATTATTTTGATACGGCCTGACCTGAATACAAAGGAGCAACTAACGGGAAAAACTAAAGATGACTTGAAAGCGAACATAAAACAATCCTAATTGTCATAACCCTCCCAGGTGCTGCTACATCATAGCTTGATGAGATATTTCAGGGGAATTTGGTGAATCTGTTTGAAATGCTCCATGCCTTCCGCCACAGTGGAAACTTCTGAAACTGCTGAAATGTTTCTAGACATTTAGGGGAAAAGCACCATGGCGAGAGCTTTATTTTTTTGACTGTCCTTTTGATGACTGATATAGTAAGTCATCATGGAAGACATCATGGAAATGTTACAACCTTTTTCAAGCATTAAAACTCTTTGGCAAAGTTAATTCATTGGATTCCTCAAAGATTGTTCAAATATTTAGATATTTAATATTTTTAGGCATTGAAATGTTTGCTTTGTAGTTTATTTATTTATTAAATTTTATGTCTTCCAATGTCCCCAGTCAGGTGACTATGGTCGGCTTAATAACTTTGGGCCCTGCCAGAGTCTACATGGTGTTCCATTTCCTGAAAGCCCTTGTATTTGGAAGAATTTATATTCGATCTAAATTCAACTATCTAAATAAATACAAGGGATGTGGATCCTTCAAGGTTATAAAAGAGCATAGTGATCAAACCAATATTTGCTGTTTGCTTCTGATATTATATACGACTAGAAATCATTTATTAGGAATTAAGCTTTGTTATTGGCTTCTGCTTATATTATTGTATACTGTCAAAAATTAGTTGTTAGGAACTAATTCTAGCTTAGTAAATTGTAGCCTTGATACTGGTTAGCATTAGTACAAAGTTTGTTCACTTGCTTTAAAGATCACGTTGTTAATGAACCTTTGTCTCTGATTGGGTAAACTTTATTTCCATCGCTGTAAAATGTATATAATAATCTGAGCCACTCTTGCAGGGGTGTGGCTCAGTGGTGGGTTCTAAAATTTTTACTACCAGTTCTGTGGGGGGGGGGGCTAGGTGGGGGGGCATGTGACTGATTGGGCATGGCCAACTTGACATCACTCATGCACTCAGTCACATGACCCCCCCAAGCCACGCCCACCGAAAAGGTGGCTAAAATTTTTGGGACTTTTTGACACTTTTTTTTGACACTCCGGTCCCATATCCAGGTCAGGACATGGTGGGGTGGCGGTGATCATCTCAGCTTTCCCTCTGTTGCCCTTCCTGGCCGAAAAGTGCCCCTTCTCGCCTCTGATGGGAATTCCCCGTGGTTGCAGCCGGAGCACTCCACTGCCCACTCCTGCTGGCATGCTGAGCCAGGTTGGCCGTGTCCCATCTGTGAGATGAGCGTGCAGGGGAAGCTTCACAGAGGATGCGCCCAGACCCCCAGTCAAGAGGGTAACCCTGTTTCCACAGCCTGCCAACCACGGCTTTTCGGCTGGGAAGGACAAAGGAGGGAAAGCACAAAGCAGCTTCCTTCTTGTCGGCTGACCGGAGAACTTTTTGGCTTTGTTGTTGCCGAGCTCCTGGAAAGCCATGCTCATGCTAGCCCACATGACCATGGAGCCAGCCAGGGGTAAGCTGGGCAGGCCAGGGGTGATGGCAAAGGCAGAGTCCAGCACTCGGGGAGGGCAAGGTTAGCACGCTCCCAGCTGCGCCCTGTGTGGCTTCCGCCAGCTCAGGGCAGCGGACTCAGCTCCTCTCTCCTGCATGTTGCACCCCCTCCTAGCCTTCGCCCTACACCTCCGTACCATTTTCTGGTGCCCAGCTTACTGGGCTGCCCCCGTCTCTGTCACGGCTCCAACAGCGGCAGCTTCGGAAGACGCTGGCAGCACGGAGGTGCGAGTGAAGGCTGGGAGGGGGGTACAACACACGGGAGGCTCCCCACAGTTCCTCAGTGTCAGATAATAATCTAAAATAGTGCCCCTGAACTACACTGTCTATACTGGAAGGATGGTTTTGTGTTTATAGTTTCCCTCCATTTTGTCTAAGGGACTGAAGGGGGAGTGGCTTAGCCACTCTATAAATATGACCCCCTTTACTCACACACACAGGAGAGAAAGGAGAAGAGAGACAGAAAGAGAGAAGAAGGGATTATGCTCTAGGTACATTTACCTAAGAAATAAATAAAGACCAAGAGACAATGTCAGGTTTCGATGCTATCTCAAAATAAATGAATTTCCAAACTGCCGATCTTTAAGGAAATTTTCTCTTTATTTAAGCACAGTGATCTGACCCTGGCTCTTTCGTGGTCAGTACTGACCTTTGCCCCCCAATCCCTCCCTTTCCGATCCCCAATTCTCTGCTTCTCATTGGCTATCTTCCAAGTCACTTTCCTGATCTCTTCTTCATCAGATCACAGGAATGTCTCCCCCCTCTCCCATCTCCGAGGAGACAGAATCTTCAAAGGGATTTAGTAGGCAAAAGTTCAAGCTTCTCCTCTCTTTATATGTCAGTGCTGGGATGCTGACAGACAATGTTCTGTGATTTAAAATGAAAATAGTTTATTGATTTTAAATAAACAAAGTTCTTCTTGATAAAAGAAATCTGGTTTAATTGTAGCTGCTGGGACATTCCAAGATCTTATTGACCTCTACAACCTAAACTAAAAACTTTCCTAACACTCGGCTTGTCTGGGCTGCAGCTGAGTCCTCTGCCCTGAGCCAGTGGATAGAGGCACCCATCCCCAGCCAGATCTTTCCGGATTTGACTTAGAGGAAAGCGCAACTCATGGCTGCTAGATTTCGCTGTGCTACACGAGCGAAGGGGAAGAAACCAGAGGTGGTTTAGCAGCCATGAGCCATGCTTTCCTCTAAGCGCTGTGGACAGCAGAGGGAAACAAGTGCTTCTCTCTACACAGAGCTTTCTGGATGAGACTTGAAGGAAAGCGCAGCTCATGGCTGCTACATTTTGCTGTGCTGCACTAGCGAAGGGAAAGAAACAGCCAGAGGAGTGCATACAGAGCTGCTCCAGTCCACATATTCTCCAGCTCAACGGCTGTTTCTCTCCTTCGTTGCTCTTTATGGGAAAGCATTTGTTCGGGGGCGTGGCCAGGCTGCCGTTACTACCGGTTCGGAGAACCAGTCCTTAAAGTTACTACCTGTTCAGTAGAACTGGGCGGAACTGGTATCAACCCACCACTGGTGTGGCTATTCCTTACATGCATTTTGTCTCTATGTTTTGGATATAGTATTCACCCAGACTTTTTACTTTGGCCAAAGAATAAAAAGCTGATAGTTTTTGCAAGCCTCATCTCGAGTCTCACTCTCTGGCATCTCAGTGGCTCGGGGGAAACTTCTGGGATCTTACAGTCACAAAGAAGAACTGTAAAATTATTCAAAATGAAAAGGTGAACATTGTAAGGCTGAGATTAAGGCTCCAGAGAAGAGCAGGAGGCTTCAAAAGATAATTGAGCTTGAGGGGGATCACCAGGATTTTTACCTGTGTCCAAAAGTGCCTTCAGCTTTGGGAAAAATAACTTTGCTTCAGATAAGATCAGATTTGCCTAAATCAGGGGTGTCAAACTCGATTTCATTGAGGGCCACATCAGGGTTGTGTCTGGTCTCTGGGGGGGGGTGCTGCTGAGGAGCATTGTCAGGGGGCGTTGCCAGGGGGCATAGCCAGCTCGACGTCACTTGCCGAGACTCTATTTTCAACCAGCTCTCTGCCAGTGAAAACGGAGTGCACAGCCTCCCTGGGCCTCCATTTTCAGTGGCAGAAGACTGCAGGAGACCATCATGGCCAAAAATGGAGCCGGGGGAGGGGGCGTGCACGGTTTTTGCTGGCAGAGGCACCACGGGCCAGTCTTTTGCTGCTTCCAGAGTGGCCCCATGGGCCAGATCTAAGCACTCTGCAGGTTGGATTCAGCCCCCAGGCCTTGAATTTGACACCCCTGGCCTAAATGGATCCAGAGCAGTGGTGGGTTCCTCCCGGTTCGGTCCGGTTCGGCCGAGCCGATAGCGGTGATGATATGACGTCACCGAACCGGTTCTCCCCCCGCCCTCCCACCCACCCACCCACATTATTCTTACCTTTTATTTGGTCCCACCCCCAATCTATTGCTGCCTCCTGAGTCCCAGCTGATGACTAGAGGGAAAAAAACTGTTTAAACTCTTGCCGTGGGGCTTCAAAGGGCCGTCCTACAGCTCATCAGTGTTAAAAGCAAACAAATGAGTTGGGTCGTAAGTGTGAGGACTGGTCGTAAGTGCGAGGACCTTTCAGAAATGACTCTGACTAGCTAGCCACGCCCACCTAGTCACATGACCTCCAAGCCACACCCACAAAATAAGCCACGCCCACAGAACCGGTAGTAAAAAAATTTAGAACCCACCCCTGATCCAGAGATGTTTACAAGGCATGGTATTCTCTGCACGATGTTTGGAAATCCATCTCATGTGACAGGTGCCACAAAGTCCTGAAACAACCTTTTGGATCTTCAGTTGTCAAAGTTTATGGAAAGTTCAGAAACATCAGGAACCCATGTCTGCCTTGTTTTGATTTCAGACCTGGTCTCCTCCACCCCTGCACCTGCTCCTGGAGGCCAGATGTTGTATAGCTGTGAAAATCATGGTCCCGTGTCTCCTCCAGATTTCAAGGGATTTTGTCTAACCATCATGCCTGAATCCCTGAACGTCGAGAGCAGCCTGATGCAACATCTTCTTGACTCTTGTCTGATGTCCAAATAAATGCTTCCTCTGGAGTCAATGTGTTTAGATGGAGGTTTGGAGAGGATGCTGAGATGTGACATCATGGCTTGCCTATAAAGCTGTGGTTGCACTCTTATCTGTTTTGGAGAGAACTCTGTTTCCTGAAATGCTACCAGGTTTTGCCACAAGGGCAAAGGTGCTTCTCCTGTTGTTGCTTCTGCTCCTTCTGCTCAGCAGAGTCAATGGGAGAAAATGCCCCCTCGACTTCACCAAGGATCAGGATACAGTGCGCAATTATTATCATCCAGGAGATTTTTTCCTCGGTGGGATTGTGCCTCCAAGACCAGGGCTGCTTCATCGAGAAAAATTCGACAAGTTTCTCTTTAACCAACCAGTTTTGTAAGTAGATCCCTTGGGTGGGTTTTGTACCCTTTTGCTTGGGAATGGCTTTCAAGAATATCCAATGTTCCTCTCCACCAAGAATGATCCTCAGAGAAATTTCTTCATCTGTCTAGACTCTTCTGCTTCTGGGGAGAGAAATCTGAGCCCATATTATTTACAGTAGTAGCAGTAGAGTAAGACTAGATCTAAAATGTTATCTAGCCTAACATTCTGCTAAATGCAAGGTCTGCTAAAACCGGAATCCCCAATCCCCAGACTGCAGACTGGTACCAGTCTGTGACCCATATAGAACTGGGCCACCCAAGCGAGCAAAGCTTTATATGCTTAATAATATGTCCCCCACTCCTCTGCTCGCAACAAAATACCTTATGCCACCAGACTCCAAATTTTGGGCTTAGACAACTTAGAACTTCGCCGTCTTCGGTCTGACCTAAGCATAGTGCATAAAATTATCTGCCACAATGTCCTTCCTGTCAATGACTACTTCAGCTTCAACCACAACAATATATGAGCAAATAATAGATACAAACTCAAGGTAAACCGTTCCAAACTCGATTGCAGAAAATATGATTTCAGTAACAGAGTGGTCAATGCCTGGAATGCATTCTGAATGACTCTGTAGTTTTTTCCCCAAACCCCCAAAACTTTAACCTTAGACTGTCTACTATTGACCTCACCCCATTCCTAAGAGGTCTGTAAGGGGCATGCATAAATGCACCAGCGTGCCTACCATCCCTATCCTAATGTTTTCTTTTATTCGTATCCTTTTCATGTATTTATAATTTTGTTTACTCTTGTATCTGTCGTAAAATACATGCTTGATTAAATAATAAATACATAATAAATAATAAATAAATAAATAAGTGTGGGATCTAGGTAGAGTGAAACCATGTTCCCCCACTGCTCTGTGGAAAACAAAACCTGTCCCTGGTGCCCCAAAGGTTGGGGACTGTCATGCTTAAACACCGAATGAAATGTGTTAAAGTGTGTTATTGTTTCATTGCTTTATGCAGGAAAGGATTTAATACATACTGGTTCCTTCTCTCCTTCCTTTTTACCATCCGTGAGATCAACCGGAATCCCCAGGTTTTGCCCAATATCACCCTGGGCTATGACATTTATGAGAATTATTATCATGCAAGAATGACTGCCGATGCCCTGGCAGACTTGCTCTCCACCGGACAGGCAAATGTTCCAAACTACATTTGTGGAAGAGAGAAGAGGCTGCTGGCTGTGATTGAAGGGGCCGAGTCTGATATTTCCGAGCAGATTTCCACCATGTCGAGTCTCTACAAAATGCCACAGGTATGAATGGGGATTGGGAGGAAAAGCCAACCCTTGCTATGTCCTGCCCAGGAAAATGTCATGACCACTCAGGTGTCCTCACCAGGAAATTATCTTGGTGCTTAAGATCAGATTAGGGCATTTACTCAGATGTTCTCCCCGGCCTGTGACAACCCTTCAAACCTTTCTATATTACATTTACATCTCTTTCTTGATTGAGAATTCTGATTGATCTTATGAATGGCAAAAAGGAAGGAGAGAAGGATGAATGACAGCCTTTCCTGCATAAAGCCACAAAACAACACACATTAATGCAATCCTAAATTGCCTTAACAGAGAGGTTCAATCAAGAATCATGTGTGGTACTAATATCACTCTATAAAGCCCTGGTAAGGCCACACCTCGAATACTGCATCCAGTTTTCGTCACCACACCATAAAAAAGACGTTGAGACTCTGGAAAGAGTGCAGAGAAGAGCAACAAAAATGATTAGGGGACTGGAGGCTAAAACATATGAAGAATGGTTGCAGGAATTGGGCACGGCTAGTCTAGTGAAGAGAAGGATCAAATTCTCCAAACCTCGGTCTCAAAATATTTTCATTCTTATTCTTATTAGGTCAGTTACGGTTTTGTGTCTGAAACTCTGAATGATAAAACCCAGTTCCCGTTCATCTACCGGATGGTCCCCAAAGAAGATTACTTGTATTGGGGAATTGCCAAATTGCTCCAACATTTTGGGTGGAATTGGGTTGGTCTCCTTGCACCGGACACTGACAACGGCAGAAGATTCCTGCGGACTTTTAATCCCATATTAACTAGGAACACAATTTGTGCCGCCTTCTCGGTGAGCATCCCAACATTGCCCTGGAACATGCAGTTGCTGGATAATGCACCATTTAACTTGTGGAACCATGTCAGTGTTTTAATATACTATGGTGAATCTCAATATTTCTTCAGTTTAATGCTCACATTACACAAACACGTTGAAAGGGCCGTCAAGCCACTCCTGGCAAAAGTTTGGATCACCACAGCAATGTGGGACCTCTTCATGAATTTATCTTATGAAACACTGTCCCCTCGGCATCTCCAAGGTTTCTTCTCTTTTTTAATCCATACTGAAAAAAGACCACAATATGTTTATGAAACGTTTTTTATCCCTATGCAAAGGTTTGGCATAGTAGCATTCAGTTGTTCCTATTCCAAGCACCTCTTTTCTGTGAAAGGAAGGA
Organism: Pantherophis guttatus; assembly: GCF_059756535.1. NCBI lineage: Eukaryota > Metazoa > Chordata > Lepidosauria > Squamata > Colubridae > Pantherophis > Pantherophis guttatus. The sequence continues at coordinate 280,335,770 of NC_142064.1, forward strand.
TAAGGTGCTGGGAGAATGAAGACCTGGAGACACTGCAGGAAGAGGTGATAGAGAAAACTCTCGCTCAGGATGGCTACGGTATTTACAACCTCGCCTGGGCAGTTGCTCGGGCAACACACACTGCCTACTTATCCAGATCCAGGCAGAAAACAATGAAGGAAAGAGATCACAGGCTGGTCCTTCAGACATGGCAGGTATTTGGTTTCTTCTAGAAATCCTGAAAGTGAGCCTTCAGGATTCAAATCCATTTTAGATGGTGTGGTAAGTTTACAATTTCAGTCTTCTTCCATTTTATGAAGTTTCTGGGTCATAGGAATGTTTGTAGAGAGTCCTGGGGGGGAGTTAGGTGGATGATGTTAACTCTCCATGTACCTTTGATTTCTCCTTTTCTCATCTTGTTCTCTTTTCTTTGTCATTGTAGCTTCATCCTTTCCTGGGAGATTCCCATTTCTACAATACTTGCATGGAGGGAGTTTTTCTGGATGAGAAAGGGCAGCTCGCTGCCAAATTTGATACCGTGAACTGGGTGACCTTCCCTAATGAATCCTTCAAGGCCATTAAGTTTGGGAGGATAGATAGACCATGGAGGTCCAAAGATATGGATTTCATCCTTGAGCAGGAGGCCATGAATTGGTCCCAACGGTTTAACCAGGTGAGCTGAAATTGTTCATCTAATGTTCTCCATCCTCTCTTTCATTCTTTCCAACCAGCTGGGAAATGTATGGGAAGTAGATGGATCTGGGATGAAAGATTGCTTGGAATACCATTGGGCTCCAGCCCTGGATAACATCTTCGAATCTCGCTGTTTGAGGAAGTTGCATAACATTCTCCGAGACTCTTCCCATCCTGCTTACAATCTTTTTGGACTGTTGCCTTCTGGCAGAAGATACAGAACAATTAAAACTTGGACCGCACATTTTCTGAATAGTTTTTATCCCAGAGCTATAATTGCACTCAACAATGAACTAAAGGGCCACCATCAGTGAGCTGTTGGACAGCATTACTTGGTCTGTTGTGTGGATGTTTGGGTGGTTTAGGAGCAGGGAATTTGTGGTGAGTGGGGGTGTGTTTGGGGATTGTTATGTGTGTTGGACCTGGTCTTTGGGTGTTAAGTGAATTTCATTGTATGACAACAGGTATCACTGTTACATGTTTCATCCATAGCCGTGTAGTTTTGACGGCCAGGTCGCGATATTTCATGATTTTTTCCAGTTCTTTTTCTTCAACTCTGGCATCTCCTGGTACCACGATGTCAATAAATTGTATGTTTCAGTTTTTGACAACTGTGATATCTGGTGTGTTGTGTTCCAAGTGACGATCCATCTGTATTTGAAAGTCCCACAAGATCTTCACCTTCTCATTTTCTATAACTTTTTCCACTTTATGTTCCCATGACTTTTTGGATACAGGAAAGTCATATTTATTATTATTATTATTAGTTAATCTTTAGTGAGATTCACAGCCTTTGAGGCTGGTTAATAGCTCAGCAGCTCAAGTCCTAACCAAGGACCTAGGAACTGTTAAGGTATCGTCGGAGGATTTAAGTTGTTCCGAGTAAGGTGGTTTTTTGTAGAGTCAAAATGTTCAAGTCCGGTAAATTTAGAATTTCTAAATAGCGGGGTAGCCCTTTGGTTATTGCTCCAAGGGCTCCAATTACAATCGGGACAACACACAATTTCTTCATCATCATCGTTGTTGTTCTCTATGAAATAGCTAGGTTCTTTGGATCACTGAAGGGGGATTCCATGGTCAAAAGATCTCTTGTGAACTAGCCAGATTCAAATCCTACTTGGTTCTTGTTCTACATTTCTGTTTTTACTCTATAAAGTAGGCTGTGATTGTATGAATGCTAGCTTATGAGAAAACTTCCCTTCCCTTCGTGGTAGACTTGCAGCCAAAAGAGTAAAACCAGGTTGGGTTAGTCCGAAGGTCAGGAAATAGAGAAGAGAATCCTAGAAAGGAAATATACATTTATAACCCATAAAAAGGTTTATTTGTTTTCTGTTAGCTTATTGGTAAAGTTGTTATTGTAATTTATCAATTAGGTACTTGTTTTTTGGTTTTAGTCCATAAGTTCCTCTTGTTGGAGTAGAATGCAACCTCTTTCCCCAAATCTAGCAAGTGTATTAACCACAGTAACAAACCTTGATCAATGTGGTTTATTCAATCAAACGATTAAGAATACTTGGTTTCATGTAATGTGTGAATCCAACTGTAGTCATAGCTACTCAAAGTTGTGTCACTAATATCTTCTCCCCTTGAAAACAACCTAACCTTTGCCCATCCACTCAAAATGTTGCCCATGAGCCACGGTGGGGCAGTGGTTAGAGTGCAGTACTGCAGACTACTTCTGCTGACTGCCAGCTGCCTGCAATTTGGCAGTTCAAATCTCACCAGGCTCAAGGTTGACTCAGCCTTCCGTCCTTCCGAGTTGGGTAAATTAAGGACCCAAATTGTTCGGGGCAATATGCTGACTCTGTAAAACACTTAGAGAGGGCTGCAAAGCACTGTAAAGTGGTGTAGAAAATTAACATCCACCCCTCTCCTAGAAGAATGAAATATTCTAGGAAATATTAAAAAGGCAGAATATTTCCCCTAAAAGAGAAGTAAACATCTTAAACAGAAACAAAAGACCCCAGCTCCCTGCCCCCAGCAAGTATTTTGGTGCCAGCTTATCTATAAGACAAAAGACTGGGCCAGACTATCTACAAAACAAAAGACCTCAGCTCGAGGATGATAGGATTATCCTTCAGGGCAAAGCCATTCAGCCACAATAGGAAATTGCCCTTGAATCACCCAGCAAGATTCAACCAAGCCTGGTACACAGACAATCTCAGCTATGACCGCATCGCCCCATGGGAGTCTGACTGCAACCAATAGGATACATGCCTTTGCCACAGGAACAGAAAGCTCAAATTCAAAGCCCAAGAGAGGGTATAAATCTCTCTCTTGCTCTCTTCCATGTGGTCAGCTACCCAGAATCACACGTGCTTGGTGGGTCTGCTTTACCATTAAACCATCATTCTAAGCAGTCTCCATGTTTCCAGTGTCTTTCTCCCCACTTGGAACTGAACCCAGATGGACATTTGTTCCAACAGTGGTATATAAGTCTAAGTGTTATTGCTATCATCACATCTTCTGGGACAACATTTTATATCTGTAGTTGATGCTCCTTTTCTTTTTTGGTCAGTCCCTGCCTCGCTCCAGGTGTACCGAAAGCTGTCTTCCTGGCCAAGCCAAGATGGTCCTAGAAGAAAGACCTCTTTGCTGCTATGGTTGTGCCTCATGTGCAGAAGGCACCATCTCCACTCAGGAAGGTAGGAGACATAGGAGGAGGGGGAGGACTTGAATGATGGGCAGAAGAGACACTGAAGCATTTCCATTCAGGAATGTTTAGAAGCAAACTTAGCAACTTTGGGCAACAGGTCTGTAGAGAGGAAGAAAGATTGTCAGAGCATGAATATTCATAGACTGTAATAGACATGGTAACAAGTCAGCCAATGGGGACTGTTTGGATAGACATGGTGACAGGTCAGCCAGTGGGGACTGTTTGGAAACTGAAACAGTTTGGAGGCTGGGCGTGGCTCAGCTCTGAGTCTGTGCAAAAGCTGCAAACTAGTCTGTGTTCTGTCCCTGTCTCACACACGCACACAAACAGATATCCAGGGGTTAAATAAAACTGACAAACAACAAATTTTTTCGATAAGAGGATTGGCAGCAACCCAGTAGCTGCTTGCCAAGAACTTTACCCATAAAGGGAGGGGTTGTTCCTCCGACAGATAAAGCCAAACAAGATACACACAGTTCAAGAATTGTCAAGTCCAGTCCGTATTAAATCCAAGGCAGATATCGTTGTTGCAAGGATACAATGTGACTTGCTAGTAGTTAGTTTTGTCCATCACAGAGTCTGAATGGCCACCTCACCCCCTTATATCCCCTGTGGGGTGTGGTCCAGTGACTCAGCTTAATCTCTGGCACGCCTCCTTTTCTGCTGCATGCGCTTGTCTCTCCGACGCTGGCGTGGATCCAGCCAAGACTTATCTCTGTCACTGTCTGACTGTGAGGAGATATCTGGCTCTTGGCCAATCTCTTCTCCCTCGGGAGAAGAGGGATTCTTCTCTGAGGCATTGCCAGAGAGGAGGGTCCTGGAGAGGGAGGCCTGGCCAACTCCTCTCTTTCATGTTCGGGGCCTTCTCCCTCTGATAAGTCGGCCTCGGGGGTCGGAGTCACAACAGTCTGCTGAATTGAAATGGTTCTCTCCTCTGCCTTGTGTTTTGCTTGTAATTACTACCACATTGGAGAATCTGCCATTGGTATTGTATATTTATTTCATGTATTACTATATATAAAGAGAAGTTAATGAATCCTGCTGAATCAATTATCTTTGTGTGCTTTCTGGATTTGATTTCGGCAACAGACTCTATACTATAATGTGTTGCATTTATGAAATCAATGAACGGCTACAGAGAAAACAAATTTTTATTTCTGCATGCAACAAAAACATTTTGAACTCCGAAAAAAAAAAGATGGGTCAAAAAGCTCAATAAATCACGTGCCCGCAGGTGTCACACGTTGGTGGTTGTGATGCATATTTTGAGTGATAGGGAGCTGCAGCAGAGGGATGAAAGAGCCACATGCGGCTCCAGAGCTGCAAGTTGCAGACTCCTGTCCTCTCCTGTTCTTTTTAAAAATTTACAAGCTTTTTAACTGGGGCTTGCCATTATGAGATGTTTTGGAAAAGGGAGAATAGCCTAGAAGGAAATACTCAAGTAGGAACAGAACGTTAGACATGGGGAAGTTTCAACCTGGCCTTTGTAGAGAGCAGGGAGAGAAGGAAGGCCAAGTTGGTGTTTACAACTTGTTGTAGAAGGAACATATAAACATCCTTGGCACTGGGAATTCTACAACACTCAGGTCTTCCTAAACAACCATTTGTACCATCTTCCCGAAGTTCTTGTATTGTCAGACTATTTTATTGCAACTTTCACAATAAATTCCCATCTGGATGATCCCACTGGCTGAATCCAGTATACCAATTATTTCCTGTTGTGTTCAGGTCCTCTAAAAAGGAACCCAGTAGCAAACCAGCCAACTCATTAAGAAAACAGTACAGATTTAAGCAATGGAGTCCTCAGTGACCAGGATCAGGATTCATATATTACCTTGAAATTTAAACTATTTGGTAACATAGGAGGCTCTTCCCCTAATTAAGACCTACGGCCAATAATATTTAATTATTTTAAATTGCTTTTAAATTTTGTATGTATTGTTTTTTACTCTGGCTGTTCACCGCCCTGAGTCCTATTCTGGAGAAGGGCGGTATAGAAATTATAATAATAATAATAATAATAATAATAATAATAATAATAATAATAATACTCTCTACTGCAGCCAGCCTGTATTCTTTTTGTTGATCTTGGTTGTTTTCCTTCCTCTTTTCAACTAGGGAGTTTTCAACAAAATGTCTCCTTTAACAGACCAGGATATTGAGGCACAATATCTAATTATATGTAATTAGAAAATTATAACTAATTATATGCCTATTCAAAAAGAGTGTTTTATTATGGTCATGTAAAATGAATCTTTGAGGTCTTGCCTGTCTTCTCCCCAGATGCAGAGAAGTGCACAAGATGTCCAGAAGATCAACATCCCAATAAAGACCAAACCGAATGCATCCCCAAGAAAGTAACCTTCTTGTCTTACAAAGAAGACTTGGGGATAATCCTGGCTTCCTTTAGCCTCATCTTGTCTTTGGTCACAGCCTTCGTTTTAGCAATCTTCATCAAATTCTTAGAAACTCCCATAGTCAAGGCCAACAACCGGGACCTCTCCTACATCCTCCTGGTCTCTCTTCTGTTATCCTTCTTGACTTCCCTCCTCTTCATTGGTCGTCCAAGGGCAGCCACCTGCCTTCTCAGGCAAACATCCTTCAGCATCATCTTCTCTGTTGCCGTCTCTTCCATCTTAGCCAAAACGATTACAGTGGTGCTGGCCTTCCTGGCCACAAGACCTGGCAATGCTGTGAGGAGATGGCTGGGAAAGACTCTAGCCAACTGTATTGTCCTTTCCGGCTCTGGTCTCCAAGCTATCATCTGTACCATCTGGCTGGGAGTTTCTCCTCCATTCCCTGAGTCTGACATGCACTCTCAGACCGAGCAGATTGTCCTGCAGTGCAATGAAGGCTCTGTCACCTTTTTTTATGGTGCCCTCTCATACATGGGATTCTTGGCTGCCATCTGCTTTACAGTGGCTTTCCTGGCCAGGAACTTGCCTGGGGCTTTCAATGAAGCCAAGCTGATCACCTTCAGCATGCTGGTCTTTTGCAGTGTTTGGGTGTCCTTTGTCCCTACCTACCTGAGTACCAAAGGGAAATACATGGTGGCTGTGCAGGTCTTCTCCATCCTGGCCTCCAGTGCTGGACTGCTGAGCTGCATCTTCATTCCCAAGTGCTACATTATTTTGCTACGATCTGACCTGAACACCAAGGAGCAGCTAACAACAAAAAGTAGAGATGGTTTGCGAGTGAATGCAAAGTAATGCTAAATTGTCATAACCTTCTCAGAGAGCTGCTACATCATAGCTTGGATTAAAATTCAGTGGAACATAGTGTATTTATTTGAAGACCCCCATACCTTCCACTGTGGTTGAAGATGTTGAAAATGCTGAAACATGCCTAGACTCTTAGGGAGAAAAAGTATTTCCTGACTGTCCTCCAAATGACTGATCCAAAAATAACCTAGAAGACAGCACAGAAATGTTAAAGATTTCTTGAAACATTAAAATACACCGGCAAAGTTATTTGATTGTGAAATGCTTTTGGTTGATTGGATTTCTCAAAAAATGTTTTTAAAAAATAGATATTTTATATTTCTATATTTTTAAATTTTAGTTTAGTAGTTAAAGATGTGAATGTGATATTTAATGGTCCTTCTTAAGTGTGGAAGTTGGCATCCTGCCTTTCTCCCATAGAAAGAGACAGATTGGATATGCCTATTTCTAGACTTCCTGTCCAAGAATGATGGATTGAAGCATAAGAAGATGTCTTTCAGTTGAATAAGACAAAGAAATTCCTAAGAGAAAGAGCAGCTGGGTAGCACCATCAGTGAATCTGAGATGTGCATGAGGTAGATCAGTGGTCCCCAACTCTTCCGGCTCTGTAGACCAGCAGCGGTGGTGGGGGAGGGGAGTAGTTATGGTTCAGTGCAAATGGTGGGGGAGTGCATGTCCCCACTGAGTGTCCAAATGGAGTTTCACATGTTTGTCTACTTGCTCGTTGCTTGCCCAATCCAGTTCCCAAGAGGTCGCAGCTCCAGTATGGCCTGTGGCGCGGGGATTGGGGACCCCTGTGGTAGATGACTAGCTTTGACTGTGGATGGATTCAATTATTGTGGTGATAGGTCCACTGCTGGAAGATTTGAAGGGCCAAGTTGGGGACAGATTGTTATGGAGAAAAGGTACCATCGCAGTTGCTAAGTGTAGACACGACTTGGTGTCTCAGAATCAATCAATTTTTGGTCCCCTAAATGTTCATGTTTCAAAACTGGCCACGCCCACCCCCATTTTAGCAAAGGAGAAAAAAATTGTGATACAGCACATGATAACGTGTCATCAAGAGTTTGTCACCCCTGGTCTAAGTGCTACTGCTATTGCTATAAAACACCAAGAGTTATTGTATATAAGCTGGGTGGCCAAATAAGTATTTTAAATAACTATATAAACAATCTAGCACAAACGTATGGATTCAGATATACCGGCAGTCCTTGACTTACAACCAGTCATTTAACAACTCTTCAAAGTTATGTCCGACTTTAAAAAGCTACATTACAAACTATCCTTGAAATTACAATTGCTGCTCCCTCCCCATAGCCACATGATCGCATTTTTGGTGCTTGGCAGCTGGTTTCTATTTATGAACAGCTGAGTGGTCATTTTTGCAAATTTACAATTTGCAACATTTTTTGCCGTTATCTAACAGAAAACGGCAAAAAACGCCCATTGGATAGGCTGGATTTACTTAACGACCATATTGCTCCACTTTATGACTGTCACAAAACTTATTGTAGAATTGAATCTGGTCATGCGGTACCTCACAACCACAATGAGTTCCAACAAGATTCTGGTCGTAATTCAAAGGCTACCCATCGGTGGTGGGTTTCAAAATTTTTTACTACTGGGACTTCCGGTGGCTTCGCAATCGCCGAATGGACGCTCCTTTAGGAGCTCCAGCCCCGTGATTTCGTTAGCCGCTAGAACAGCGAAAACCGGCTGTTCAGTAGCTTGAAAATCTCCCCCTGGGAAAAAGGGGGAGAGAAGAGCCGAAGGGTCTGGGTAGAGCTCCCCTAGACCCCCAGGTTTGTCTTTTTAAGCCTGGGGGTTGCAGGGTGAGCTCCCTGTAAGCCCTTCATTGCTCCGAATCTGGGACGAGTCTGCTTCATGCAGATGGAGGCATCATGTCCACACCAGCAATGCAATTTTAAGAATCATAAAGAATTTGGACTTTGGGTGCTGGCAGAGCAAATCAGGAGAACAAAAAAAAAACAAAAAAAAAACAACCCGCAAGTAACACTTTAACTCCGTTTAAAAATGCAGAAAATGGTGCCTGAGGGCGTGAAAGCTATTAGTGAAAGTGCTTGTTAACGCTTGTTAACGCTTGTAACATTGATACAGCTACTGGATTACACCCTAAGAAAAAGATTTAAAGTGGAAGCGGCGTGGAAAATAATTTGGTATTGACCTCAATTAATTTACATCTTTACACTGTGTGGAAAATAGTTGGATTTGTCGACCTGATAGCTGGATAAATATAAAGTGAAGATTGAAACATGGCTGACATCAGGGCTGGAGGAACACTGTTTGGTGAATCAGCAAATTCTCAAGTTGTGACTGTAAAGGTTTTTCAAGAACTTTTAGACTCTTTTAACTCTGCTCTTTTGGAATCAATTGAAAGAACTTTTCAAAAATATAGCTTGGAGAATTATAATGATTTGTTGGCTGGAAAACAGGAGGAAATTAATCAGAGGATTTTGACTTTAGAGGACAAAGAGGCTGTCAGGATTGAAATGGAGGTTGGCACAGTTGAAACAGAGGTCTCGGCAGACGCTTCCACACAATTAATAGAAAAGCAACAAGTAGACTCTTTATTGCAAGCTGATAAACTTTATGGTAACAATTCTTGGCTTTATAGACAAAGGAATGAACTGATTGATTATACAAGCAAGAAGAGTCGAAATGGGGGTTTTAAGCCAGAGAACATGATTTCAAGAAGAGAGCGAGCTTTCAAGATACATCAAATCAAAATTCAAAAATTTTTGAAAATAAAATTAGGGGGAGGAGCAATGTTGAAAGAATTATTGAAGAAAAAGGACTGGAAAAAATATAGAAAGAAGGGAAGAATAGAAGATTAATTCTTTTTGGGGGGAGGATTTTAGTAATAAATTGAAAATCTTAATTAAATTGGTATTTTTAAAGGTTATTTTAAGACAATGATATAAAGGAAGTGTTCTCTTACAATTAGTTTTGGATATAAAAACGATTGCTTTTTAAAAGTTATGGAGGTATTAAAATGGTTAATTGAAAATTTGAAGAATATCTTCCTGCTGGTTTTGAAATTTATATTTGGTGAAATGAATTAAGAATGTTTTATTGATGTATTAAGAGATTTTTAAAATGTTTAACATAACGGGTGACTTTCCCGCTGCCTTGAAAGAGGTGGTGGTGAGGCCTCTCCTCAAGAAGCCTTCCCTGGACCCGGCAATGTTGGTAAACTATCATCCAGTCTCCAACCTTCGCTTTGTGGCGAAGGTTGTTGAGAGTGTGGTTGTGCAACAGCTCCCCCAGCACCTGGATGAAACGACGTATCTGGATCCGTTCCAGTCGGGCTTCAGGCCCGGGTACAGCACGGAAACGGCATTGGTCGCATTGGTAGATGATCTCTGGAGGGCTCGAGACAGGGGGTGCTCCTCTGTCCTGGTCCTGTTAGACCTCTCAGCGGCTTTTGATACCATCGACCATGGTATCATGCTGCACTGGTTGGAAGAGTTAGGGGTGGGAGTCACTGTGTTGCGGTGGTTCTCCTCCTTTCTCTCTGACTGGTCGCAGTCTGTGTTGACAGGGGGGCAGAGGTCGACCCCGAGGCCCCTCATATGTAGGGTGCTGCAAGGTTCGGTCCTCTCGCCTCTCCTGTTCAACATTTATGTGAAGCCACTGGGCGAGATCATCCGTGATTTCGGGGTGAAGTACCACCAGTATGCTGATGACACCCAGCTGTACATCTCCACCCCGGATTACCCCAACGATGCCCTTGAAGTGATGTCCCGGTGTCTGGAGGCCGTGCGGATCTGGATGGGGAGGAATAGGCTCAGGCTCAACCCATCCAAGACCAAGTGGCTGTGGTTTCCGACGTCCCGATATAGTCAGTTGATGCCATCGCTGACTATTGGGGGCGAATCACTGGCCCCCACAGAGAGGGCTCGCAACTTGGGCGTCCTCCTGGATTCACGGCTGTCTTTAGAAGAGCATTTGACGGCCGTGACCGGGAGGATTTTTCATCAGGTTTGCCTGATTCGCCAGTTGCGTCCCTTTCTGGATTGGGACTCCTTACACACGGTCACTCATGCCCTCGTCACCTCCCGCCTGGACTATTGTAATGCTCTCTACATGGGGCTCCCCTTGAGGAGCACCCAGAGGCTCCAACTGGCGCAGAGTGCAGCCGCGCGGGTGGTAATGTGAGCAACATGGCGCTCCCATGTAACACCTCTCCTGCGCGAGCTGCACTGGCTCCCAGTGGTCTTCCGGGTGCGCTTCAAGGTTACCACCTTTAGAGCGCTCCATGGCTTAGGGCCTGGTTACCTACGGGACCGCCTACTACCACCAATAGCCTCCCACCGGCCGGTGCGCTCTCATAGAGAGGGACTCCTCCGGGTGCCATCAGCCAAACAATGTCGACTGGCGGCCCCCAGGGGGAGAGCCTTCTCTGTGGGGGCACCTACTGTCTGGAATGAGCTCCCTCCAGAAATACGGAGGATCCCGGATCTGCGCACCTTCCGCCGCGCTGTGAAGACCTTTTTATTCTACCAGGCGGGCCTGGCCTAATTTTTTCCCTCTTTTCTTTTAATATATAAATTTTAAATCTGTTTTTAAATTATTGGGGTTTTAATTTGTCTGGGCCAAAATTATTTAATTCAATTTTATCTGGTTTTTTAAATTTTATGTATTTATGTATTTTATTGGTTGGCTGTTCACCGCCCTGAGTCCTTCGGGAGTAGGGCGGTATACAAATAAAATAAAATAAATAAATAAATAAGATTATAGTATTTTAAAAGGTATACGAGAGAAAATGTTTAAGGTTTTAAAATGTTCAATTTTATGAAGGATTAAAGAGGATAAATGTTAAATTTAGAATCTTATTAGGGAGTAATGCTGAAAAAGAATGGTGTTTGAGGGTGTGGAAATGAAACTTATCCATGATTTTTAATGTTTGTAATATTGTTAAATTATTGGATTACATATCAAGAAAAAGGTTTTTATATTTAGGAAGAATGAATTTAATTCAACTGATTTTGAGAATTTATAAAAGGGAGGTTGATGAATTCGAGTAAGGGGAGTTAAAGAGTGTGTGGGAGTTTTGAACTTTGTAGTTAGTTAGTATATTTTAGCTTATGCTTGTTAAATGTTATACCCTGTTTTCACTCTGGGAAGTCGGGGGGTGGGTGGGGAGGGAGGGACAAAGGTTGGGTTGGGATAAAAGTGTTGAATATATAAATGTTTTAATAGAAAAGTAAATGTGGGGGAAATGTAATAATAAATGAAATGATAATATTAAGATATGATAATTATTGGAGGAGTAAGATGGAAAAAAGATGTATTCAGATGATATATTGACTGATTAATTATATATTGTATGTTTGTTTGTTTATAAAATAAAAAACTTTTTAATTAAAAAAATTTTTTTTACTACTGGTTCTGTGGGTGTGGCTTGGTAGGTGTGGCTTGGTGGGTGTGGCAGGGGAAGGATATTGTAAAATCTCCATTCCCATCCCACTCCAGGGGAAGGTTACTGAAAAATCCCCATTTCCTCCTGATCAGCTGGGATTTGGGAGGCAGAGAATAGATGGGGGCGGGGCCAGTCAGAATTTTTACTACCGGTTCTCCGAACTACTCAAAATGTCCGCTACCGGTTCTCCAGAACTGGTCAGAACCTGCTGAAATCCACTTCTGCTACCCATAAATAATTTGTAAAGATGTCAATGTACGTATAAATAAATGACTGGATAAATGGAAATTTCTAGTTTACCCTGTCAGGGTTCCAAGTAACATACCCATAGCAAACAAAACTCTGAGGCAGGTAGATTCCTCAAAGAATAAGTTTATTGGATATGTCATATTGGCGCAGGCTGGTGAAAACTGCCTTTGAACATTCCCATGGTTTTCACCTAATTAAAAAAAAGTTTATCACTTTCCCAAAACAACCAATCACATGGCCCAATCAGAGTACTGTCCAGTTGCTAGGTGACATCAGTCCCCTCCTTCCGAACACCTGCAGGAATGTCCTTGGATCCCAAGAGAAAGTATTTTGTTTTGACTATAATACTCCAACTATCTCTATTCCTCCCTCTCTATCCCTCAGCTCCACTGTGTCAGCACTGAACTCTCAAAATGGCCTCAGTCAGGCCAGCTTCAGGGTTGACATACACTCCCCAACTGGCACATACTTCAGAGCAGTGTTGTTCTGTCCCCGTCCCACACACGCACACTAACAGACGTCCAAGAGTTAAAAACCAAACCAGCCGACAAGAAACTCCCTTTTGATAACGGAACTTGGCAGCAACCTAGTGGCTGCCTGCCAAGAGTCTTTTACTTACGAAGGAAGGAGAGAACTTCTCTCCGCTTTTGTACATCAAAGTAAATGTTCAATAAGTACAGGGTAAATTAAGTCCAAATATAATCCAGCAAAGTTTATAGCAAAAGTCCGGCAATGCAGAATGGCGTGGAAGCTTTCAGCTTTGTTCATCACAAGGCTTGACTGGTCACCACACTCCCTTTTATACCCTGTGGGGTGTGGTCCAGTGACTCAGCCTAATCTCTGGCACGCCTCCTTTTCTGTTGTGTGCGCTTATCTCTCCGACGCTGATGTGGATCCAGCCAAGACTCATCTCCGTCACTGTCCGATTGCGACTGCTCGGGGATACCTGGCTCCTGGCCAATCTCTTCTCCTTCAGGAGACACCTGAGGCATTGCCAGAGAGGAGGGTCCTGGAGAGGGAGGCCCGGCCAACTCCTCTCCTTCCCTTTCGGAGCTTTCTTCCTCTGATAAGACGGGCTCGGGGGTCGGAGCCACAACAAGTGTATGAATAGAAAAAAAATGTGAACAGTGTTGTGTTTTAGGTTTATATCTCAAATTGCTAATAGCAGCAGATGCCCCGAGAAGCAAGATTTCATTAATCAGCTGTCACCCCTGGAGGCCATCTTTTCTTTGGATCTTCAGGGCTCCCACACATGGAGGATGGGCATGCTGTGGGAACTGGGAGGGGGTTGGCTGGCGATGGTGTGAGATGTATAGCCATAACAAGAACAACATTCTTTCACTGGGAGTCAAGGACGTTCAACCTGCACCTGGAGAGGCATGACTGGGAAGCTACTCTGATTAGGCAGGTGGCCTGATTGGAACATGTGATGGACATATGGGTGCAGGGGAAGGGTACTTTGACTTTCCTTTGGGTGGGGAAAACCCGGGAGACTTCAGATTCGGGTTTTCTCAGATGTGCCAATATGACATCTCCAATAAAATGGAAGTTTGAGGAAATGCCTGCCTCGGAGTCTTATACTTGGTTGGGGGTGTTATTTGGAATCCTGACATCAGCGTTAATAACATGGAATGAATAGCTATGATAAACAATCTTGGAAAGGGAATATGCAAAACTCCTGCCCTGATTCATGAGTGAATTCATAATGGCAAATTAAAAATGAGTCGTTTCAACCTCTTTTCCAAAATAGGGGAAACTGGAGGGTCTTTTTCTCAAATAGGTCTGTGCTGAAATATTGACCTGCTCTTCATGAGTAATGTTTCTAAGAAAGCTCATTTCTTTTCCAGCCTTGGTGATTTCTCCTGTACTTTTGGTTTCAACTCCCATGGAATAGCCTGAAAAATCTGCCTTGTCTTTGCTGCCCAAAATTTTCTCCAAATGGGGTAGATTTTGCTGAATGTGGGAAGAGTGACCCATATACATTTTCTGGAATGGTAACTTCAGCATGGTTCCCCCTGAAGCCCCAATGGGGAAAAAAGCAGCAGCTACAATGGCTTGCAGAGGGTGAAACAATGATTCCTTTTAGCAATCTGCAAACCAAATCTACATCTCCACATTCACAAGTACAATAATGCATATCTAGCAGAAATTAAATTGCTAAATTAACACACATCAAGCAGTAAGCCCACTGCAGTTATTTAGCCTTTGCTTTCAAGCCAACGTCTGTTCTTGCTGTTAGCTGCTCTTTTGTATTCAGGTCTGGTCTTAAAACAATAATGTAGCATTTGGGAATGAAGATGCAGCCCAATAAGCCGGCACTGGAGGACAAGATGGAGAAGACCTGCACGGCCACCATGTATTTCCCCTTGGTGCTCAGGTAGGTGGGCACAAAGGAGATCCAGACGCTGCAGAAGACCAGCATGCTGAAGGTGATCAGCTTGGCTTCGTTGAAGGCCCCAGGGAGGTTCCTGGCCAGGAAAGCCACCACAAAGCAGACAGCAGCTTGGAAGCCCATGTAGCTAAGGGCACCATAAAACATGGCGACGGAGCCTTCGTTGCATTGCAGGATGATCTCTCCAGACTGGGACTGCATATCAGACTCAGGAAATGGAGGAGAGGTTCCCAGCCAGAATGTGCAGATGACCATTTGGATGCCAGAACAAGAAATAATAATGGAGTTGGCCAAGCTCTTCCCCAGCCACTTCCTTGCCTTGCTCCCTGGCTTTGTTGCCAAGAAGGCCAGCACCACTGTGACCGTTTTGGCCAAAACAGAAGAGACGGCAACCGAGAAGATGATGCTAAAGACAGTTTGTCGGAGGAGGCAAGTGGTAGTCCTTGGCTGACCAATGAATAAGAAGGAGGACGAGAAAGAAAGAAGGAGGGAGATGAGGAGGACAAAGGAGAGGTCTTGATTGTTGGCTTTGACCAAAGGAGTTTCCAGGAATTTAATGAAGATGATTAACACAAAGGCTGTGATTAAGCAGAAGAAGAGGGCAAGGGAAGTCAGGATGATCCCCAGATAGTCTTTGTAGGACAGGAAGGTTTGGATCTTGGGGAGACATTGAACTTGGGCGTTATTTGGATGCTGATCAGCGGGACACTTGCTGCAATAATCTGCATCTGAAAAGAAAACAGATGTAGCATGTAGCATGATTAAGGCCTTCCTTCTGGAATGAATATTGTATTATGCTGTTTTCCATCTGTGAGTTCTGATGATTGAAACCCAGACAGGGCATTCAGTGAGAAATGCTCCTTTTCTGAGAAAATATGGAGTAAAAGGAAGCTTGCTTGAATTATTATAACAAAAAGACTTTTTTAGTAGCAATGCAATGGTAGATGAAGAGAGCTCAGAATAAAAATTTCACCAGGGAATTGACATAAGAGCCATGGTAGCGCAGTGGTTAGAATGCAGTACTGCAGGCTACTTCTCTTGACTGCCGGCGGCCAGTAGTTTGGCAGTTCACTGGCTCAAGGTTGACTCAAGTTTCTGAGGTTGGTAAAGTGAGGACCCAGATTATTGGGGACAATATTCTAAACCTCTTAGAGAGGGAGTGTAAAAGCACTGTGAAGCTTTATAGCTGGGAAGTGCTATTGTTGTTGCTATAAGAAAGTCAATATGGCCACAATATCTGGAAGTACACGCGGCCCCTGCATTTACCTGGAACGATGAACAGGCCCCGTGGAGACTACTGGGAGAGGCGTGGTGGTGTGGGCGTGGCCAGCCAGGGGTGGCATTTGGGGGTTCGCCAAATCCAGTGATCCTTGGCTAGAGGATTACCTGAACCCTGCCGAACCCCCAGGAGTCCATCCCTGGTTTGAACCCAAATATCAGTGAGAGAGTGATGAAGTAAATAGACAGGGTGACTGCTTATGGGATGGAGGTCCACAAGCAAGGTTCTACTCTAGAGAAAGTCCATTTGTAGTACACATCTACCATGCTCTTACCATATAAGAACAGTAGGATCTCTATTATTGGCCTGGACTCTGAAGGAGGAGCTTAAAACCTTGCACTCCAAGACTGCTCAATTTTTTTATTTTGATGACTGTAAATCCATTTCCTCTTGCCACATTTTTCAATGGAACAATGAGATGGAATTCTTTAATTGTAAATCTCTTGAAGCACATGTTTCAGAAGTCAAAGACAGCAATTCTTTATTTCTGAATGCATCTTAGTGATTCCTGGCCCAGGTCACAAAGTCCAGCTTTTTCTTCAGCAGAACACCTACCTTCCTGAGTCGAGATGGTCCCTTCTGCACACAAGGAACAGCCATAGCAGCAAAGCGGTTCCCCCTCCAATACCATTTTGGCTTCTCCGGGACGACATCTTCCAGTACACCTGGAATGACGAAATGTCTAACAACAACAAAAAGACATTACCACCACATGTGAGATGCTGTCCATGAAAATGAGCTCCGGTTCTGTGAGCATGGCTTATTTTGTGGGCGAAGCTTGGGGGGTAATGTGAATGGGTGGGCGTGGCCAACTTTTTTTTTTGTTACTTTTAAAAGCCTTATTTCTACAACCTTAAGAGGTTGCAGAAAAAAAATGCTTTTAGGAGCTTCTGACGATCAGGCAAATCTGGGATCGCCAGAAGCTTTTAAAGGGATTTCCCCCCCCCTACAACTTCCTCAAGAGGTTGCAGGAAAACATGCTTTTAGAAGCTTCTGGCGATCAGGCAAATCTGCTGGGATCGCCAGAGACTTTTAAAGGGATTTTTTCAGATTTTTTCAAGATTTTTTGCAGAAAAAATGTTTTCAGAAGCCTCTGAAGATCCCAGCTGAGCCGCGCGATCATCGTAGGATTTTTTAAAAACTTTTAAAAGCATTTTTTCAGCCGAAGAGGTTGTAAAAAAAAATGCTTTTAAAAGTAAAAAAAAAAAAAAAGCCTCTGATGAGGTGGGTGGAGTAAGTGAGTGGCGACCGGGCCGAGGACTGGTTCGGGGGGCGTGGCCAGCCAATGTTATTACCAGGTCTCTGAACTACTAAATTTTTTTACTACCGGTTCTTGTGAACCGGTGCGAACTGGGAGCAACCCATCACTGCCACAGACCCTCTTTAAAATACCTTTTGGGGCCACGGCAGAGATGGGATTCACTTACCTTCCCTACTGGTTCGCAATGTTCCAATATCTAAGGGGCTGCCAGAAGGAAGAAGGGGTCAACCTATTCTCCAAAGCACCTGAAGGCAGAACAAGAAGCAGTGGATAGAAACTAATCAAGGAGAGAAGCAACCTAGAACTAAGGAGAAATTTCCTGAGAGAACAATTAATCAGTAGAACAACTTCCCTCCAGAAGTTGTGAATTCTCCAACACTGGAAATTTTTAAGAAGAGTCTGGACAACCATTTGTCTGAAATAGTAGAGGATTTCCTGCCTGAGCAGGATGTTGGATTAGAAGACCTCCAAGATCCTGTTACAGGGGTTATGTCAGGATCAGTTTGAGATGTATTGCCTGACTCTCGAGGAGCTGCCTTCAGCTGTGTCTGTGAGGTCGTTCCGGTTCCTGTCTTATGTAGATATATACCTGTAATGATGGTTTGTTAAGCGGGCTTTTACTGATGATTAAATCTATCTGAAACAGATCTGTTCCAACTCTCTTATTCTGTTATATCATCTGGACTTCAGGAAGACTGAAGAACTTTCTTCCTGAAGGTGAAGGAAAATGGTGCAAAGCAGGTGGGTTTCTCAGTATTTTAAAAGTCCAGATTATATCACTAGAGAAGGGCAAGCCAGTGCAAATAAATAGATTATAAATTAAAGAAGTGTGCTTGATGATGATTGGCTTAAAATCCATGGGATGAATGATAGCACCTTGAAATAAAGAGATAGCTGCTATTTGAGAGAGAAAATAATACGGCAACTAGAGACATTTCTATACACATGTGAGAGAATCTGGGGTGGCTTTCTGAGTTTCTAGTTTTTATTTTTTCTATGTATTTTTTAAAATGATTTTACATTGTTTTTGGTGTGGTCTAATTCTTAGCTATTTTTCTGTGGCTTCTTTTAAGATGCTATTTACTTTTAAACATAATTACTTTAAGTATAAAGAACTGTGGTGGCACAGTGGTTAAAATGAAGTATTGTAGGCTAACTCTGCATTCCCACTGCCAGGAGTTCAATCCTGACCAGCTCAAGGTTGACTGAGCCTTCCATCCTTCTGAGGTGGGTAAAATGAGGACCCAGATTGTTGGGTCAATATACTGACTCTGTAAAAGACTTAGAGAGGTCTGTAAAGCACTATGAAGCGATATATAAATCTAAGTGCTATTGCTATTGTTATTGTTATAATACTGCAGGATCCAATCTGGGTTGGTCACTGGGACCAGAGGTTTTGTCTTCCGAGCTTTCGGACTTGTTGGAGCCCATCCTCAGGGAACTTCTCTCTAGCAGAGTCTGCGCTGTTCTGTGTGTGTATTTATAGTGCCTGTTGTAAGTGACGTTTTAGAAGTTGATTGGGGTGTGTTGATGGCTGTTGATGGCTTGCTTTTAAGTCTTTAGCTGTTGTTTGCTTGTATACCCAGCTCTCGCCTTCTAAGTACTTGATAGACTGGTGGTAAATCCGCACTCCTGTTGACTAATGAGAGGCCTGTTTCCCAGGCTTCAATTACTTCCCTGGCTGTTTTTGTGCCTGCTCGTCCAACAAACTTAGTAGCTGTAAAATCGAATGTGTGTCCTTTTTCATTTCAGTATGTTTAAATATAATACTCTCTATATACTATTTTTATAAAAAATTGACATTCTACTGTTTTTGAACTTTAATGAATTAAAGGAAAACTATTGGAATTTCACCCAAATGAGATGGATGGATTACACCTACCTGGCTAAAATGCCTGGACCACCTCTCCTGATCAAAGATGAAATTGGTCTCTGAGGAGCTCCAATGTCTGCGTATTTCTCCAAACTTGGTGGCCCGGGTAGATTGGTTCGAGAAGGTCTCCCATTTCACAATATCAAAACTGGCACTCAACTCCCCTTTCTCATCCAAATACACGCCTTCCAGAGAGGAGTTGTAGAACTGGGTGTTTCCCAGAAAAGAATGAAGCTAAAGTCAAGACAATCAATCATGTTCAGAGAACAGGAAACCAAGTCTAATAATTCCATCTGCCTGTAAAATCTTAGGGCCAATAGAAATTATAATCTTAGAATTGGTTTTTCTAATGGTTTTTTTTATTTTTAGTTGCTTATTTGCAACTGTTTCTTATTCTTGTCTTTAATTGTGTGACCCACCCAGCGATAGGCATGTAAGATGGGTATTTATGTCATTTGAATAAATACAATAAATAAAATCATCAGCAGCAGCTAAGGAAAATAGGTGACCGTGGAACATTGCAAGTATAGGTGGTCTGTTGTTTCTGTTGTTAAGCAAGACATTTCTTAAGTGAGTTTGGCCCCATTTTACAACTTTTCTTGCCACAATTGTTAAGTGAATCATTGCAGTTGTTAAGTTAGTAATGCAGTTGTTAAGTGAATTTGTCTTCCCCATTGACTTTGTTGTCAGAAGGTCATAAAAGGAGATCACATGACCCCGGGACACTGCTACCGTCGTAAATATGAATTTTTATAATGTGACCATAGAGATGCTGCAAAGGTCATAAATGTGAAAAATGGTTATAAGTCAGGGGTGGGTTCTAAAATTTTTTACTACTGGTTCTGTGTGTGTGGCTTATTTTGTGAGCGTGGCTTGATAGTTATGTGACAATTCTGTAGGATTTAGCAGAGGTACTGGTCTACCAGGCTTTTTTTTTTTTTTTGAAAATTTTTAAATTTATTTTTAAACATAAAACATAAAACATAAAAAAGCATCTTTTTAGAGCAAGGGTTTGATCCGGTATAAAATAAGTATAAATTCCGAATTTCATCAGTTAACATCTTAAAGGAAAAAAAAAAAGAAAAAAAGGAACAAATCTAAACCCAATTTCTATCATTCCATCTAACATCTTATTCTAACATTTAATATTTTATTATGTAATCACCCTAAATCTTAACCTTCAAATCTAAACAGCTCTTTATAATATTCATTTATCCTTTTAACAATCAGGATTTCATATATTTTCCTTACTTCAAAGACCCAAATCAAGTCAATGTTTCTTTTAACTCACATCTAATAATCACCATAAAGTATTTTATTCCTCTCTTAAAAACATTTCAAAGTCAGTAACTGTTCTTCAAAAATATCTCCTTCACTCCTCCTAGGTTTATTTTTAGCTGGATTGCAGCTTAATTAGCTGGTTTCCAGGGGTGCTTTCCTCCACTCCTAACCTTATTTGTTGGCTGGATCACAGTTTAGTTTTAACTGCTTTCCAACATTTTCTCCTTCATTCCTCCTAGGTTTATTTTTAGCTGATTCACAGCATAATTTGCTGTTTTCCAGGGATGCTTCCCTCCACTCCTTACCTTATATTTAGCTGGTTCACAGTTTAGCTTAAACTGGTCCCCAGCATTGTCTCCTCCGCTCCTCCTAAGTTTATTTTTGGCTGCTTCACAGCTTAATTAGCTGTCTTCCAGGGATGCTTTTCTCCACCCCTTACCCTATATTTGACTGGTTCGCAGTTTGGCTCTCACTGCTCTCCAGCTTTGCCTGCTCCGCTCCTCCTAGGTTTATTTTTGGCTGGTTCACAGCCTAATCAGCTGTTCTCCAGAAATGCTTTCCTCTGCTCCTAACCTTATATTTGACTAATTCACAATTTAACTTTAATCATCTGATTCCCAAAATCATACTTCTTTGCCAACTTAAACTAATAATGCATTTTAATATATATCTTCTTTCCTACTCTCTCCTGAACTATTAATTTTCTTTAAATTTCTCCCATTTCTTATTTGTTTCTTGTTTTTCTATGTAAAACAACATTTTAAACCATTTTAAAAACCCATTTACCATAGTTATAAAATCTATAAACAAGTCTTATTAATATTCAAAAGTTCATTCCCATTCTCCTATTTACTGGTCTATCCATTTATTTTTGCAGGCACCGGTCTACTCATTTGTTTTTGGAGGCACACTACCTTTTAACACTGATCAGCTGTAGGGCGGCCCTTTGAAGCCCCGCAGCAACAATTTAAACAGTTTTTTTCCTTCTAGCTGTTCAGCTGGGACTCAGGAGGCAGCAATAGATTGGGGGTGGGGCCAAATAAAAGGTAAGAATAACGCAGGGGGTGGGGGAGCAGAACCAGTTTGGTGACATCATATCGTCACCGCTACGGCAGAACCAGGCCAAACCGGGAGGAACCCACCACTGTTATAAGTTACTTTTTTTCAGTGCCATGGTAACTTCAAATGATCACCAAATGAACTATTATAACCTATCCAGCAGAAAATAGGGAATGGAAGAATATCAGAAGGATAGTGAAGAAATTTATGGAGTTTCTCAGTTATCCAGGTCATGGTTATTCCAAAGGTAATTTTTTCAACAGGCAACTGGACTTTCTGGTTTTTCTTTGAAAACGTTTCACTTTTCATCCAAGAGGCTTCTTCAACTCTAACTGAAATCCTTCCCATCCAGTCAGAGCTGAAGAAGCTTCTTGGATGAGAAGTAAAATGTCTTCAAAGAAAAACCAGAAAGTCCAGTTGCCTCTTGAAAAAAGCACCTTTGTGACGATAGTGAAGAAGGAAGTTAGCATAGCAGAAAGTCTTACTGAGTAATGGAGAGACCAAACTGGTCTACAAGAAAGACCAAATGATGAACAGAAAAGAGACATAATACAGCACAGCTGATCGTCAGAAATATAGGTTCGCCCGAACCAGTAGCATGTATTACTACCAGTTCTGGCGAACCGGTCCGAACCGGTAGCATTTCACCCCTGCCGCTGAGTGCTTAAATCTGGCCTACGGGGCTCCTCTGGAAACAACGAACTTTCTCCTTAATTCCATATAGTAGGCAGAGCAGATAACAACAAGATCTGGCCGTGGCTAAGAGAAGGAAAATCAAAGAAAGAGACAGAGGAGTAATTCTGGCTGCACAAGACCAAGCCTTAAGAACAAATGCATACAAAGCCAGAATTGAAAAGATAGTGAAAACAGCAAACACGAACTCTGCAAACAACATAAAGAAGCTGTGGACAAGCCAGTGAGCGGCTGCAAGAAGATCACACAAACAATTGTGCAATGAAGAAGCAACAGTGGTGCTTTGGAACATCTGCAAGAAATACCATTTGCCTTCAAGGAACAACTGGCGGGACCAAAAAATAAACAAAGGAACAGAAAATGAAGAAGTGAAAGTGTTCTGGGACTTTAGACTTCAAGCAGATTACCACCTACCATTTAACACACCAGATTTAACAACTGCCGTTTCCCAACCTATTCCTGCTTTTCCATTGTTCTGGTATCCTCTTTTTTGTAAAACTGTTGGTGTTTTCTTTCCCTTGATATTGAAAGCTTCCCCACTTCCTTCAAGTGGAGACTTAGTTTGCAAGTCCTCGCTTTCTCATTCACTATTTGGGGAAGATTAGAACCATGACACTTAATCTTGCAACACAAAAGCAGTTTAGCAAATGCACTAGTGCCAATGTAACATTCCTCCCAATGGTTTGTAGAGATTCTCAGTCATCCAAGTCATGGTTGTCCCAAAGGTGCTATTTCAGGAGGCAATTGGACTTTCCGTTTTTTCTTTGAAGATGCTTCACTTCTCATCCAAGAAGCTTGTTCAGCTCTGACAGGATAGTGGGGAATGGAAGGATTTATATTCCTTGCAGACAGTATATCATTTGCATCCTTTTAGAGGGTCATTGAAGCACTTGGAGGTTTATCTGTGTCCTCAGGGTCACCTGAGTAGTGCTCCTGGTTCCTGTAGTCTGCAATTTTTTCCTCTGGACTTTTAGCTATACAATTTGGGATGAACATCGTTTAACAAATGTCGAAGTAGGAATGGATTTCCAGAGGAAAAATCCCAGTGGGGGGATCCTTCCAGTTTAACAACTGGTTCGGGGATCGTGTGCTTTGCGCACATGCAGTTCAACAAAAAATCGCCTTCCACATAAGTGCTACAGAATTAAAACAGCTAAGGCACGGCAATCTGCTCTGCCGTGCTAATCAGCTGCGAAGATAAAGGTAAGTAAAGCATGTGGGGGGGGGGGCGGACCCAGCTGATCATTGGAACGAACCGGTTCACTCCCAGCTGATTGTCGGAGTGACCGGTTCACCTGAACCGGTCCAAACCAGTAGAATCCCACCCCTGAAAAAACCTCCAAGTGCTTCAATGAATCTCTAAAAGGATGCAAATGACCAGCCATCTGCAAGGAATATAAATCCTTCCATTCCCCGTTAGCCTGTCTGAGTTGAAGAAGTTTCTTGGATGAGAAGCGAAATGTCTTTAAAAAATAAATAAATCAAGAACGTCCAGTTGCCTCATGAAAAAGCAACTTTGCAACTCCCAATGGTTTAGTCACAGAACTTTCCATAACTTGAACATGAAGTAGGGGAAAAAAAGATATTTGGAGGGGAAGGAACATGAGTAGGATGGATTCATCCAAATGTTGTCTCAAGATCCAGCCTAGGAGACACGAGAAACTGAACGTTCTGCAAAATTACAAAATGGATTTCTTTGAAACCTCCTAAAATATAGCCTACAACAACACGTCAACTGTTCTCAACCTTGAATGGCAACTCAAGAAAGCAGTATGACCTGTCAGGGGAAAAAAAATCTCTACCTGCCATGCTGGAATACTGTGTGATCTCAGCCCATTTTCACCTCCAGGTCTTATCCTGTGGGTTCTCCAAGACAGGGCCTTATCGATGGCCTTCGCCACAGCCTGCACAAGACTCGAAATGCGGTAGCTGTCCATGGAAAAAATGTTGTCCACAAACTCTTCACTTGGGACCTCCAGAATCTTCTGCTTCTTGCATCTTCTCCTCCATTTGACTGACAATGCGGGCTTTGAAAGCAAGCATTCAAAGGCTGCCAGTCCGAATTCGTTCATAGTATCAAAAAATGTTTGAAAATTGTCATTGCTAATCTTTTTCTCCTGATGACATACAAAAGAGAAAAAGCCATGGATTTGCTTGTCAATGAAAAGGTCATAATTAAAATTCAACGTGAGGTCCCACAAAGCTGTTGTGATCCAGATTTTCCCCACAATGGGGATCCTATATATCCTAGAGACCATGATCTGTAAAGTTTTTATGATGGGATAAAAGAAACGCACCTCCCCATAATAAATGAAGACAGTGACATTATTCCACATGAATAATGTTTTATGGGGCAATAATGGGATTGCGACCTGCAGTCCTTGGATCATCAACGAGAAGGCAACACAAATCTCATTCCTGGTTAAGATTGGGCTCAAAGTCCTCATGAACCTTTCTCCATTATCCGTGTCTGGAGACACAAGACTCACCCAGTTCCACCCAAAATGCTGGAGTAATTTGGCAATCATATGGTACACATGTTCTTCTTTGGGGACCATCCGATAGACAAATGGGAACTGGATTTTATCACTCAGAGCTCCAGAAACAAAACCATAGCTTACCTAAGGAGGAGCAGAAAAAAGTATTTCCTGAAGAAATGAGGATGCAGGTGAAAGAAAAAGAGACAGGAAGGCCCAGCTTGGAGAGATTCAAATATTGGCAGATTCCTGTCCTTGTCTAGCCCCAGCACTGTCCTTCTTTAGGCAGAAGGGGACATCAACCATCTCCATGCACCCCTAGGCCAATCAGAGAACCCAATTCCAGCCTACCTTGCTTCATACCTGTGGGATTTTGTAGATGCTGGACATGATTGAAATCTGACTGGAAGCTTCTGACTCCACTCCTTCAATCACCACCAAGAGATTGCTTGCTCTTCCACAGCTGTAGTTGGGAACACTTGCTTCCCCGGTTGAGAGGAGGTCTGCCATGGCATCGTAGGTCATCCCAGCCTCATGATAATTATCATAGAAGTTGTAGCCCAGAGTGACATTGGGTAGGAGTTTGGGGTTTTGGTTGATCTCCTTGGTGGCAAAGAAGAAGGACAGGAGAAACCAGAAGATAAATGGACCCGCCCTAAAGTAAAACACAGGTATCATCCAATCATTTTCATGGAAAACCAACTTATAACATCTGTAACAGCATCTCTTTTTAATGCACAATCCCATACAAATCTACAGTGTATTTGCATTGTAAATTACAGTGAGTAATCTCGGCTGTACATGCAAGAAGAGGGAAATAACACCAACACCGCAAGACACCGAGACAGACCCTTCTTAGCAACACAGCAACTGTGGTCTTGGGTTACTTTAGGAGCACAAGTCCTGGTTCCTTGTGTTAAATGGAGCCCTCAAACCAAAATCTCCAGGCACCGGGGAAAATAGTCCTTGGTGGACAGGATGGAAAAAGAACCCACGGAAGAACTTTATGACGTACCCCACAAGCCTGGTGATGGGAGACATATAGAAGACAACTGGCTTGAACTTAAGTGTTGTTGCGGAACTAATTCCACCAATGTTGAAATCTCCTGACTGATAGTAAGTGTACACAGCATTCTTGTCCTTGATGAAATTCAGGAGACATTTTCTGCCACCAGTTGCACTGGACAGCAGAACCAGAAGCAACAACAGCAGAAACTTCTGGGACTTGATTGCATCAACCAGAATCCCTTTCTTCATTGCAACCCTTGATGGCATTTTGGAAAGCACCGTTTTCTCAGCAGGACATAACAAGTCCAACAGCAGGGAGATCAAAGAGGAGGCAATGAAATTTTGCAGGAGGAAAGCACCACTTGTCCAGAGATAAGACTATTTAAGAACTGCTTTGGGTGAAGCCTCAGGCAGCAATTTCACCTTGCTTCTTGATGTTTGTCTTCATGGATCCCAAGAGGATCAACTTCAGAAAAATCCCTCATGCTCCTGCAGGAAACACAATGGCAATTATTTTTGATAATTGCAGCAGGGAAACTGAATGTCTCCTGTGATTTTGTGGTCTCTCTCTCTCTCTCTCTTTCTCCAGGGATGGAGGAAGAAGAAAGTTCACTGAGAGGGTTCAGGGAGTTTTGGTCCAACTTGGTTTTAGAGACTTTCATGTAGGACTGGGCTTTCTCAAAGAAATAAAAAAAGATATGAAGGCTACACCTGAAGTCCCCATACAGATATAGCTAGGCGTGCAATTCTACATACAATTATTCTTTTGCGTGTTTTCAGAAAAATGTCTCTTTTTTGAAGCCACCTGGTCAACGCTTTTGAAGACACATTTTACTAACCAGGGAAGGTGCAAATGTGTCCTGGGCAAACATGCTTAAACAAGAACATGAGCAAGCTAGTAGAGTGGCATCATGTCCCCCTGGAACATGCACACTTCTGGATCTTCTGCACATGTCCAAGATGGCGGATCTAGCCTGAGATGCTCCCGGTAGATGGGGTGATTCTGGCAATTCCGGGAGGGTCCTGGGGCCAATTTATCCATCATGGCCCCCAGTCCTAGTAAAAGGAGTCTTTTCCCGACCCATTGAGGGTTTTTTTGCCCTCCGGAACATTGGGTCAAGGAAAAAAACGGCCGCTGAAGGCGCCGCGGGGTGACGGCAGTAGCGGCTTGACTGGCGGCGCTTTTCTCACCCTCCGGCATGGGCCAGCGGCGGCGGTGACTCTGCGGTGGTGGTGGCGGCGGCGGCGATATGGTGGCTCCCCTGGATTCCTGGCTTCTCCGGGGCTTTTTAAGGCTCCTGGCTTCTCCAGGGCTTTTTGAGGCTCCTGGGGACTCTGGAGTATGGTGGGAGCCATGGTGGAAGCGGCGTCGGCGCTGGCAGTGGTCACGGGGCTGTCGGTGGCTGCTGGACGATGGTGGAGGCGGAGGCGAGGGGGCAGCAGCTGGCTGCTACTGAAGAGGACGGTATGGTGAGAGGCTGCTGGCTTCTATCTTGGAACCCTGGACCTGTTAGGGGGTGGCTTATTTTCTGCTGGCCCATTTTCCTGCAGGAATCTGGAGACCCCATTTGGAGACTGGGGCTGTAGACTGGGGATATGAAAGGACCAAATGCTGGAAGACTTGGAAGACCTGGGGAGTGGGACAGGTTGGAGAAAGGCCTAGGGCTGCCTTGGGCCATTCCCCCCTCCCCCCTTTTGTTGGCCTGTATAGGCCTTATCATGGTCACCACCCCAGCTGCTTTCTGCCTTGCAAGCCATCTCCCTCCGTCACCTTCTGTGTGTCATCTATTCCCCGGGTCTACTATTCTGCCTTCTGGACTGGCTCTATTCCACCTATGCCCTTGATGGTGTGGAGAATGAACAGATATGATGTGGGTTTTGAGGGAGTCCGGTTTTCAACTGCTGTTTCCCTACCAGAGTGTATAGACTATCGAATCTCTCCATAGCCAACTCCATCTTGGCTAGCCATCATGAGAGGATGGCCTGGAGAGGGCACCTTCTGAGTTTTTGTTGAAATGGCACGAGACTTCTCCCACTGTCGTGAGAGGACAGTGGAGTCCAGTTTTCCCATGTCTTGAGTTGCTGCCTCTCTGTTCCCTAGGACGTTTTAGACTATTCTATGGAACCTCAGCCAGATGATATTTCACCCTTTCCCAGTTTTTGGATGCACTCGGCCGCCGAACTTCTTGCGCTGCGAGACTCCCCCCTCTCGCAGGCCTGACCCTCCATGTTATCGAGGGCCTACCTTGATGACAGATTTTGGAATCCCGAGAGATGGTATGCAGAGAAGAGGGGGTTGAGGGGTTTTTTCTTTAAATTTTTAAAGAAAATTTTAAGGGGACCCGGGAGGAAGGGAGGGGGTTGTAAAAGTGGACCTGGGGGGGTCCAGATTGCTACTGAGCGGGGTGATAGGTTGATTGGCTGCAGCAGAGGGGTCGGGAAAGAAAATTTATCCGGGGAGCAGGGGGGCGACAAGAAGGGCAATGCAATTGAAATAATGAGTGGGAGGGGCAGGTATGACGGGCGCAGGGGACCATATCATGTGTCAGGGGTGCGCATACGCTGTTTACTAGCAATTGCACACTCTGGCCCCCAATGCACGACTCGTGGCCTGGGTTGTGCAGAGTCTCAGGCCCAGGGTCCGCGGCTGATGTTGTGTAATGCCAGGTCGGTCGTTAATAAAGCCCCCCTCATCTGTGACCTTATATTGGAGGGAGGTGCGGACCTGGCAGGTATTACGGAGACCTGGTTGGGCCAAGAGGGGGGGGTCCCCCTCGTTGAAATGTGCCCACCAGGTTTCCGTGCATTTCATCAGCCAAGGGCCCAGGGAAGGGGTGGGGTAGTGGCGGTGATTATTAGGGAGAGTCTTTGTCTGAAGGAGACCACTGTTCCTCAAATAGCCGGATGTCTTTGTGAAGTGGGGCTGTGGGGTGCAGATGGGTTTGCTGACTGAGTATGGCTCCCTGCCACGTGGCGGCGACCCTGCCTGAGCTACTCGACATCATCGCCGGGGTGGTGGTGGACACCCCCAGGCTTATTGTCATGGGGGATTTCAACCTTCCACCACGGGTGAGGCGTCAGAGGTGGCTTGGGAGTTCATGGCTTCCATGACGGCCATGGACCTGACCCAGTTAGTTCAGGGCTCCACTCACATAGGGGGACACATTCTGGACTTGATTTTCATCTCTGGTCAGTGGTTGAATGATCTTGGTAGAGGGGACTTAGATATTAAACCCTTGTCATGGACAGATCATTCGCTCCTTCACTTGGACTTTCCTACCACTTCCCCCTGCCGCAGGGAGATGGAACCGACTAGATGGTTCCATCCCAGGCGCCTGATGGATCCCGAAACGTTCCTGACAGAGCTTGGGCCGTTTCCTGAGACTCTGACACATGACTCGACTGAAGAGCTGGTGGCCGCCTGGGAGAGTGCGGCCGCCGGAGCTTTGGATCACGTTGTGCCTTTGCAGCCTATGACCCGATGCCGATCTCAATTGGCTCCTTGGTTGTCTGAGGAGCTGAGAGAGATGAAGCGTCGGAAAAGACGCCTAGAGAGCATTTGAAGGACTAGTCATTCCGATTCCGACCGGACACAGGTGAGGTCTTATATCAAGACCTACCTAGTGGCGATAAAAGCGGTGAAATCTAACCATTTTTCCGCTCTTATTGCATCTGCAGAGAACTGCCCAGCCGCCCTGTTTAGGGTGACACACTCCCTTCTTTGGGGGGGGGGAGTGCGGAAAGATCCCTTGCGGGGCCGAGCTGAGGATTTTGTGCAATTCCTGCAAGATAAAGTTGCTCGGATTCGGGAAGGCTTGGACTCCACTGGGTGAGTCCGGGGGAGGAGACGAGGGTAGGTCTTGAGAATATTACCTGGGAGGGGTTTGATCCTGTGGCTCCCGAGGATGTGGACAGGGTTCTGGGTAGGATTAGTGCCGCCACATGTTTATTGGACCCGTGTCCCTCCTGGTTGATACTGGCCTCCCGGGAGGTTACACAAGGCTGGCTCCAGGGGATTATAACTGCTTCTCTGAATGAGGGTGCCTTTCCCGCCACCTTAAAAGAGGCGGTGGTGAGGCCCCTCCTCAAGAAGCCTTCCCTGGACCTGGCTGAATTAGCCAACTACCATCCGGTCTTCAACCTTCGTTTTGTGGCGAAGGTTGTTGAGAGTGTGGTGGCATGACAACTGCCCAGGCACCTGGATGAAGCTATCTATCTAGACCCGTACCAGTCGGGCTTCAGGCAGGGGTACAGCACAGAAACGGCATTGGTCGCATTGGTGGATGATCTCTGGAGGGCTCGGGACAGGGGTTGCTCCTCTGTCCTAGTCCTATTAGATCTCTCAGCGGCTTTTGATACCATCGACCATGGTATCATGCTGCAGCGGTTGAGAGGGTTAGGAATAGGGGGCACCGTTCTGCAGTGGTTCTCCTCCTTCCTCTCCGACCGCTCGCAGTTTGTGTTGGCAGGGGGGCAGAGGTCGACCTCGAGGCACCTCGCATGGGGAGTGCCACAAGGGTCGGTCCTCTCGCCCCTTCTGTTCAACATTTATGTGAAGCTGCTGGGTGAGATCATCCATGGTTTTGGGGTGAAGTGTCATCTGTACACTGATGATACTCAGCTGTACATCTCCACCCCAGACCACCCCAACGATGCCCTTGATGTGATGTCTCACTGCCTGGAGGCCGTGCGGATCTGGATGGGGAGGAACAGGCTCAGACTCAACCTGTCCAAGACCGAGTGGCTGTGGCTGCCGGTGTCCTGATATAGTCAGCAGGTGCCATCGCTGACTATTGGGGATGAATCTTTGCCCCCCACAGAGAGGGCTCGCAATCTGGGTGTCCTTCTGGACGCACGGCTGTCTTTAGAAGAACATATGACGGCCATGGCCAGGGGGGCCTTTTATCAGGTTCGCCTGATTCACCAGTTGCAGCCCTTTCTGGACTGGGACGCCTTGCGCATGGTCACTCACGGCCTTGTCACCTCCCGGCTGGACTATTGTAATGCTCTCTACATGGGGCTCCCCTTGAAGAGCACTCGGAGGCTCCAACTGGTCCAGAATGCGGCCGCGCGGGTGGTTATGGGCGCAACTCGTTGTGCCCGTGTGACACCCCTCCTGCGTGAGCTGCACTGGCTCCCAGTAGTCTTCTGGGTGCGATTCAAGGTGTTGGTCATCACCTTTAAAGCGCTCCATGGCACAGGACCCGGGTACCTTCGAGACCGACTTCTGCCACCAATAGCCTCCCACCAGCCAGTTCGCTCCCACAAAGAGGGTCTCCTCAGGGTGCCGTCAGCCAAGTTATGTGGCTGGCGACACCCAGGGGGAGGGCCTTCTCTGTGGGAGCCCCAGCCCTTTGGAATGAACTGCCCCCGGAAATACGTAAGATCTCCAACCTCCCGGGTGTTTCACTGCGCACTGAAGACCCTGTTGTTCCGCCAGGCCGGGCTATCAACATAATAATTTTAAATTGGGATATTTTAAATTTTCAGGGTTTTAAACCGGGCCAAATCTATTTAATTATTTTAATTTTTAATCATCGTTTTGTCTTGTGTTTTTAAATTGGATGTACACCGCCCTGAGTCCTTCGGGAGAAGGGCAGTATAGAAATAAAATTATTATTATTATTATTATTATTATTATTATTATTATTATTATTATTATTATTATTATCATCATCATCATCATCATCATCATCATCATCATCATCTTAGGCCAAGACCAGTGGTCCCAAGCTCCCAGTCCACTACTGGGCCACAGCCGGTTCAAATCTGGGCGTTGGGAGAAATGGGCAAGCATGCATACATGAAGCTCCTCTTGTATGAGCAAAGGGTGCTTATGCTGGCGCATGAAGCTCCAAACATGCAAATAGAGCTTTGCTTGTGAGCAGCCTCCTCTTGCACTAGTGGATCATGTGTGAGCACAGGGACCTGTCGCTTGTGCAAGTGGAGCTTAAGGGCCTGCTGCTCTTGCAAGTGGAGCCTCGTGTGCAAGCACAAGCACCTTCTACTCACACGTGAAGCTTCATTCACACAAGTGAAGGGCATGTGCATGTGCGCCACTCACACAAATGGAGCTGTGCACACACATGTGCAGCTGTCACTCACATGCCCCTCCCGCCCCAGTCTGAGATGCCAAACTGGAAAGATTGGGGACCGCTAGTCTCGACCTTACTGGATGACCTTTCTGTAATCGTAGACCTTACTGGATGATCCAGTGTCGAGCGCTGGCGAAATCAGGAGATTCAGGCAGTTCAAATGAATATAAAGATTTATTGCAAGCTTAGCTCTGTACAAGAATGTGGCCAAGTGACCGTTAAGGAGAAGTGCGAGACTTAAGAAAGGAATTCAAGGTGGGCTGGGCTTAGATCTCTAGAGGGCACGCAGGGACTCATGACTTATGAAGCATTTGACTCCTCCCTCAGGTTCAGCTCGGTCATCTGCTACACCCAGACCTTACTGGAGGGCAGAAATGGTGCATTTAACTTGATGAACCCTAAAATCAAGGTTTTACTAAGCAGGTGCCAGTCCCAACCCAAGAACGATATAGAACAGGGGTATCAAATTGGATTTCATTGAGGGCTGCATCAGTGTTGTGTTTGACCTTGGGGGGGGGGAAGGGGAGGCATGGCCATGGTGGGTGTGGGCATGGTGGGCATGGCCAGCTGGATGTCACTCATGTCAGGGGCACCTGTGGTGGCCAACATATTGAATTGGAGAAAATAATGAAAGATTATAATTTAACAAAATGTGCATTATTATTATTAGAATTATATAACTTATCAAATATAACATAACCATGGCTTAGGCCCAGGATATTTGTCGGACCATCTGCAACCAGCAACAGCTTCCCATCGCCCGGTGCGTTCTCACAGGGAGGGCCTACTCAGGGTGCCGTCGGCTAGACAATGTCGGCTGGCGGCCCCCAGAGGTAGAGCTTTCTCTGTGGGCGTGCCCACCCTTTGGAATCAACTCCCCCTGGGGCTCTGGTTGGCCCCTGACCTTCGCATTTTCCGCCGCGAACTAAAGACATGGCTGTTTAAATCGCCCAGCCTGGACTGATGGGGTTTGATTATTTTAATGAGTTTTAACATATGTTTAATTGTATTTTAATATGTTTTTATCTGGTTTGATTTTAATTATTGTGAGCCGCCCTGAGTCCTATGGAGATAGGGCGGCATTCAAATCAAATTAATAATAAATAAATAAATAAGACGAATACTGTTTTATTTGTTTTAAAACTTGATTAGAAGGAGGATATTTTTTAAATATATCAGTGGCATAACTAAAAATTAGAAAAGGGAACAATGGAAGACTATAATTTTATTAAAATCTGTGTATTACTATTAGAGTCATGTAAGTTTGTTAACTACAACAAATATGATTATTGGTACTCTACTTGTAGTAAAAGGAGCGATATCAAAAATATGGAGATTGGCATAAAAATAATATATTGAAATATTAAATAATTAAGGAAAGTATAATTTAACAAAATATGTGTATTATTACTAAAAGACTATACGATTTTTAATTGTATTAAATATGAAGAATATTGTTTTATTTGTACTAAAATGCAACTCTGGTTCCACGCTGTTCACACAACAATATGTTTGTAGAAAAATAAAAAATAAAAAATTTGGAAAAAAAAAGATAGATAGATAATCGATAGATAGATGATATAGATAGATAGATGATATAGATAGATAGATGATAGAAAGATAGATAGATGATAGATAGATAGATGATATAGATAGATAGATAGATAGATAGATAGATAGATGATAGATAGATAGATAGATAGATAGATAGATAGATAGATATGGATAGATGGATGGATGGATGGATGGATGATAGATAGATAGATGATAGATGATAGATAGATGATAGAAGATAGATGATAGATACGTAGATAGATCATAGATAGATCATAGATCATGATAGATAGATGATAGATAGACGGACAGACAGAATGACTGACTGTCTGACAAATGGACGGACAGACAGAAAATGGGATAGACTTTGCTGAGTGTGGGAAGAGTGACCCATATAAATTTTAAGTCCACAAAGCTGGAATGGTAACTTCGGTATGGTCTCCTTGAAGCCCCAATGGGGGGGAAAAGCAGCTGCTAAAATGGCTTGCAGGGAGTGAAACAATGATTCCTTTTAGCAATCTGCAAACCAAATCTACATCTCCACATTCACAAGTACAATAATGCATATCTAGCAGAAATTAAATTGCTAAATTAACACAGATCAAGCAGTAAGCCCACTGCAGTTATTTAGCCTTTGCTTTCAAGCCAACTTCTGTTCTTGTTGTTAGCTGCTCTTTTGTATTCAGGTCTGGTCTTAAAACAATAATGTAGCATTTGGGAATGAAGATGCAGCCCAATAAGCCGGCACTGGAGGACAAGATGGAGAAGACCTGCACGGCCACCATGTATTTCCCCTTGGTGCTCAGGTAGGTGGGCACAAAGGAGATCCAGACGCTGCAGAAGACCAGCATGCTGAAGGTGATCAGCTTGGCTTCGTTGAAGGCCCCAGGGAGGTTCCTGGCCAGGAAAGCCACCACAAAGCAGACAGCAGCTTGGAAGCCCATGTAGCTAAGGGCACCATAAAACATGGCGACGGAGCCTTCGTTGCATTGCAGGATGATCTCTCCAGACTGGGACTGCATATCAGACTCAGGAAATGGAGGAGAGGTTCCCAGCCAGAATGTGCAGATGACCATTTGGATGCCAGAACAAGAAATAATAATGGAGTTGGCCAAGCTCTTCCCCAGCCACTTCCTTGCCTTGCTCCCTGGCTTTGTTGCCAAGAAGGCCAGCACCACCGTGACCGTTTTGGCCAAAACAGAAGAGACGGCAACCGAGAAGATGATGCTAAAGACAGTTTGTCGGAGGAGGCAAGTGGTAGTCCTTGGCTGACCAATGAATAAGAAGGAGGACGAGAAAGAAAACAGGAGGGAGATGAGGAGGACAAAGGAGAGGTCTTGATTGTTGGCTTTGACCAAAGGAGTTTCCAGGAATTTAATGAAAATGATTAACACAAAGGCTGTGATTAAGCAGAAGAAGAGGGCAAGTGAAGTCAGGATGATCCCTAGATAGTCTTTGTAGGACAGGAAGGTTTGGATCTTGGGAAGACATTGAACTTGGGCGTTATTTGGATGCTGATCAGCAGGACACTTGCTGCAATAATCTGCATCTGAAAAGAAAACAGATGTAGCATGTAGCATGATTAAGGCCTTCCTTCTGGAATGAATATTGTATTATGCTGTTTTCCATCTGTGAGTTCTGATGATTGAAACCCAAACAGGGCATTCACTGAGAAATGCTCCTTTTCTGAGAAAATATGGAGTAAAAGGAAGCTTGCTTGAATTATTATAACAAAAAGACTTTTTCAGTAGCAATGCAATGGTAGATGAAGAGAGCTCAGAATAAAAATTTCACCAGGGAATTGACATAAGAGCCATGGTGGCGCAGTGGTTAGAATGCAGTACTGCAGGCTACTTCTCTTGACTGCCGGCTGCCAGTAGTTTGGCAGTTCACTGGCTCAAAGTTGACTCAAGGTTCTGAGGTTGGTAAAGTGAGGACCCAGATTATTGGGGACAATATGCTGACTCTCTAAACCTCTTAGAGAGGGAGTGTAAAAGCACTGTGAAGCTTTATAGCTGGGAAGTGCTATTGTTTTGCTATAAGAAAGTCAATATGGCCACAATATCTGGAAGTACACACAGCCCCTGCATTTACCTGGAATGATGAACAGGCCCCGTGGAGACTACTGGGAGAGGCGTGGTGGTGTGGGCGTGGCCAGCCAGGGGTGGCATTTGGGGGTTTGCCAAACCCGGTGATCCTTGGCTAGAGGATTACCTGAACCCTGCCGAACCCCCAGGAGCCCACCCCTGGTTTGAACCCAAATATCAGTGAGAGAGTGATGAAGTAAATAGACAGGGTGACTGCTTATGGGATGGAGGTCCACAAGCAAGGTTCTACTCTAGAGAAAGTCCATTTGTAGTACACATCTACCATGCTCTTACCATATAAGAACAGTAGGATCTCTATTATTGGCCTGGACTCTGAAGGAGGAGCTTAAAACCTTGCACTCCAAGACTGTTGAATTTTTTATTTTGATGACTGTAAATCCATTTCCTCTTGCCACATTTTTCAATGGAACAATGGGATGGAATTCTTTCATTGTAAATCTCTTGGAGCACATGTTTCAGAAGTCGAAGACAGCAATTCTTTATTTCAGAATGCACCTTAGTGATTCTTGGCCCAGTTCACAAAGTCCAGCTTTTTCTTCAGCAGGACACTTACCTTCCTGAGTCGAGATGGTCCCTTCTGCACACAAGGAACAGCCATAGCAGCAAAGCGGTTTCCCCTCCAGTACCATTTTGGCTTCTCCAGGACGACATCTTCCAGTACACCTGGAATGACGAAATGTCTAACAACAACAAAAAGACATTACCACCACATGTGAGATGCTGTCCATGAAAATGAGCTCCTGAGAAGGGAAAGATTCGGTAGGTGGCAAACCATTTTTCTTCTGGATTTTTTGTAGGATGTTTCTTGTAATCTCGTTGGAAGGACACTTGACCTAATGTTAACTATTATCTTTGTATGTAGAATAATTCTTATTGCTTCTCTATTTGATACGGAATCTGCATTTCCTCAAGAACCTCAGGATGGTGAACATAGCTTTTCCTCCCTATCTTTCCTCACAGCAACACTATAGCTTGTCTTCAGAAGTTGTGGGTGCTTCATCACTGGAGCTTTCAAGAAGAGACTGGACAACCACTTGTACTGTATGAAATGATGTAGGGTCTGCTGCTCAAGTAGGCAGTTGGACTTGGAACTCCAAGGTCCCTTCCATTTCTATTATTCTTGTTCTATGTTCTAAGCTGAGTTTTTGTGAAGGGCCCAATTCGTTTTGATGGTTGACAGTGGTCTTGCACTCAAATCTCCTTAAACTCTAGTCTATGATGCTGGAAACTGATAGAACGTGAAAGCAATCTACTCTCAAGATTGTGCTGGGTATGTGGCTGTGATTTTAACATCCAATCTTGTAAAATGCCTTGGAAGACCAAGAGGAAGAGGCAAGTTCCTCGAAGAGTTGGAAGCAGCTCTTTGATCCAGCGGTGGGGGTGGCGACCTTTAAAACAACCACTCTAAGCTGGGGCAACCGGACTAAGCTTTGTGCAGGAACGATGTTTGGATGGAATATTGTTACCGGATGAGCGATTGGCCAGCTCAAAGGTAAAAAGAATTTTTTTTAAAAAGCTTAAAAGAGGTCCCAGCGTGCAATGAACTGGATACTATTTGGAAATTTAAAAAAAGAGACACTACATGGACTTGAATGTTAACTATACATAAATTAAAATTTAAATTTTTTTTTAATTGACAAGGCGGAACATTGGGAATATGAGGAACTAATGGAAATGTTTAAAAAGTTGCGTGAAGCATTTAAGGGTGGTAAAGAAGCGGAAGTCTGGTTAGAATACAAATGAGAAGCAAGAACAAAATGTTGAAGGGAAAATAATTGAAGATAAAAAGATAAATAATTACACTGGGATTGACAGTGGAAAAAAAGTGGATAAGGGGAATATCACCCAAAAAAGAATGGAAGAGAAGTGAAGAGAAGGAAATGGGAAAAGACTGAGGGGGAGAATTAAGAGGGTAACAATTTTAAAAATTAGAGAAAGGATTCAGGGGAAAGATACAATAAATATAAAAAGAAAAAGAAGAAAATAAGAGAAAGGGAGAAAAATATGAAGAAGTGGAATTTTGGAGAGACCAAAAGAAAATGGTTAAAAGGGGAAGAATAATGGAGAGAAGGAAGGAAAATAAAGCATTTATTAGTTGATTTAAGGGAATTGTATTAATAGTAGAAATTGTATGTAAGAAGCAAACAAGAAGAAGTATATTATTTATTGTAAAATGAATTAGCAGATGTAATAGGAAATGAAGATTGGTTTAAATGTGAAAATAATTGAAATTAAGATACAAAATTGAAATGCTAGTAAATGAGGAAAATAATTAATTGATGTTGGAATAAGGAATTAGGAACTAAGGAAAATAAGAGGTGGAAGGTTAATTTAGTTAAAAGGTTTTAATATAAAAATGGAATAAGCTGAAATACATTGTTAATAATTAAAAACGGTGATGGGGATTTTGAACAATATAGTTAATAAGTGGAGAAAATATCGGGGCTGCCCGGATACCAGTGTGGAAAATATTGAATTGAAAATGAATACAACAATGGAGAGAGAATGGAAAGAGGAGTAGAGGGTTAGAAGGAGGGGAGAAGAGAGGAAGGAGAGAGAGGAATAGAAGAAAGGGAAAAGAAGAGGAAGAAAGGGAGGGGAAATAAGAGTAGGAGAGAAGGTTAGAAAGGGAGGAAGGAAGGAGGAGTGGGGGAAAGGAAGGGAAAGTTGAGAAGGAGTAGGAGAGGAGGAAAGAAGAAAGTAGAAAAGGATAGAAGAAGGGAGGGAAGGGAAAGAGAGGAGGAGAGGAGAAGAAGAATTGTTGTATCCTTTCTTTAATGATTCTCTTCCACCATTTCTTTGACAGTAGTGTAAATCTTCTCCCACAGTGAGTTGGTCATGGCGAATCGGCTGCGGCAAATTGTCATAGACCCCCGGGATGACATCATGGATCCCAAGGGATCCACAGATCACATATTGAGAATCACTATAGTCGAACAGGATTCCTTTCATATTATAGAGCAGGGGTGTCAAACTCAAGGCCTACGGGCTGGATTTGGCCCTCAGGGTGCTTAGATCTGGCCTGCGGGGCCACCCTGGAAACAGCGAAGGTGCCTCTGCCAGCGAAAATGGAGCTCGGAAGGGCCGCATGAGGCCCTCCCAAGCTCTATTTTTGCTGGTAGAGGGTTGCAGGAGGCCGGCGCAGCTGAAAATGGAGCTCGCATTTTCACTGGCAGAGGGTTGCAGAAGGCTGTCGCATCTGGAAATGGAGCTCGGGAGCCCATTTTTGTTGGCAGAGTGCTTGGGCCCCCACAGGCGCCCCACCTCGAGCTGGCCATACCCACCCTGGCCCCCTGAGGTCAAACCAGGGGTGAAATGCTCCCGGTTCGGACCGGATTGCCCAATCCGGTAGTGATGGTTGTGGGTGGTTCGGAGAACTGGTAGCAAAAATCCCTGCCCCCCATGCCCAGCTGAGCCGCGCAATCATCAGAAGCCTTTTTTCTTTTAAATGACGATCCCCGCTGAGTTGCCTGATCGGCAGAGGCTTTTTAAAAAAGCCTTGAAAAAAGAGGCTTGAAAAAAAAAACCAGCCTCTGCCGAACAGGCAACTCAGCTGGGATCATCAGAGGCTTTTAAAAGCATTTTTTTACAACCTTTTCGGCCGAAGAGGTTGTAGAAAAAATGGTTTTAAAAGGTAAAAAAAAAAAAAAGTTGGCCACGCCCACCCAGTCACATTACCCCCCCTCCAAGCCATGCCCATAGAACCAGAAGTAACAAATTTTACATTTCACCACTGAGTCAAACATAACCCCGATGTGGCCCTCAATGAAGGGTGGCCCTCGAGTTTGACACCCCTGTTTTACAGGAAAGCTTCGTTAAAAAGCCGCAATCAGAGTGTATCTGCTTTGGGGGGGAAAACAAGAAATTTATCCTGGAGGTCATCAGGCATGCAAAAGGCAAGGAGAACTCCGAAATACAGTCTTTTGACTGCACTGACTATGCTAAACTGGGGATAGCCCTTAAAAATGTAGGCCTATTGGAAAATTGCACAGTGGCTTGAAAGCGACAATTGGAATGGAACAAGGAACAACTAGTAGGAGGAGCAACTAGTTCAGATTAGGAATAGAATGTTCTCCTTAGTTATTTAACCTTTATGCAGAAGAGGTCAGGAAACATGTGGAGTTAGAAGAAACAAACATTGGAATTCAACTTGCCAGGGAAAAAAAACATCATCAAAAGACCTCCAAGGTTCCTTCCAACTCTTGTTATTCTATTATACTTGGTGATATACTGAACCAGGTGCCACCTATATTATACCTTGTGCGTTTGTTTTTCCTTGCCTAAATGTAGAACCTTACTTTTTTTCCAGTGGTGAAAAAAGTAAGGTTCTACATTTAGGCAAGGAAAAACAAAATGCAGTATATGTGGTACCTTGCTCAATAGTAGTAACTGTGATAGGGATCTTGGAGTCCTAGTGGACAATCAGTTCAATATGAGCCAGCCAATGTGTGCAGCAGCTGCCAAAAAAAGCCAACACAGTTCTAGGCTGCATCAACAGAGGGATAGAATCAAGATCACGTGAAGTGTTAATACCACTTTATAATGCCTTGGTAAGGCCACGCTTGGAATACTGCAACATTGTTGTCACCACAATATAAAAAAAGATGCTGAGACTCTAGGGCCGTGATGGGGAACCTATGGCATGTGTGCTGGAAGTGGCACACAGAGCCATCTCTCCACGCAAGTGAGCCGTCGCCCCAGTGGTGAAATGTAAAATTTGTTACTACCAGTTCTGTGGGCGTGGCTTGGTGGTGGTGGGGTAATATGACTGAGTGGGCATGGCCAACTTTTTTTTTTTAACTTTGAAAACCATTTTTTCTACAACCTCTTCAGCCAAAGAGGTTGTAGAAAAAATGCTTTTAAAAGCCTCTGATGATCCCAGCTGAGCCTCACGATCATCAGAGGCTGTTTTTTTTTTACTTTTAAAAGCATTTTTTTGGCCATTTTGTAGAAAAAATGCTTTTAAAAATTAAAAAAAAGCCTCTGATGATTGCGCGGCTCAGCTGGGCAATGGGGGGGGGCAGGGATTTTTGCTACCGGTTCTCCGAACCACCCGCCTCCATTGCTACTGGATCGGGCGATCCGGTCCAAACCGGGAGCATTTCACCCCTGTGTCACCCGTTGCTCTTCCGGGTTCTGGTGTGCCAGCTAGCTGGTCTTCACATATGCACATGTGAAGACCAGCTCACCGGTGAGCTGGAACCTGGAAGAGCAATGGGTGCACGCATGTGCACTGGATGGCTGCTCTTCTGGTTTC
This sequence comes from Pantherophis guttatus, assembly GCF_059756535.1. NCBI lineage: Eukaryota > Metazoa > Chordata > Lepidosauria > Squamata > Colubridae > Pantherophis > Pantherophis guttatus. The sequence goes on from NC_142064.1 coordinate 280,376,348, forward strand.
CTGCACTCCCGCATGCGTGAAGACCAGCTGCCGGCATGCTGGAACCCAGAAGAGCAAGGGGTTACAGCTCATGTGCCCAATGATGCGGAGAGGAGATCCTAGCAGTCGCTTCCTAGGGGAGCAGAGCTGTTGGCCAGGATGTGAATGCTGAGGGGCTGGCAGCGGTTCTCACGCTGCTGCTTCTGGCCAGGATGCTGGAGGAGGAGGAAGAGCTGTCGTCATCAAGCTGCCCAGCTCCTCGCACATGGAGATGCCTCCAAGGGCCCAGCTCATAAATGGGGGAGCAGCTGTGGGGGCCAGCCGATCGTTCCTACCCCTCACCCTGCAGCTGCCGCTGCTGCTTTCCTGGGGCAGTGGGGCTGCGCAGGAGCTGAGTCTGGGTGGGAGGAACGTCTGTCCGGTGCCAGGGTAAGAAGCACGCTGGTGGGGTAGTGGTTGCATTCTCTTGGCAGAAATGGCGGGAGGGGGAGCTGTGCTGGCATTTAAGTCATTAGCTGTCATTTGCTTTTGCTGCCCAGCTCTTGCCTTCTAAGTACTTGATAGACTGATGGTAAATCAGCACTCCTGTTGACTGATGAGGGGCCTGTTTCCTAGGCTTCGATCACTTCCCTGGCTGTTTTTGTGCCTGCTCGTCCAACAAACTTAGTAGCTGGAAAATCGAATGTGTGTCCTCTTTCATTTCAGTATGTTTAAATATAATACTCTCTATATACTACTTTTTAAATTGACATTCTACTGTTTTTGAACTTTAACAAATTAAAGGAAAACTATTAGAATTTCACCCAAATAAGATGGATGGATTACACCTACCTGGCTAAAATGCCTGGACCACCTCTCCTGATCAAGGATGAAATTGGTCTCTGAGGAGCCCCAATGCCTGCGTATTTCTCCAAACTTGGTGGCCCGGGTAGATTGGTTCGAGAAGGTCTCCCATTTCACAATATCAAAACTGGCACTCAACTCCCCTTTCTCATCCAAATACACGCCTTCCAGAGAGGAGTTGTAGAACTGGGTGTTTCCCAGAAAAGAATGAAGCTAAAGTCAAGACAATTAATCATGTTCAGAGAACAGGAAACCAAGTCTAATAATTCCATCTGCCTGTAAAATCTTAGGGCTAATAGAAATTATAATCTTAGAATTGGTTTTTCTAATGGTTTTTTTATTTTTAATTGCTTATTTGTAAGTGTTTCTTATTCTTGTCTTTAATTGTGTGAACCACCCAGAGATAGGCATGTGAGATGGGTATTTATGTCATGTAATTTAATTTAATTTATTGCATTTCTATGCCGCCCAACTTCCAAGGGACTTTTTATTTATTGAATAAATACAATAAATAAAATCATCAGCAGCAGCTAAGGAAAATAGGTGACCGTGGAACATTGCAAGTATAGGTGGTCCTTGAGTTATGGCCACAACTGAGCCCAAAATTTCTATTACTAAGCAAGACATTTCTGAAGTGAGTTTGGCCCCATTTTACAATTTTTCTTGCCAGAGTTGTTAAGTGAATCAGTGCAGTTAAGTTAGTAATATGGTTGTTAAGTGAATCTGGCTTCCCCGTTGACTGTGTTGTCAGAAGGTCGCAAAAGGGGATCACATGACCCTGGGACACTGCTACCGTCATAAATATGAATTAGTTGCCAAGTGTCCAAATTTTTATCGTGTGACCATGGAGATGCTGCAAAGGTCATAAATGTGAAAAATGGTTGTAAGTTACTTTTTTTCAGTGCCATGGTAACTTCAAATGATCACTAAATTAACTATTATAACCTATCTAGCAGAAAAAAGGGAATGGTAGAATATTGGAAGGATAGTGAATAAATCTATGGAGTTTCTCAGATATCGAGGTCATGGTTGTTCCAAAGGTACTTTTTTCAAGAGGCAACTGGACTTTCTGGTTTTTCTTTGAAGATGTTTCACTTCTCATCCAAGAGGCTTCTTCAGCTCTGACTGAAATCCTTCCATTCCCCATCAACCAGTCAGAGCTGAAGAAGCTTCTTGGATGAGGAGCGAAACGTCTTCAAAGAAAAACCAGAAAGTCCAGTTGCCTCTTGAAAAAAGCACCTTTGTGATGATAGTGAAGAAGGAAGTTAGCATAGCAGGAAGCCTTACTGAGTAATGGAGAGACCAAACTGGTCTACAAGAAACACCAAATGATGAACGGAAAAGGGACATGATAAGGCAGGGGTGTCAAACTCAAGGCCTGCTGAGTGCTTAAATCTGGCCTGCGGGGCCGCTCTGGAAACAACGAAATTTGGAATTAAGTTTCAAATAGTAGGCAGAGCAGGTAACAACAAGACCTGGCCATGGCTAAGAGAAGGAAAATCGAAGGAAGAGACAGAGGGCTACCGTATTTTTCGGAGTATAAGACGCACTGGAGTATAAGACGCAGCTTAGTTTTGGGGGAGGAATTTAGGAAAAAAAAGTCTGCCTACCAGGTATTCATCGGGCTAGCGTCCTTAGTCTGGTCAACTTCAGCACATCAGTTTGCTGGTTTTCATCCCCTGCTTGGGGATAAAAAACAGGTTCTAAAGCACAGCTGATCTTTGGAGAGAGCAGCAATGAGAAAAGCAGGCAAACCACGGAGATTGCTTCACTCCCTAGCGCCTCGTTAGGGGTGAAAAAAAACTTCACAGCTGAGAGTTGGAGGGAGCAGGCAAAGCACTTTTTAAAAAATTTGATTTATATGCCGCCCTTCTCTGAAGACTCAGGGCGGCTTACAATGCGTTAAGCAATAGCCTTCATACTTTTGTATATTTATATAAAGTCAGCTTATTGCCCCCACAATCTGGGTCCTCATTTTACCTACCTTAGAAAGGATGGAAGGCTGAGTCAACCTTGAGCCTGGTGAGATTTTGAACTTGCAGTAATTGCAGGCAGCTGATGTTAATAACAGTGCTTTAGTCTGCTGCGCTACCAGAGCTCCTTCATTCCTAGTGCCTTGTTAGGGCTGGAAAAAAGTTTCAAAAATGCTACATTCGGAGTAGAAGACCCACCCAAATGTTCAGCCTCTTTTAGGAGAGAAAAAAAGTGCATCTTATACTCTGAAAAATACGGTAATTTTGGCTGCGCAAGACCAAGCCTTAACAACAAATGCACACAAAGCCAGAATTGAAAAGACAGTGACAACAGCAAACACGAACTCTGCCAACAAGCTAAAGAAACAGGGGACAAGCCAGTTAGCGAGCTGCAAGAAGATCACACAGACTGACTACAAACAATTGCGCCACGGAGAAGCAACAGTGGTGTATTGCAGCATCTGCAAGAAATACCATTTGCCTTCAAGCAACAACTGGCGGGACCAAAAAATGAACAAAGGAACAGAAAACGAAGAAATGAAAGTGTTCTGGGACTTTAGATTTCAAGCAGACTACCACCTGCCACATAACACCCCAGACTTAACAATTGCTATTTCCCAACTTATTCCTGCTTTTCCATTGTTCTGGTATCTTTTTTTTTTTTGGTAAAACAGTTGGTGTTTTCTTCACTGTGCTGTGCTTCTTCCTTTAAACCTTTCTCTTGATATTGAAGGCTTCCCCACTTCCTTCAAGTGGAGACTTAGTGTGCATGTCCTCTCTTTCTACTCCACTATTTGAGGAAGATTATAACCATGACGCCAGGGGTGGGTTCTACTTACCTTTACTACCGGTTCACAACGGGACCGTGCATGTGCGCTTCCTTCGCTCGTGCACACGTGCGTACTTCTGCTCATGCGCAGAAGCTTCCTGATGACGTCCAGGTCGGTGGGCAAAGCCTCCTGCCAGTTTTACTACCGGTTCGCAAGAACCGGTGCAAACCGGGGGCAACCCACCACTGCATGACACTTAATCTTGCAACACAAAAGCAGTTTAGCAAATGCACTAGTGAAATTGGGACATTCCTCCCAGTGTTTAGCCCCCAAACTTTCCATAACCTAAACATTAGGCAATAGAAAAAGATGGATTGGTCCAAGTGTTGCCTCGGGGACATGAAGACCCAGCCTAGGAGACACAAGAAACAGAACGTTCTTCAAGAAATTACAAAATGGATTTCTTTGAAACCTCCTAAAATTTAGCTCACCAGAACACCTCAACTGTTCTCAACCTTGGATGACAGCTCAACAAAGCAGGATGACCTGTCAGGGGAAAAAAAATTCTACCTGCCATGCTGGAATACTATGTGATCTCAGACCGTCTTCACTTCCAGGTCTTATCCTGTGGGTTCTCCAAGACAGGGCCCTGTCGATGGCCCTCGCCACAGCCTGCACAAGACTGGAAATGTGGTAGCTGTCCCTGAAAAAAATGTTGTCCACAAACTCTTCACTTGGGAGCTCCAGAATCTCCTGCTTCTTGCATCTTCTCCTCCATTTGACTGACAATGCGGGCTTTGAAAGCAAGCATTCAAAGGCTGCCAGTCCAAATTCGTTCATAGTATCAAAAAATGTTTGAAAATTGTCATTGCTAACCTTTTTCTCCCGATGACATACAAAAGAGAAAAAGCCATGGATTTGCTTGTCAATGAAAAGGTCATAACCAAAATTCAACGTGAGGTCCCACAAAGCTGTTGTGATCCAGATTTTCCCCACAATGGGGATCCTATATATCCTAGAGACCATGATCTGTAAAGTTTTTATGATGCCATAAAAGAAACGCACCTCCCCATAATAAATGAAGACAGTGACATTATTCCACATGAATAATGTTTCAAGGGGCAAGGATGGGATTGCGACCTGCAGTCCTTGAATCGTCAATGAGAAGGCAACACAAATCTCATTCCTGCTTAAGATTGGGCTCAAAGTCCTCATGAACCTTTCTCCGTTATACGTGTCTGGAGAAACAAGACTCACCCAGTTCCACCCAAAATGCTGGAGTAATTTGGCAATCATATGGTACAGATATTCTTCTTTGGGGACCATCCGATAGACAAATGGGAACTGGATTTTATTACTCAGAGCTGCAGAAACAAAACCATAGCTTACCTAAGGAGGAGCAGAAAAAAGGATTTCCTGAAGAAATGAGGATGCAGGTAAAAGAGAGAGAGACAGGAAGGCCCGCCTAGGAGAGATTCAAATATTGGCAGCTTGGGAACCTCATTCCAACTGAGCCACCCTCTTGTCATACATTGTCTGGGCAGCTACTAATGTGGATGCTGAGGGAGTTTCGAATTACTGACATCATTTGAGCAGACAGAACAACAAATTTATTACGACCATCTCATTCAGAACGAGCCGCTGTGAGAGGATGACTAGATTTTTATCCTCTGTCCATCCTGAGATAGCACTGAACTCCTTCCCCCTGCCGTGAGAGGGCAAGGGAGACCAGTTTCTTACCCACACTGAATTTATTACTCGTCTGCCTCAAGACTCTTACATCAGACTGTTGGACTAGACCCAAATGCTATACCCATCTGACTTACTAGATGTATTTGGCGACCGAACTCTTGGCATTGCGAGATTCCCCTCTCTCGCAAATTTGGCTCTCCACATTATCGAGGGCCTACCTTGATGACGGATTTTGGAATCCCGAGAGGTGGCACAGTGCTAAGAGGGGATTAAGGGCTTTCTTATCTAATTTTCTAACCAAAATTTTAATGGCTTCTGAAAGGGGGGTGGGTATAAACAGGGTGGATCATGTGGATTTGTGGGGCAATCCACAGAGGGAGGGATTAGCAAATAATTTTCCAAAAGTGAAGCCAAAGTCAACACAAAATTACATCATAGGAAACTTGGAACTGGGAATAGGCAGACTTAATACTGGCATGGAAATGGGCTGTTCCATCAAGGTTATGGTTGGGAGGGGCAGATATGGTGGGAGCAGGAGGCCACATCATGTCAGGAGGGTACGCACCCACTATCTTCAAGCGGTGGCGTGCTCCAACCTCCAAAGCTCTTCTCGTTCCTTGGGTTGCTCAAGGTCTCAGAGCCCGAGTCTTAGGCTGATGTTATGCAACGCCAGGTCCGCGGCTAACAAAGCCCCCCTCATTTGTGACCTAATTCAGGAGGGGAAAGCGGACCTGGCAGGTATTACAGAGACCTGGTTGGGCAATGAAGGAGGGATCCCCCTCGTAGAAATGTGCCCACCAGGTTTCCGTGCATTCCATCAGCCAAGGACTCGGGGCAGGGGTGGAGGTGTGGCGGTCATTATAAAGGAAGGTCTTGACCCTAGGGAAGTCACTGTCCCACAGACAACCGGATGTGAGTCCCTCCTCGTGAAGTGGGGTTATGGGTTACAGATGGGCCTGTTGATTGCATACCTGGCTCCCTGCCACTTATCAGCAGCCCTGCCTGAGCTCCTCAACGTAATAGCCGAGGTAGCAGTTGAGACTCCTAAGCTACTGGTTATGGGAGATTTCAATCTGCCATCCATTGGTGAAATATCTGATGGAGCTCGGGAGTTTATGGCTTCCATGACGGCCATGGACCTGACCCAATTAGTTCATGACCCTACTCACACGGGGGGACACACTCTGGACTTGATCTTTATCTCTGACCAGTGGCTGAATAGTCTAGATATAGGGGATATAGTCATCGAACCCTTGTCACGGTCAGACCATTCTCTCCTTAAGCTTGACCTTCTGATCACTACAACCCACTGCAGGGAGGCGGAATCAATTAAATGGTTCCGCCCCAGGCGCCTGATGGATCCTGATAGGTTCCAGATGGAGCTTGGGCCATTTCCTGAAACCTTGGCTCATGATTAGGCTGAAGACCTAGTGGCGTCCTGGGATAGGATGGCCACTGATGTTTTAGATTGGGTCGTGCCTTTGCGGCCTCTGACCCGGCGTCGAACCTACCCAGCTCATTGGTTCTCTGATGAGCTGAGGGGGATGAAATGTCGCAAAAAGATGCCTAGAGAGCAGTTGGAGGATCAGCCATTCCGAATCCGACCGAACACTAGTGAGATCTTATATTAAGACCTACTTAGTGGTGATAAAAGCGGCAAAATGTAACTATTTTTCCGCTCTTATTGCATCAGCAGATAATCGCTCAGCCACCTTGTTTAGGGTTAGCCTCTCTCTACTCCAGCTGAGAGCCCGGGAAGACCCTCTGCAAGGACGAGCTGAGGATTTTGCACAATATCTGCACGATAAAATTGCTCAGATTCGGGAAGGCTTGGACTCTAACTGGGTTAATTCGGATGAAATGATGAGGGCAGATCTTGAGGGCATTATCTGGGATGAGTTTGATACTGTGACTCCTGAGGACATGGACAGGTTACTGGGGAAGCTGAATGCGACCACATGTTTATTGGACCCGTGCCGTTCCTGGCTAGTGCTGGCTACCCGGGAGGTTACACGTAGCTGGCTCCAGAGAATTATTAACACTTCTCTGAGCGAGGGATTCTTACCTCCCACCTTGAAAGAGGCGGTGGTGAGACCCCTCCTTAAGAAGCCCTCTCTAGATCCAGCTGTTTTGGCAAACTACCGTCCAGTCTTCAATCTTCGCTCTTTAGCCAAGGTTGTCAAAAGTGTGGTGGCATGACAGCTCCCACAGTACCTGGATGAAGCTGTCTATCTAGACTCATTCCAGTCTGGCTTCAGGCCTGGATACAGCAGAGAAACAGCATTGGTCGCATTGGTTGATGATCTCTGGAGGGCTCGGGATAAGGGATGTTCCTTTATCCCGGTCCTATTAGATCTCTCAGCGGCTTTTGATACCATTGATCATGGTATCATGCTGCACTGGTTGGAGGGGCTGAGAGTGGGAGGCACCGTATTACGGTGGTTCTCGTCCTACCTCTCTGACAGGTCGCAGTCAGTGTTGACAGGTGGACAGAGATCAACCTCGAGGCCCCTTACTTGCGGGGTGCCACAGGGGTCGGTCCTCTCGCCTCTCCTGTTCAACATTTATGTGAAGCCGTTGAGGGAGATCATCCGTGGATTTGGGATGTGATGTTATCTGTATGCTGATGACACTCAGCTGTACATCTCCACCACAAACCACCCCAATGATGCCCTTGAAGTGATGTCCCGGTGCCTTGAGGCCGTACGGATCTGAATGGGGAGAAACAGGCTTCAATTCAACCCTTCCAAGACTGAGTGGCTGTGGCTGCCAGTGTCCCGATACAGTCAGTTAGTCCCATCACTAACTATTGGGGATGAGTCATTGACTCCCGCAGAGAAAGCTCGCAATTTAGGCATCCTCCTGGATGCACGACTGTCTTTAGAAGATCATATAACAGCCGTGGCCAGAGGAGCTTTCTATCAGGTTCACCTGATTTGCCAATTGCATCCCTTTCTAGACCGGGACTCATTACGCACAGTCACTCAAGCCCTCGTCATTTCCCGACTTGACTACTGCAATGCTCTCTATATGGGGCTCCCCTTGAAGTGCACCCGGAAGCTCCAACTGGTCCAGAATGCGGCCGTGCGAGTAATTATGGGAGCAACATGGCACTCACATGTAACACCTCTTCTACGCGAGCTGCACTGGCTTCCGGTGGCCTTCCGAGTGCGCTTCATGGTATTGGTTCTTACCTTTAAAGTGTTCCATGGCTTAGGATCTGAGTACTTACGTGACCACCTGCTGCAACTGATAACCTCCCACCAACCAATACGCTCTCACAGAGTAGGCCTACTAATAGTACCATCATTAAAACAACGTCGTCTAGTAGTTCCAAGGGAGAGAGCGTTCTCTGTGGGGCCACCTCCTCTTTGGAACAAAATACCCCCTGGAATACGAATAATCCCAGATCTTCGCACTTTCTGACGTGCCCTGAAGACCTTTCTGTTTCAACAAGCAGGGCTAGCATAAACATCTAAATTCTATGCCAAGGTCTTAGCAGATACACTAAGTTGACTCAATTTATTATTTACTGTTTATAAAAAAAATATATTATATGTATATGAAATCTTATTCTGTTCACCGCCCTGAGTCCTTCGGGAGAAGGGCGGTATAGAAATTCAATAAATAATAATAATAATAATAATAATAATAATAATAATAATAATAATAATAAAGGAGGCCTTTTAAAGACAACTAAAACAAAAGCAGAATATAAGAAAGAAGTAATTGAGCAGCAAGCTGAAAATTGGAAACACAAAGCTCTGCATGGCCAATACTTGAAAAGTATTGAAGGCAAAGCTGACCAGAAACTAACTTGGAACTGGTTAAGATCAGGAGTACTGAAAAAAGAAACAGAAAGCTTTATTTTGGCAGCTCAAGAACAAGCCCTAGCCACAAACTGTATGAAGGCAAAAATTCAACATGTTACCACCAACAGCAAATGCCGCCTCTGCAATGAAAAAGAAGAGACAGTTGACCACCTGATCAGTGGGTGCAGCAAAATTTCACAAACTGACTACCTACAACGCCATAACCGTGTTGCTAAAATCATTCACTGGAAATTGTGCCAGAAGTTTGGATTTGAGTACAGCAAAAACCACTGGGAACATCAGGTTGAGAAAGTTTTAGAGAATGAGAAACTCAAGATCTTGTGGGACTTTAGGATTCAGACTGACAGGCACTTGGTCCACAACACACCTGACATAACAATAGTTGAAAAGAAAAAAGTATGGTTCATTGACATTGCAATACCTGGTGATGCACGAATTGAAGATAAGCAGCAAGAAAAAATCACAAAGTACCGGGACTTACAAATTGAAGTTGAGCGACTGTGGAAAAAGAAATCGTGTGTTGTCCCGATTGTAATTGGAGCCCTCGGAGCAATACCCAAAGGGCTACCCCGCTATTTAGAAATTCTAAATTTGCCGGACTTGAACATTTTGACTCTACAAAAAACCACCTTACTCGGAACAGCTTACATCCTCCGACGATACCTTAACAGTTCCTAGGTCCTTGGTTAGGACTCGAGCTGCTGAGCTATTAACCAGCCTCAAAGGCTGTGAATCTCACTAAAGATTAACCAATAAATAATAACAATAATAATAATAATAATAATAATAATAATAATAATAATAATAATAATAAACCTTTCTCCTTTTTGAGATAGAGAGATGGAGCTGCAACTGGAATGGATACTTTGCAGTTCAGTGGTGGGTTCCTACCGGTTTGCCCAGGTTCGTGAGAACCGGTAGCGGCGGTGGTGGGAGGCTCCGCCCACCACCTGGATGTCATCACGTGTTCACGAGAGCGAACCAGTAGCGAATGTAAGTGGAACCCACCCCTCTTGCAGTTCCCAAAAGAGAAAGACAGACAAAGAGAGAAGAGGGAAAATAAGAGAAGAACTGGTTCACAGACCAGACCAAACCAAGCACCCCAACTATATGGTTTAGAACATAGTCACTTCTTCTTTCTCAATTGAACAAATATTCTGTAGAAAAAAGAATGGAAGTATTGGATAGATCAGAAGATTGACTATGGAATGGTGTTCCAGAATTGCATTATGAGGTTCAAAGAACCGAAGTTACAGAATGACCAGGTTAAAAAAAGAAAAAAAGATACATGTTCAAGTGAAAGCAGGACACCATTCCTTTGGAGATCCTTCTATGCATGTTCGAGCACTTAAGCAGGGAACACAAGAAGACCCTTCATTGGGACAATTTCAAGAAACAAAACTCAGCGCAGGAACACACTGAGCTTCTCAAATGTCTACAAGGGTAGAATATATACTGTATTTTTCGGACTATAAGATGCACCGGAGTATAAGACGCACCTTAGTTTTTGGGGAGGAAAATAAGAAAAAAAGCTGATTGGCAGGTGGATGGCCTCCCAGAATACCCCCAATAAGCTGTTCCCAGAGGTGAACTTTAGAAACAGGTTCCTCCCTTCAAGATTCTTTTTTCAGCCTCTGAAACCTCCCTTTAAGTGGTTTTTTTCAGCTTCTGAAACTTCAGTTTCAGAGGCTTTTTTTTCAGCCTCTGAAACCTCCCTTCAAGAGGCTTTTTTCAGCCTCTCAAACCTCCCTTCAAGAGGCTTTTTTCAGCTTCTGAAACCTCCAAAGTTTCAGAGGCTGGGTGGGGCTACATTCAGTGTATAAGACACACCCAAATTTTCACCCTCTTTTGGGGGGGAAAGGTGTGTCTTATACTCTGAAAAATATGGTAGGTAGATCCTCAAGCATTCCTGTCCTTGTCTGGCCCCAGCACTGTCCTTTTTAGACAGAAGGGCAAATCAAGCATCTCCAGGCACCCCTTGGCTTCTCTAGGCCAATCAGAGGACCCATTTCCAGCCTACCTTTCTTCATACCTGTGGGATTTTGTAGATGCTGGACATGATTGAAATCTGACTGGAAGCATCCGACTCCACTCCTTCAATTATCACCATGAGATTGCTTGCTCTTCCACAGCTGTAGTTGGGAACACTTGCTTCCCCAGTTGAGAGGAGGTCTGCCATGGCATCGTAGGTCATCCCAGCCTCATAATAATTATCATAGAAGTTGTAGCCCAGAGTGACATTGGGTAGGAGCTTGGGATTTTGGTTGATCTCCTTGGTGGCAAAGAAGAAGGACAGGAGAAACCAGAAGATAAATGGTCCCACTCTAAAGTAAAACACAGGTATCATCCAATCATTTTCATCGCAAACCAATTTATGATATCTGTAATCTTTTTTTAATGCATAATCCGTGAATTACAGTGAGTAATCTCGGCTGTACATGCAAGAAGAGGGAGATAACACCAACATTACAAGACACCAAGACAGACCCTTCTTAGCAACACAGCACCTGTGGTCTTGGGTTACTTTAGGAGGACAAGTGCTGGTTCCTTGTGGTTAAATGGAACCCTAAAACCAAAACCTCCAAAATCCCCTTGGCAGGCACCAGGGGAAATAGTCCTTGATGGACAGGGGGAAAAAAGAACCCACAGAGGAACTTTTATGACGTACCCCGCAAGACTAGTGATGGGAGGCTTATAGAAGACAGCTGGCTTGAATTTAAGTGGTGTTGCAGAACTAATTCCACCAATGTTGAAATCTCCTGACTGATAGTAAGTGTACACAGCATTCTCATCCTTGATGAAATTCAGGAGACATTTTCTGCCACCAGTTGCACTGGGCAGCAGAACCAAAAGCAACAACAGCAGAAATTTCTGGGACTTGATTGCATCCACCAGAATCCCTTTCTTCATTGCAACCCTTGATGGCATTTCAGAAAGCACCGTTTTCTCAGCAGGACATAACAAGTCCAACAGCAGGGAGATCAAGGAGGAGGCAACGGGATTTTACATGAGCAAAGCACCAACCTGCCCAGAGATAAGACTATTTAAGAACTGCTTCTCTCCTGTTGGGTGAAGCCTTAAGTAGCATTTTCACCTTGCTTCCCGATGTTTGTCTTCATGGATCCCAAGAGGATTAACTTCAGAAAAATCCCTCATGCTCCTGCAGGAAACATAATGGCAATTATTTTTGATAATTGCAACAGAGAAGCTGAATGTCTCCTGTGACTTTGTGGTCTCTCTCTCTCTCTCTGTCTCCAGGGATGGAAGAAGAAGAAAGTTCACTGAGAGGGTTCAGGGAGTTTTGGTCCAACTTGGTTTTAGAAACTTTCATGTAGGACTGGGCTTTCTCAAAGGAATAAAAAGAGATATGAAGGCTACACCTGAAGTCCCCATACAGATGGGGTTCTGTTCTACATACAATTATTGTTTTGCGTGTTTTCAGAGAAATGTCTCTTTTTTTAAGTCACCTGGTCAACGCTTTCGAAGACACATTTTACTAACCAGGGAAGGTGCAAATGTATCCTGGGCAAACCCGCTTAAACAAGAACATGAGCAAGCTAGTAGAGTGGCATCATGTCCCCCTGGAACATGCACACTTCTGGATCTTAGGCCAAGACCAGTGGTCCCAAGCTCTCAGGCTAAAGTCCACTACTGGACTTTCTCGGCTGGATTACTGCAATGCCCTCTACTTGGGGCTGCCCTTGGGGTGCACCCGGAGGCTTCAACTGGTCCAGAATGTGGCCGAGCGGGTTGTTACGGGAGCCTCCCATTTCTCCCGTATAACACCTCTCCTGCACGAGCTGCACTGGTTACCAGTGGCCCTTCAGATCCGCTTCAAGGTGCTGGTCTTGACCTATAAAGCCCTACATGGCATGAGCCCGGGATACTTGCAGGACCACCTCCTACCGGCCTCCCACCGCCCAGTGTGGTCACACAGGACTGCCCTCCTCCAGGTGCCATCGTCCAGACAATATCGGCTGGTGGCCCCCAGGATGAGGGCGTTCTCGGTGGCCACACCAACCCTCTGGAATGAATTACCCACCGGGCTTTGGACGGCCCCCAACCTCCATGCTTTCTGCACCGAACTGAAGACATGGCTTTTTCAGCAAATTCCCTGATCTGTTATGAGATTTTAGTTGTTGGGGTTTTATTTGGATGTTTTTAGTTCTATTTATTGTTATATGTTTTTTATTCTGTGAGCCGCCCCGAGTCCTACGGGAGAAGAGCGGCATAGAAATCTAAGAAAATAAAATAAATCAATAAAATACTGGGCCACAACCGGTCAAATTTGGGGGTTGGGAGAAATGGGCAAGCATGCACACATGAAGCTCCTCTTGTATGAGCAAAGGGTGCTTGTGCTGGCGTGTGAAGCTCCAAACATGCAAATAGAGCTTTGTGTGTGAGCAGCCTCCTCTTGCATTAGTGGATCATGCGTGAGCGCAGGGACCTGTCGCTTGTGCAAGTGGAGCTTCACACATGAGCTTAAGGGCCTGCTGCACAAGCACAAAGGGATGTCACAAAGGGAAAGAGCAGCTGATTGGCTGTGAAAACAGCCAAGGCCAAGAAGCTTTTAGGGCTTGCAAGGAGATCAAGGGGAGAAAGGCAGGTAGTAATGGCCTCAAAGAACCTCTGGGAGATGCCCATGGACTTCTCCAAAGAAAGAACAAAAGGGGTTCCCAAAGTCAAGGAATAATCCATCTTCCCTTTCCCTTCTCCTCCCTCCTCTCCTCTCTTCTCTCTCTCCTCTCCCTTCCCCTCTCTCCTCTCCTCTCCTCTCCTCTCCGTGAAGTGTTGGATCTAGCCCAATAACTCAAAGACAAGTTTCAGTCCTTTAATCAGTATCTTTATTGCAGGCTTGGTGGTACTGGAGGTCACTGACTGGTTACAGGGGTTATGGGATATGTGGTCAGTTAACCTTTGCAGGGCCGGGTGGCCAGGGAGATGGTGCTGTTAGACATTTACCATGACAAAACCTCCTCTAAATGTCTAACTGGGTACCTGGTGGAGTGGTTATATACATACAGAGAATATACATGCACAAGTACGGATCACATGTAAACACACATTTTTTTTTTTTATTGAAAAGTTTTACAAAAAGTTTACATATTCCCCCCCCCTTCCCTACCTCAACCTCCCCCCTCCCCCCTCCCCTTCCCAGAACAAATTACAGGATATAAACTTCAACAATCATAATCAATCCTAATCTAAACAATTATGACATTTCACATCTCTTGTTTCTTCAATTCCCTAATTACCCGCCTAGCTTTATTACTTAAAGACACACTAAATATCTATATAATCATTCATAACCTATCTGCAATTTCTTATTCCGATATTTATTTTGAATATAATCTATCCACCTTCTCCAATCTCTTAAATATCTTTCATTTGAATGATCCTTCAGGTACGCCGAAATTTTTGCCATTTCCGCTAGATTTATAACTTTCATTGTCCACTCTTGGATTGTAGGTAAATCTTGCTTCTTCCAATATTGTGCCACCAACAGTCTTGCTGCAGTTATTAAATTCAAAATCAATTTAGTCTCTATAACTGTACAGTCCATAACTATACCCAGAAGAAACAGCTGTGGTGTAAATTTCAACCTCTTTTTAAGAATATTTTGTAAAATCCACCAGATTTTAATCCAAAACGCTTTAACCTTTTTACATGTCCACCAAATGTGAAAATAAGTAGCATCCTCACAATTACATCTCCAACATTTTGGTTGTACATTCGGATACATACGAGATAACTTTTTTGGATCTAGATGCCATCTATAAAACATTTTATAAAAGTTCTCCCTTAAATTTTGCGCTTTGGTAAATTTCACATTTGTTATCCATATTTTCTCCCACGTTTCCATCATTATTGGCTGTTCAAAATTCTGCGCCCATTTTATCATACAGTCCTTAACTAGCTCTGTTTCCGAGTCCATCTCTATCAGTATATTATACAATCTTTTTATATGCATTGAACTTTGATCTCTAATTTGTTTAATTAAATTTTCATCACTTTGTATAACACCAGTTTTCTGGTCTTTTCTCCATCTGGCTTGTAATTGTACATATTGAAACCATGTTTGAATTATTTTCTCCTCTTTCAACACATTCACAGATTTTAATTTTAATATACCTCCCTCCATAATGAGAATATCTTTATACGTAATTACATCCTGTCTACATTCTATACTCGTATTCTCTATTACGTGCCTGGGTGCTGTCCATATAGGTATTTTTTCATTTAACTTATATTGATATTTCTTCCAGACACGCAATAAAGCATTTCTCAGTATATGACTCTTAAATGCTCTGTCCACCCTTTTTTCATACACTAAATAAGCATGCCAACCATAGACCAGATCATGCCCTTCAATATTCAATATCCTTCCATTTGTTAAATTAATCCAATCACTAATTGCTGATAAAACAGCTGCTTCATAATACAATTTTAAATTTGGCATTTTCAGTCCTCCTCTTTCTCGTATGTCCTGCATTATTTTCAATTTTATCCTTGGTTTCTTACCTTGCCATACGAACTTATTAATACCTTTCTGCCACTCTTCCAGGTTGGCATCCTTCTTTAGTATTGGTATCATTTGAAAGAGGAACAAAAACCTAGGCAACACATTCATTTTTATAACTGCTATTCTACCCAACAAGGACAATTGTAGTTTTTTCCAATTATCCATTTCAACTTGTATTTTATGCCATATCAATTCATAATTATACTTATACAATTTACCATTAGAAGATGCAATATAAACTCCTAAATACTTGACTTTTTTAACTATTTCACATCCCGTTATCCTTTGTAACTCCTCTTTTTGATTAGCTGTCATATTTTTAACTATCATCTTTGTTTTTCCAATGTTTATCTTAAACCCAGATACTTGACCATACTGTTTTATTATATCAATCAAAACCTTTGCTGATTCCACTGGATGAGTTAAGGTCATAACCAAATCATCTGCAAATGCCCGTATCTTATATTCATAATCTCTAACTTTGATTCCCTTTATCCCATCTGCATTACGTATTTTATTTAACAGCAACTCCAAAGTTAATATAAATAATAATGGCGATAAGGGACATCCCTGCCTCATGCCTTTTTCAATTTTAAAAGTTTCTGTCAAACTGCCATTAATAATTATCTGAGCTGTCTGTTCCTGATATATTGCTTTTATAGACTGCATAAAGCAATTCCCAAATTGCATCCTATTGACCACTCTCAATAAAAATTGCCAATCTAATCGATCAAAAGCTTTTTCCGCATCCAGAAATATAAGCACCGCAGGGATTTGGTTATTCCTTTCCAAATATTCCAATATATCAACAATTTGTCTTACATTATTTTTCATTTGTCTACCTTGTATAAAACCAGTTTGGTCAGCATGAATCGTCTTCTGCATTACTAGCATTAACCTATTTGCCAATATCTTAGCAAATATTTTATAATCTGTATTCAATAAGGATATAGGTCTATAATTTTTGGGTTGTGTCAAATCTTGATCTTCTTTTGGAATTAACGAAATAAAAGCTGTTTTCCATGAAGGTGGTACCCCTTCACCCAGCTGAATTCTATTGAATAATTCTTTAAGAGATAAAACCATCTCCAATTGTAAATATTTATAGTACACAGCTGTTAATCCATCCGTACCAGGAGCCTTACCAGTTTTTAACTGTTTAATTGTTGAGAGGATCTCCTCCTCTGTTATTAATTGGTTTAACCGTTCTCTTTGTTCCTCTGTAACTATTGGAATATTCTGTCTATCCAAATATGTCTCTACCTCTACACCTTGTATTTTGTCTGCAGTATACAATCTTGCATAAAATTCTAAAAATGCCTTTTTAATCATATTTTGGTGATGCAGCTCTCTACCTTTATACTCTATTTTCTCTATGGTACGAGATTTTTGTTTTTTCCTCAGCATGTATGCCAACCATCTACCTGGTTTATTTGCATTACAAAAAGTATTATGTTTAGCATATTGTAGATTGGTTGCCACTTGGTCTGAAAGCATCATATTAAATTGCCCACGTAATAAACTGATCTCTTCTTTAATTTTCTTATCCCCTGGGTTATCAATTAACACCCTTTCTTTTTTCTTAATCTCTTCTTCTAATTCCCTCCTTTTCTCCACTTGTTTACGCCTATAAGCATTATTCATATTTATCAGAACTCCTCTCATATATGCTTTACTAGCATCCCATACCATATCCATAGATGTTCCCTTGTTCATATTAAGAACAAAAAATTCCTTCATTAGTTTTTTACATTCTATTACATTTTTCTCATATCTGAAAAGGTTTTCATTTAACCGCCAAGATCTCCTAACTCTTTCCCCACACTCCAGTTCCATCCAAACTGGGCTGTGATCAGTTAAAATTCTGGGACAAATCTTTATCTTCTTTACCCTGGAAAAAAAATCATTTGTAATTAATATAAAATCAATTCTTGAAAAAGATTGATGTCTATCTGAAAAAAATGTAAAATCTTGTTCTCTATAATTCCTTTCACGCCAGATGTCTCTTAATTCCATATCCTCCATCATATCAAAAAAAGTCTTAGGCAGTCTAGATCGCAATTTTGTAGATTGTACTATTCTTTTCTTATCAATACTAGGGTCTAACACTCCGTTCCAATCTCCCATCAGTATACATGAATTATAATCCCAATGTAATAATTTTGTATGTATCAACTTATAAAATTTCTCTTGCTGTTGATTGGGGGCATATATCCCCAATAAGAGTGTTTTCTTTCCTTCTATCATTATCTCAATTGCCAGAAATCTTCCTTGTTGATCTGCCTCAACTAATTTAGCCGTCAAATCTCTTTTCAAGTAAATCACTATTCCATTCTTTTTTTCCGGGGCTGATGCAACAAAATGTGTTCCCAATTTTGTATTTATTAAATATTTTTGGTCAGTTGTCCTTATATGTGTTTCCTGCAGGCATATTATTTCGTTTTTAAATTGTCTCAAATGGTAAAATATTTTCTTCCTTTTTTGTGGTGAATTTAAACCGTTAACATTCCAGGTTAAGAACCTAGAAGCCATCTTCAGAATCTCGAAGCTTGGCGAGAACCGCTTGATAATCCTCTTGGAATTTTCTTTTAGGTCTCGCCCCTCCCACAGCTTCTACACCAGCATTCACTTCTTGTAATAAAGCCTGCTCTTGTAACTTTTTTAACTCTTCAACTTTACGTTTAGTAGCTGCTCTGGTTTGTCTTTGATCTTTGCCTTCTTCTTGTTTTTCAACTATATCCCATGCTTGGACAGCACTTGAAAGTTGCAGTACTTCCTCCTGCATACTCATAGCTCCACCTTCCGATTGCTTCTGCAAATCCTCTTTTCTTCCCTCTGTCGCCTCTCTTGCTTTTTTGCCTCCTGGCACTGGTGGTTGTCCAGCCTTTAATATATTACTATAAAAATCTCTTGCTTTGTAAATTGTATTAAGGCGATATCGCTCTCCTGCATAATCCACTGATAATCCGACTGGGACTTCCCATCTGTATTGTACCTGTCGGTTCCTCAGCTCATCTGCCAGAAAAGCATATTCTTTCTTGGATTTCAGCATTTTGGGTGGTATTTCTTTAAATACTGCAACTTCTTGTCCTGCCACTTGCAACTTGTTTTTATAGGCAGCTTGTAAAATCTCATTTCTAATCCTTCTAGTAACAAAATAAATCACAACATCTCTTGGTAATTTCCTTTGTCTAGCTACCCATGAATTAACACGATAGATCCGATCCATTTGCCATTCGAGTTCACCTCTGGACACTCCTATAAATTGTGCCAGAGCATCTTCAAAGATCTCTTTCAGATTTTCCTTCGGGTTTTCTTTCAAACCTCTTATTCTCACGGCAAATTCCATCATCTTATATTGTGTCAACAATATTTCAGCTTCTGTTTTGTCAATCTTAATTTGTGATTGCTCAACTTTACCATCTAAAATCTCATTAGCTTGAGCAACCTCATCAATTCTATCTTCTACATAACTAACATGTTTTGCCAGTCCCTGGAGTGCAAAGACTATATCTTCCCTTATATGTTGATTTCTTGTCTTAATTATGTCCTTCATTTCTTCCATTTGATCTGAGACTCCTTTAAATGCAAATGCAATGTCCTCTTTAAAACCTTCTTTGATTTCTTTCATGGCTGCCTGAAACATCTCAAGTGTTAACATTTGTGCTTGTGGTTGTAGCTGTGGTTGTAATTGAGCTTGTGTATCTGCCGGAGGCAAGAAGGTTTGCAACCTACTAGTTTGAGCTGGGGAACTTCCCGCACTCGCTGCTTTAGGCAACACCAATTTTGTCTGCTTTGAAGCCATTTTAAAATTACACAGTCTCAGAAACAGTTCTTATAGCCAGCGAGAAAAGATCAGAAAATCTTTAAGATCTTTAAATTTTAATTCCCAAAGTCCAAGATATAGAATTAAATCCAAAAATTTTTTAAGCGGAGTTGTTAACTGGTAGGCATTAATGAGTTAACAAGCCTGTAACAACTTTCTTCTTAAGTTTCACTTTCGTCTCTTTGTCTTAACGAGCCAGCGCCATCTTCCCCTCCCTTTCCACTCCAGCTCCGCTCATATAGGCTCGAAAAGAAACGATGTTCAAAGGAATTAAAGTGTAAGTACTTGCAATTATGTAGTCTCCTGTTTTTGTTCTGCCTGCTTCAATTTTCTCTTTGTATCAGTTAAAAGCAGGAGCGGACGTGGCGTTTTGCTCTGCCTTCTGGCAGAGGCGTCCCGGCTTTGGAGCTTTTCCCAGGTTCTTGGGGAGCTCGCACTTTTCGAGCCCCAGAATTAATTCTAGGGCTCTTATGGAGCTCTACCCTGCACCTGGCTGCTCACTTCCCCCTCTTCTCCCGGGGGGGAAGGTTCTTCGCCACTAGACAGCTGATTTTTTGCTGTTCTAGCGGCTAACAAAGTCATGGGGCTGGCGCTCACCCAGGGAGCGACCTCAACGTCCGAAAACACACATTTTTGACATGAGGTACGCATGCTGATTATGTGGCAGGGGTTTCGTGAGTATATCTGCTGTTTGCTCCTCTGTGTCACAGTGTACTGCCTTAATGAAGCCTATCTCTGAAAACTGCCTGACGTGTTTGCACTTAATGTCAATGTGCCTAGATCGTTGACCTACAGCATCGGCCCTTGAGATTTCTATTGCTGCTTTGTTGTCTTCGTGGATGACTATTGGGTATAAGGGTTCAGCCCAAATACTGCAGAGCAGGTCATCGAACCACACTTTGTTTGCGGCCTTGGATAGACAAACGAATTCTGCTTCCATGGTTGATGTGGCCACCAGTTTTTGTTTTCCAGTGTACCAATGGATGGGGCAATTGTTGAGTAGCAGCACATAGCTGGAGGTGCTTTTTCTGCTTTTTATGTCCCCGGCCCAATCAGCGTCAGCGTAGCAGGTTAGTTTTGGTTTCTCGGATATTTCTGGCTCTAGGCAGAGTTGGGCATCAGCGCTGAATTTTAGGTATCTAAGCAGTCTTTTGATGGTGTTCCAATGTGATACTGTGGATTTGCTTACATGTCTGGACAGCAGATTAACGGCTAAGGCAATGTCGGGCCTGGTCCAGTTGGATATATACAGCAGTGACCCTATTGTTGATCTATACAATTTATTGTCGGTGAAGGGTTCTGATTCCTCGTACATAGTCTTCAGGAACTCTGGCTGCATGGGAGTCTCGCTGGGTTTTGCTTCGGACATGTTGCATTTGGACAGCAACTCGATGATCTTTTCTTTCTAGGAGAGGCGAAACCCTTTGTCGGTTTTCATCACTTGGACCCTTAGGTATTTATCAATCTTTCCAAGTGACTTTAGGGAGAAGTGGCTACCCAGCTCAGTGGCGAACTTGTCACATCTGCCCTTGTGTTTGCTGATGTACAAGATGTCGTCCACGTAAATGAGCACGCCTTCGAATGTGTTGTTTTGTTTCTTTGTGAAGAAGCATTTGTCAGCTAAAGTGGCTTCAAAACCCATGGATCTGAGAGCCTTGGCTAGGCAATCATACCACCTTTTGCCCGACTGCTTGAGTCCGTACAGGCTTTTGTTCAGCAGCCAGGTCTGGTTCTCGCCCTCGTTGTACCCAGGCGGTGCTTTGACATATATCTCTTTGTCCAATTCGGCATGGAGGTATGCTGTTTGTACATCGAATTGGAAGACTTCCAGGCCTAGGATGGTGGCCACCACCAGGGCACTTTTGACACTCTCTGCCCTGACGGTAGGCGAGTAGGTGTCTGTATAGTCTTCAGGGTATCTTTGGGCGAAACCCTGTGCGACCAGTCTTGCCTTGTACAGGACCTTGTTGTCTTCTAATGTCTTAACTCTGAACACCCATTTGGTTCCTATCGGCTTTTTGTCCTCTGGAATTTGGGCAGGCGAGTATACTTGGAGGTTCCTCAGGCTCTCCATCTCTTTCTCCATGGCAGACATCCATTTTTCCTTCTCTTCCTGGGGGAGCCCGAGGATGTCTTCATATGAGTTGGGTGTGAAATGGGTGTTATGGATGGCCATGACGTAGTCCTCCAGCTTCTTTGGCATCTTGTTTCTGTTTCCTCTGACTGGCCTGCTGGGGGTTGGTTCGGTTTCTTGCCTCTTTGTTTGTCATGTCATCTATCTTCAGGGAGGGGTGCCCTTCTTTCCACTCTCTGATGCTCGCTTTGCGATTGTTGGCTTTATGCTCTCTGACCTTCTTTTCTCCCCTGGCCATGTTCGAATGCAACCCTATTGGTGGGGATGTCGTTGGAGTGTACCCTTGACCAGTTTGCGTTTTCGTGGAAACTGGCAGACCTGGAAACGACAAAACGGTTGTTGTTGTCGACAAATCTGTAGCCCTTTGTGCCTGGTTTGTAACCCACGAATCTCAGTCTTTTTGATAATTTTTCCCCTTTCTTTCTTAGTTGCCTGGGGATGTGGACATCGGCTGGGGCGCCGAAAATGTGTAGGTGTGCGATGTTGGGTTTTCTGTTGTATAGCATCTCGTATGGTGTCTTATTGATAGAGCTTGACCACAGTCTATTCAGGGTGTAATTGGAGTAGTGTAGTGCCTCTGACCAGAAATGCTGCCCCATCCCAGCATCCTCCAGGGCACACCTCATCATCGTTTGCAACATCCGTTCTTTCTTTCTACAATCCCATTCTGGAAGGGGGAGAAAGGTGAAGAGGTGTAATGCATTATGCCCTGTTCTCTCAGCCACCTTGTGAATTCCTTGGCCATGAACTCTGAGCCCCTGTTTGTCATTATTTGCCTTATTTTCATATTGTGTTGCATATCTACTCTTTTGTGGAATTCTTTAAACCTTTGGAATACTTTGTTTTTGTGTCTGAGGGAGTAGACATACCCGTATCTGGTGTAGTCATCCACAATCGTGAGGAAGAATCGCTTCCTATGCCCCACAGATGGTTTCAATGGCCCTACCAAGTCCATATGCACTAATTGGAAGGGGGACTCTGTGGTTCGTTTTGATCCCCTGGGGATGGCCTTAACCTTGATCTTTGAACGCTTACAGATTGAACACTCCAGATAGTTTTCGCAGTTCTTTACTTTGAGACCTTTGGTACATTCTGTCATTCTCTTTACAATGGGGAAACTTATGTGCCCCAGCCTCCTGTGGAGGAGGTGGGCGCAGTTATCATGCAATGGCTTCCCAATAGATACAGACTTGTTGGCATTTCCATTGCAACTTCCTGCCTCTTGCTGTACCCCCTCTATTTCTGGACACTCATCTATTTCGTGGTTTGTGTTGGTGTCAATGCCTTCTTCCTCCCTTGCGTTGGGTGTGAAGTAAGGAAGTCCCTCATGTATGGTTACCTTTCCTATCTCTGTTCCTTGCTTGATCAAGTGGGCCTTTCCATCCTTGAACTTTATTTCTATGTTTGTGTCCCGTGTCAGTTTAGTGATGGCTAGTACGTTGTGGGGTATCTCTGGTACATACAGTACCCCTTTTAAATCCCCTATCTGTGTGATGTGTATGTTTCCCTTCCCTACTACTTTGACCTTGTTTTGGTTCGCTACCTTTATTTCTGAGTCTATTTCTGTGAGTGAGTCTAGCAGCTCTGGGTTACAAGTAGTGTGGTTTGTGGCCCCTGAGTCCAGGAGCCATGTGTTCCTCTCTACCTTATGTTTATCTGTTGGGTCATCGTGCCTGATCCCGTACATAGAGCCTGAGTTACTGTCCCTAGAGTTGTCTCTGTGTTCGTGGTGCTTCCTGGGGTTGGGTGACCACCCTCGCCCCCTTTCCTTTGGGTACCTGCATTCAGGTGACCGACCCCCTCTGCTGTCGTGGTGTCCCCTATCCCTATGGTTTCTGGGGCAATCCCTCTTTAAGTGGTTCCTTGATCCACAAGAGTAACATTCTGAGGTGCCCCTGGCCCTATCTTGGAAATCCACCCTTTTTGTAGGCCTAGGATCCCTCTTGGACAGTTGGCGGTCCCTCCTCAGATTGTCCTCTGCAATGAGCTTATTGGTTAGTGTGCCTAGTGTTAGGTATTGCAAGCTGAGGCTATCTAGTTGGGTTATGAAGTTGTCCCAACTGCTATCAAGAGAGTGTATGATTACGCTTATCATGCTCTCTTCAGTGATGATTTCCCCTCTCTGCATGAGCTCTGCCCTTGTAGCATTCATCTTTAAAATGTGCTCACTCATGGGGACTCCCGCCTTGTGTTTGGTGGAATGGAACTCCCTAGATATTCTAGTGGTTGTGGCTCTACTCTGGCTGTAAAACAGGTTACATAGTTTTTGCATAACATCATAAACAGTCAGATTGTCTTCAATAGATGGATACATAGCAGATGGAATGGAAGTTAACATGATACAAAATGCCCTGAATACAGTCAATTTCCAGTGACCAGGGCTTTTGGGGAGGTCTGTTAGCTAGGAACAGTGCATTCTCTCTCATGAGAGCAATCCTTAATTGCTGACTCCATTCTATAATATTACCCCCATCTAACTGTAATTTTGGCAAATTGGCATAATTTGCCCCAGAAATGTTAGTAAGGTTACTTACTGGGTGGAGCTGTCCATGGTCCATAGTGTGATTGAACTCACAATAAGGCTTTGGGATGTCTGTGGCCATTCTGTACTTGCTTGGATCTATGTAGCTTGCTTCTCTTGTTACAGGCAGGTACTGGGCATGAGCGAAGCTCATTTCGCGCTGGAGTCCATCGGCTGAGATTCCTGCTGCTGGAGCTCCCAGGCCTAGGCCTAGGCCTGTCAGTGGGAGGCTGGACCCACCCCCGGTGGGTCCGGAGGTTCCTCCTGAAGGTGGACACCACTGCTGGACGGCTGGATCCCCGGTGAAGAAGGGAAGAAGGTGAGAAGGCGATGCGGTCGTAAGTCGAGGACTCCTGCGGGTCGGTGGCGCGGCAGCAGCGGAGGTCGTAGGTTGAGGATTCCCTGAACCCAGCGGCTCGGCGGTGATGGCGGAGGGGGAGGCGGATCCTCCCTCGTGGTCCCTAGTCCCTGGTCGTGTGGATTGGCCTGGTTGAGGTCGTGGCGCGGGTGAGTAGCCGGTTCTTCTCTTTTCCCTTGGGTCTCGCGTAGTTGGTGTTGCGGGTGGCGAGTTCGAGTCCTGTGGTCGATCCTTCCTGCAGGTGGTCGGTTTCTGGCGCCGGTTGTTGGTGTGCGCGGTGTTCCTGGTTGGCTGCAACTCGGTCGCCTGGTCATCGTTGGTAGTCCTGGCCTTCTTGTGGCTTCCAGGATTTTTCTTCGCTTTTTTGAGTGCTGCAGGGGGCTCGAAAGCAGAGCCGAGGGCAGCGGTGATTGTCTCGATTGCCCTCTGCAATTCGAGATCGGTAGGTGATTTTTTCTTAGTGATTGTAGTTTCTTCGTGGTCGCTCTCAGAGTTGGGTTCTTCATGGTCGCTTTCTGTGTCCCCCTTGTCTTTTTCGGGGTTCGGGCATTTTCGCGCCAAGGGATTCAAATCCTGTCTTCCCATTGGCTGGTGCTCATCCCAAGATGGCCGCCGGGAAGAGGGCGTGAAAATGGATTCGGACAGCTCGGGGTCATCAGGTTGGGGTGGCCTACCCTTTTCTGCCTGCTTTTCTCCCTCTGTGGTCTTTGGGGCCTCGATCGCTGCTTCTTGCTGCTCGAAGAGGCTTTGAAGGTCCGCGATGAGGTTTTCTTTGTCGTTGCTTGCCTCCATCAGTTTCAGGATGGAGAGTTTGAATTTATTCATTTTCTGTGCTGTTTCTTCTTCCAGGGCGGTGATCTCTTTGGATGGCCCCTCTTCGTCTGATTGTGAGTCCAGGCTGGAGTCCTGCTCGCTTCCAGCTTCTGTCTCCTCCATGGTTGTGGCCTTGGTTGCAAGCTCCACAGCCATCTTCTTGGTGAGTGCTCTGGTCTGTACTCTGTTTGCTTCTTCAGGGTAGATGCTGGGTTCAGTCATCATCTGGAGTTATGGGCAACCATCCTCTGCTACCATATTGTGAAGTGTTGGATCTAGCCCAATAACTCAAAGACAAGTTTCAGTCCTTTAATCAGTATCTTTATTGCAGGCTTGGTGGTACTGGAGGTCACTGACCTTGTACCTTTCTCTTTCAGGTATACATCTGGAACAGAAGGGGAACCTCGTGGTTGGAGCTATTATACCCAGGAGGAGGGGCTAGGAGGTAAGGAGTGGTTACAGGGGTTATGGGATATGTGGTCAGTTAACCCTTGCAGGGCCGGGTGGCCAGGGAGATGGTGCTGTTAGACATTTACCATGACACTCTCCACTCCTCCTCTCCTCTCCTCTCTTCTCCTTTCTTCCCTTCTCCTCACCTCACTTCACTTCACTTCACCTCACCTCTGCTCCTAGATCAGGTCTTTGGTCATGCCTGGACCTGCTTCTTCTGTACAGTTTCCTAGAATTCATGGCTGCTTTAGTCACAGAATATCTCTGCAGGAGTGTCTCCCCGGAGTTGAGAAGCAACTGCTCATTCTCCTACCTGAAATGTACCTGCCAAAATGAGTACATTCTTTGATTTGGAAACAACAAGTGCCAAGTTTTGGAAAAGGGAAAACTGTGGAAATAGTAGTTATGAACAGCTCATCATGAATTGAACTCACTCCATTCATCATTGATGGGGGCTGGATTGGATAACTTTTCACAGCTTTCCAACATTCCTAGGTGTTAATATTGAAGAGACTTGAGGTTTACTTGATACTTAAGGAAGAGATTTCTACTGATTCAGAGAAAGAACCTGATTGAATTCGTCAACAATTCCTCATCAACCTGAAGTGAGGATGTGCATGTGCATTTCCACAGCCCGTTTGCAAATCCCTCATAGCTCTCAGACCCCTGTTCTGGTCCAACTCCCTGCTCAAGCAGGAGACCTTCTACCATTTCAGACAAATGGCTGTCCAGTCTCTTAAAAGCCTCCAGTGATGAAGCAGCCACAACTTCTGAAGGCAAACCATCCACTGGTTAATTGTCCTGACTGTCAGGAAGATTCTCCTTAATTCCTGGTTGATTCCTGCGATATCTGAAAACTAATGGAAGGGGGTTTCTTTCTCTTACCTCCCCTCCCCCAAGTAAAGTTGCCATTGTCCATCAAACAACATATCTGAGGGAGCGGCGTTGAAAGTGAAGCAATGAATCCGTGAAGCGCTGGGTCCACGCTTTGCAAAAGTGCGGCTCCTTCCTGCCACTTGTTTTGAAATGTGATTAGAAAGGGGATATTTTTTAAATAACTATATAAGTTGGTTAAAAGTAATAAATATGATTCTTAATATTTTATTTGTGGTAAAGGAACGATACATAGAATTTGGCATGAAAATAACATATTGATTTGGAGAAAATAATGAAAGATTATAATTTAACAAAATGTCCATTATTATTATTAGAATTATATAACTTGTCAAACATAACATAACCATGGCTTAGGCCCAGGATATTTGTCGGACCATCTGCAACCAGCAACAGCTCCCCATCGGCCGGTGCTTTCTCACAGGGAGGGCCTACTCAGGGTGCTGTTGGCTAGACAATGTCGGCTGGCGGCCCCCAGAGGTAGAGCTTTCTCTGTGGGCACGCCCACCTTTTGGAATCAACTCCCCCTAGGGCTCAGGTTGGCCCCTGACCTTTGCACTTTCTGCCGCGAACTAAAGACATGGCTGTTTAAATCGCCCAGCCTGGACTGATGGGGTTTGATTATTTTAATGAGTTTTAACATATGTTTAATTGTATTTTAATATGTTTTTATCTGGTTTGATTTTAATTATTGCGAGCTGCCCTGAGTCCTATGGAGATAGGGCGGCATTCAAATCAAATTAATAATAAATAAATAACTAAGACGAATACTGTTTTATTTGTTTTAAAACTTGATTAGAAGGGGGATATTTTTAAAATATATCAGTGGCATAACTAAAAATTAGAAAGGGGAACAATGGAAGACTATAATTCTATTAAAATCTGTGTATTACTATTAGAGTCATGTAAGTTTGTTAACTACAACAAATATGATTATTGGTATTCTACTTGTAGTAAAAGGAGCGATATCAAGAATATGGAGATTGGCATAAAAATAATATATTGAAATATTAAATAATTAAGGAAAGATTATAATTTAACCAAATATGTGTATTATTACTAAAAGACTATACGATCGTTAATTGTATTAAATATGACAAATATATTGTTTTATTTGTACTAAAATGCAACTCTGGTTCCATGCTGTTAACACAACGATATGTTTGTAGAAAAATAAAAAATAAAAAGTTTGGAAAAAAAAAGATAGAGATAGATGATCGATAGATAGATGATAGAAAGAGATAGATGATAAATGATAGATCAATAGATAGATAGATAGATAGACAGACAGACAGACAGACAGACAGACAGACAGACAGACACAGGGTGGATAAAAATCAATGATTTTTTTAAAAAAATCAAAAAAATCAGATTTTTTAAAATTTAAATCGGATTTTTTTAAAATAAAATGCTTTTTGAGGAAAATATATTACCATCCAAAGGTTATTCCATCATGAAATAAAGATTAGTTTTTTAATTATGTAGAATAAGGCTGTATATGTTTAATTTTTTGGGTAAATAAATTCCATTAATCCATTCACAATGTCATGCTCTTCCAGAGGTTTTTGTAAGATTATTGGGCAGTTTCTCTGCCTACAAGATATTATCACAGATGCTTGGTTTACTTTTGCAGTTCTCAAAACTGAATTTGACTCAGCAAAGATCACGTGCCTCTTCTTCACAGCAAAAATCTTATAACATAAACAGAGTTGAGAAAAAGACCTTAATCCTATTGTTCTACAAACCTATGAATACAGAATCAACCCCTTCAGTGCTAAGTTTCAAGAAGTTCAGTGAATAGAATAGAAACAATATTTTTCTGATTGTTTGGAGTGGAATAGATCTGCACAAGAAGAAAGTGAAACTAAGTGTGAGGAGGAAGGGGCAATCAGACAAGCAGTACAAAATGAAAGTGAAACTTTCTGAGCACAATACTGCACAGCCACAGACAGACAAGTCTTTGGATCTTTTTATGTGTATGACCTGAGGTTTATCACATTCTTTCCTTGGAGGAAAAAACCTATAATGGCAGCAGTCCGTAAAAGAGACCCAGTTTGGCAATATTTTAATGAAGTTCCTTTACCTATCGGTAAGGCAGGCATGTGTGCAAACTGCAAACACTGCAACAAAGAAATGCGAACCCTGGTGGCCCGAATGAGACATGAGAAGTGCTGTGATGAAGATGACCAAAGAAACATATTTGAACAGGCAGGATCTTCAGGTTGGTAAACATTTTTATTGAATCATATTTCTAAAGACTGCCTCGAACTGTCATGTTTGAGCAAAATTATATTTCTTATTATTACTGCATGTTACTGTCATTTGGTACAGTTATGAAGAAAAGTAAATATTCCTTTTGGGGCAGTGCTGTGTACAATAAGCAGAAATTGTATAAATAATAAAATAACAGCATTGACTTTTTTGTTTAGGGGAATTCATGGATTCTGGAAACTATCCACCTTCAAGATCACCATCCTCCTGTTCTACAGTTTCAGAGTTATCCATCCAGGATAGTGCTTCATTAGCATCATTATCATCAGACACCCACAGCCACATATCACTATCACTATCACCTGGAACCACCATAGATAGGTTTGTGATAAAAACTAGCAGATTAGAAAAAGAGTTAATTGATGAAAAAATTGCCCAGTTTGTTTATGCAACGAACTCTTCTTTCCGTCTAACTGAGAACCCACATTTCATTAATATGGTTCAGTCACTGAGACCAGGATACAGTCCACCCAGCAGAGCAGATGTTGCAGGGAAACTGCTGGATAAAGTGTATGACAGAGAAATGGAGCAATGTGCAACAGCTCTGGAGGGTAGAATTGTTAACCTAAGTATTGATGGGTGGAATAATGTCCACAATGATCCTATTGTATGTGCTTGTATAACAACCGAAGAAGGGAAAGTCTTCCTTGCACAAACAATTGATACGTCAGGAAATGCACACACAGCAGAATACTTACAAGAAGCGGCAGTAAAAGCTATAATAACATGTGAACAAAAATTCAAATGTCTAGTACGCAGTTTGGTCACAGACAATGCTGCAAATGTATCCAAGATGAGAAGAAATTTAGAAGAGCAGGAAGGGAATACAAAGCTAATAACATATGGTTGCAGTGCTCATTTGCTGCACCTCTTAGCCAAAGACTTAAGTATTCCAGAAATAAAGACTAATGTTGTTGAAATTGCTAAATACTTCCGTAACAATCATTTTGCTGCAGCAGCTCTAAAAAGGATGGGTGGAACCAAGCTAACGCTCCCACAAGATGTTAGATGGAACTCTGTGGTGGACTGTTTTGAGCAGTATATCAAGAACTGGCCTATTCTGATGACAGTTTGTGAAGAAAATCGAGATAAAATAGATGGCACTGTCACGGCCAAAATCCTCAACATTGGGCTTAAGAGAAATGTTGAACATATGCTGAGCATCCTGAAACCCATCTCTGAAGCTTTAAACAAAATACAGAAAAATAGCTGTTTTATTGCTGATGCTGTTGAAATTTGGAAGGAACTGAGTGAACACTTAAAAACAGAACTACACATGGACAGAATTAAATTACAAGCATTAAAAAAATGAATGGGACAAGTACTGTCTCCAGCTCATTTTTTGGCAAATATTGTCAATATCCAGTATCAGGATCAAAATTTAAGGGCTGAGGAAGAGGAGTTAGCTATGACATGGGTATCCAGCAATCATCCTGTCACAGAGTTTTTTTATTTCCTAGCTGAGCTTCATTATTTTTGGACTAATAGACTTACTGCAGTTTGCCAAGTTCCTTATCAGTATTTTACTACGCATGTCCGCATTCCTTCACTTGCTTCACACACTCTTTCCTTTGTTCTCATGCCAGGAGTGCCGGTTGCTGTGAAAAGCAACTGGCCCGATTTACTTTCAAAATGTAACCAATTACTTTTCTTAGTTAGTGAGGTGTTTTATTTTCTTTATAACAAATAAATGAGTTTTATTAGAAACTTTTCTTCGCGTTTCTTTTTCAGAATATTGCAACAAGGAATAAGCCTCGATCCATCCTCTAAACCAGGGTGATTTGTCCCAGAGCCAAACATGGGATTAATCAACGCCCTGACACATCCATCTGTAATGCCAACTATAATAAACTTCAAAGCTAAGGGGGAACCATTCAAGAAATATATGTTTGCTGAAGATATTTTAAAGAAAGTCACACCAGTGAACTGGTGGAAGTCACTTAAGCACTTGGATTTAGAGACTGTTCAAATAATGATTTCACTTTTAACAGCTTCTTCTGCAGGCGTTGAAAGAATATTCTCTTCCTTTGGACTCATTCATTCTAAATTGAGAAATCGTTTGGGACCCGATAAAGCAGGAAAGCTTGTTTTTCTTTTCCAGATTATGAACAAAGAAGAAGATGAAGATGACGAGTGAGCTACAGAGGACAGTATTTAAGTTTTTCATGTGTAGGCTGGGCTGACAGTCTAAGTTTCTTAATATATATATATTTTGTTTAGCCAAATTAGTTAACAAACATGGATGTTTGTTTAAGCAAATAACATATGCTGTAATGTTATTGTTTATCTTAAATAAATCTATTTAAATTGTTATTATTAAGGTAATGATTATTTTTCTCCTTCCTAAGTACAACAGAAAAGTTGTCCAAATATGAATGATTAACCTATTAAACTGGGGATAAAAAAACTAATATGAAAAATTGTTATTCTAAAAATCTTCATCTACTTGCATATTAAAGTTATACCAGCAAGAATTAGTCTTTATGTAGAAAACTATGATTTAAATCAAGTCTTAACTGACTAGTGATTTAAATTGTGATTTAAATCAGTTTGATTTAAATCAAATCCACCCTGGACAGACAGACAGACAGACAGACAGACAGACAGACAGACAGACAGACAGATAGATAGATAGATAGATAGATAGATGATAGATAGATAGATAGATAGATAGATAGATGATAAGTAGATAGATAGATGATAAATGATAGATAGATGATAGAAGATAGATGATAGATAGATAGACAGACTGACTGACTGTCAGACAGATGGACGGACGGACAGACAGAAAATGGGATAGACTTTGCTGAGTGTGGGAAGAGTGACCCATATAAATTTTAAGTCCACAAAGCTGGATTGGTAACTTCGGTATGGTCTCCCTGAAGCCCCAATGGGGAAAAAAGCAGCTGCTAAAATGACTTGCAGAGAGTGAAACAATGATTCCTTTTAGCAATCTGCAAACCAAATCTACATCTCCAGATTCACAAGTACAATAATGCATATCTAGCAGAAATTAAATTGCTAAATTAACACACATCAAGCGGTAAGCCCACTGCAGTTATTTAGCCTTTGCTTTCAAGCCAACTTCTGTTCTTGCTGTTAGCTGCTCTTTTGTATTCAGGTCTGGTCTTAAAATGATAATGTAGCATTTGGGAATGAAGATGCAGCCCAATAAGCCGGCACTGGATGACAAGATGGAGAAGACCTGCACGGCCACCATGTATTTCCCCTTGGTGCTCAGGTAGGTGGGCACAAAGGAGATCCAGACGCTGCAGAAGACCAGCATGCTGAAGGTGATCAGCTTGGCTTCGTTGAAGGCCCCAGGGAGGTTCCTGGCCAGGAAAGCCACCACAAAGCAGACAGCAGCTTGGAAGCCCATGTAGCTAAGGGCACCATAAAACATGGCGACGGAGCCTTCGTTGCATTGCAGGATGATTTCTCCAGACTGGGACTGCATATCAGACTCAGGAAATGGAGGAGAGGTTCCCAGCCAGAATGTGCAGATGACCATTTGGATGCCAGAACAAGAAACAATAATGGAGTTGGCCAAGCTCTTCCCCAGCCACTTCCTTGCCTTGCTCCCTGGCTTTGTTGCCAAGAAGGCCAGCACCACCGTGACCGTTTTGGCCAAAACAGAAGAGACGGCAACCGAGAAGATGATGCTGAAGACAGTTTGTCGGAGGAGGCAAGTGGTAGTCCTTGGCTGACCAATGAATAAGAAGGAGGACGAGAAAGAAAGAAGGAGGGAGATGAGGAGGACAAAGGAGAGGTCTTGATTGTTGGCTTTGACCAAAGGAGTTTCCAGGAATTTAATGAAGATGATTAACACAAAGGCTGTGATTAAGCAGAAGAAGAGGGCAAGGGAAGTCAGGATGATCCCCAGATAGTCTTTGTAGGACAGGAAGGTTTGGATCTTGGGGAGACATTGAACTTGGGCCTTATTTGGATGCTGATCAGCAGGACACTTGCTACAATAATCTGCATCTGAAAAGAAAACAGATGTAGCATGTAGCATGATTAATGCCTTCCTTCTGGAATGAATATTGTATTATGCTGTTTTCCATCTGTGAGTTCTGATGATTGAAACCCAGACAGGGCATTCACTGAGAAATGCTCCTTTTCTGAGAAAATATGGAGTAAAAGGAAGCTTGCTTGAATTATTATAACAAAAAGACTTTTTTAGTAGCAATGCAATGGTAGATGAAGAGAGCTCAGAATAAAAATTTCACCAGGGAATTGACATAAGAGCCATGGTGGCGCAGTGGTTAGAATGTAGTACTGCAGGCTACTTCTCTTGACTGCTGGCTGCCAGCAGTTTGGCAGTTCACTGGCTCAAGGTTGACTCAAGTTTCTGAGGTCGGTAAAGTGAGGACCCAGATTACTGGGGAAAATATGCTGACTCTCTAAACCTCTTAGAGAGGGAGTGTAAAAGCACTGTGAAGCTTTATAGCTGGGAAGTGCTATTGTTGTTGCTATAAGAAAGTCAATATGTCCATAATATCTGGAAGTACACACGGCCCCTGCATTTACCTGGAATGATGAACAGGCCCCGTGGAGACTACTGGGAGAGGCGTCGTGGTGTCGGTGTGGCCAGCCAGGGGTGGCATTTGGGGGTTCGCCAAACCTGGTGATCCGTGGCTAGAGGATTACCTGAACCCTGCCGAACCCCCAGGAGCCCATCCCTGGTTTGAACCCAAATATCAGTGAGAGAGTGATGAAGTGAATAGACAGGGCGACTGCTTATGGGATGGAGGTCCAGAAGCAAGGTTCTACTCTAGAGAAAGTCCATTTGTAGTACACATCTACCATGCTCTTACCATATAAGAACAGTAGGATCTCTATTATTGGCCTGGACTCTCAAGGAGGAGCTTAAAACCTTGCACTCCAAGACTGTTGTATTTTTTTATTTTGATGACTGTAAATCCATTTCCTCTTGCCACATTTTTCAATGGAACAATGGGATGGAATTCTTTAATTGTAAATCTCTTGGAGCACATGTTTCAGAAGTCGAAGACAGCAATTCTTTATTTCAGAATGCACCTTAGTGATTCTTGGCCCAGTTCACAAAGTCCAGCTTTTTCTTCAGCAGGACACCTACCTTCCTGAGTCGAGATGGTCCCTTCTGCACACAAGGAACAGCCATAGCAGCAAAGCGGTTTCCCCTCCAGTACCATTTTGGCTTCTCCGGGACGACATCTTCCAGTACACCTGGAATGACGAAATGTCTAACAACAACAAAAAGACATTACCACCACATGTGAGATGCTGTCCATGAAAATGAGCTCTCGAGAAGGGAAAGATTCAGTAGGTTGGCAAACCATTTTTCTTCTGGATTTTTTGTAGGATGCTTCTTGTAATCTTGATGGAAGGACACTCAACCTTTTGTTAACTATCATCTTTGTACATAAATTAGTTCTTACTGCTTATCTATTTGATATGTAATCTGCATTTCCTCCAGAACCTCAGGATGGTGAACATAGCTTTCCCTCCCTATCTTTCCTCACAGCAACACTATAGCTTGTCTTCAGAAGTTGTGGGTGCTTCATCACTGGAGCTTTCAAGAAGAGACTGGACAACCACTTGTACTCTATGAAATGATGTAGGGTCTGCTGCTCAAGTAGGCAGTTGGACTTGGAACTCCAAGGTCCCTTCCATTTCTATTATTCTTTGTTCTATGTTCTAAGCTGAGTTTTTGTGAAGGGCCCAATTCGTTTTGATGGTTGACAGTGGTCTTGCACTCAAATCTCCTTAAACTCTAGTCTATGACACCAGAAACTGATAGAACTGGAAAGCAATCTACTCTCAAGATTGCGCTGGGTATGTGGCTGTGATTTTAACAGCCAATCTTGTAAAATTAAAAAATGTAGTCTAATGGTTCTCAACCTTTTCTTCACCACAGGCCCTCTTTAAATAACTTTTGTGGCCACGGATCGTAGCCACGGACCCCCAAAGCTTAACTCAAGATTTAAATCATAACATTTCTTCAAGACTTCGCGGACCCCCTGTGACGCGGAATGGGATAACTTGCCACAACCAACTCGCTGCAGCCAAGTTATCATGGCCAACTTGCCACAGCCAACTCACAGCATGGCCAACTCACCGCTGGACAACTTGCCATGGGACAACTTGCTGTGGGACAATTTAACAATTCTATTTAATTATTTAAGATTTTTTTTTAATGTTTGCCATTCACATTTCATTCTGTCCCTCCTTTTGCATCCTTTCCTTAATGATTCTATTCCACCATTTCTTTGACAATAGTGTAAATCTTGTCCCACAGTGAGTTGTCCCATGATGAGATGGCCATGGTGAATTGGGACTCGAGAGGGAGAGAATAGATGGGGGCGGGGCCAGTCAGAGGTGGTATTTACTGGTTCTCCGAACTACTCAAAATTTCCGCTACCGGTTCTCCAGAACTGGTCAGAACTTGCTGAATACCACCTCTAGACTGGACAACCAAACATTTAGTAAGGGCTGTAAAGCACTATGAAGCGATATATAAATCTAAGTGCTATTGCTATTGTTATAATAATGCAGGATCCAATCTGGGTCGGTCACTGGGACCAGAGGTTTTGTCTTCCGAGCTTTCGGATTTGTTGGAGCCCATCCTCAGGGAACTTCTCTCTACCAGAGTCTGCGCTGTTCTGTGTGTGTATTTATAGTGCCTGTTGTAAGTGACGTTTTAGAAGTTGATTGGGGTGTGTTGATGGCTATTGATGGCTTGCTTTTAAGTCTTTAGCTGTTGTTTGCTTGTATGCCCAGCTCTCGCCTTCTAAGTACTTGATAGACTGGTGGTAAATCCGCACTCCTGTTGACTAATGAGAGGCCTGTTTCCCAGGCTTCAATTACTTCCCTGGCTGTTTTTGTGCCTGCTCATCCAACAAACTTAGTAGCTGTAAAATCAAATGTGTGTCCTTTTTCATATCAGTATGTTTAAATATAATACTCTCTATATACTATTTTTTAAAAAAATTGACATTCTACTGTTTTTGAACTTTAACGAATTAAAGGAAAACTATTAGAATTTCACCCAAATGAGATGGATGGATTACACCTACCTGGCTAAAATGCCTGGACCACCTCTCCTGATCAAGGATGAAATTGTTCTCTGGGAAGCCCCAATGTCTGCGTATTTCTCCAAACTTGGTGGCACAGGTAGATAGGTTCGAGAAGGTCTCCCATTTCACAATATCAAAACTGGCACTCAACTCCCCTTTCTCATCCAAATACACGCCTTCCAGAGAGGAGTTGTAGAACTGGGTGTTTCCCAGAAAAGAGTGAAGCTAAAGTCAAGACAATTAATCATGTTCAGAGAACAGGAAACGAAGTCTAATAATTCCATCTGCCTGGAAAATCTTAGGGCCAATAGAAATTATAATCTTAGAATTGGTTTTTCTAATTGTTTTTTTTATTTTTAGTTGCTTATTTGCAACTGCTTCTTATTCTTGTCTTTAATTGTGTGAATCACCCAGAGACAGGCATGTGAGATGGGTATTTATCAGTGGTGGGTTCCTCCCGGTTTGGCCCGGTTCTGCCGAGCCGGTAGCGGTGACGATATGAAGTCACCGAACCGGTTCTGGCCCCCTCCGTCCCCCCTGCCTCCCAACCCCCACATTATTCTTAGCTTTTATTTGGCCCCACCCCCAATCTATTGCTGCCTCCTGAGTCCCAGCTGATGGCTAGAGGGAAAAAACTGTTTAAACTCTTGCTGCAGAGCTTCAAAGGGCCGCCCTACAGCTGATCAGTGTTAAAAGAAAACAAATGAGTAGACCAGGGCCTGCAAAAATCAATGGGTAGACCGGTGCCTGCAAAAATAAATGGGTAGATCGGTAGAGCTCTGCAAGCAGTTAAAAGCCTGGTAGACCAATACCTCTACTAAATCCTAAATAATTGTCACATGACCATCAAGCCACACCCATAAAATAAGCCATGCCCACAGAACCAGTAGTAAAAAAATTTAGAACCCATCCCTGCTTTAAATGATCACTAAATGAACTATTATAACCTATCCAGCAGAAAATAGGGAATGGAAGAATATCGGAAGGATAGGGAAGAAATCTATGGAGATTCTCAGTTATCCAGGTCATGGTTGTTCCAAAGGTGCTTTTTTCAAGAGGCAACTGGACTTTCGGGTTTTTCTTTGAAGACGTTTCACTTCTCATCCAAGAAGCTTCTTCAGCTCTGATTGAAATCCTTCCATTTCCCATCATCCAGTCAGAGTTGAAGAAGCTTCTTGGATGAGGAGAGAAACGTCTTCAAAGAAAAACCAGAAAGTCCAGTTGCCTCTTGAAAAAAGCACCATTGTGACGATAGTGAAGAAGGAAGTTAGCATAGCAGAAAGCCATAGTGAGTAATGGAGAGACCAAACTGGTGTACAAGAAAGACCAAATGATGAACAGAAAAGAGACATGATAAGGCAGGGGTATCAAACTTAAGATCCATGGGCTGGATCCCTCCCACTGAACAGAGATGAAATGCTCTGAAGTCTGCTACTGGTTCGATTCACTACCGGTTCGCTTTGCATGTGCATGCACAATGCGCACCAAATGAGTGCTTTGAGCGCATGCACACCGCAAGCGCTACCACACAGCACTGGTAAAGGAGGATTAAGAAGTCTTTTCTGAGTCTTCAAAGGTAAGTAGAACAGTGACGGGGGAACAGCTGTGCTGCGTGATTTAGATTCGCTAGAAAGTAGGATTTCCTGCTTTCTAGCGAATGTAAATTGTGTGGCACAGCTGACCGTCGGAAATATATGTTCGCCTGAACCAATAGCTTTTATTACTACCAGTTCGGGCGAAACGGTCCGAACCGGTAGCATTTTACCCCTGCCGCTGAGTGGTTAAATCTGGCCTGCGGAGCTCCTCTGGAAACAACAAAGTTTCTCCTTAATTCCAAATGGTAGGCAGAGCAGATAACAACAAGACCTAGCCGTGGCTAAGAGAAGGAAAATCAAAGAAAGAGACAGAGGAGTAATTTTGCCTGCACAAGACCAAGCCTTAAGAACAAATGCATTCAAAGCCAGAATTGAAAAGACAGTGAAAACAGCAAACACAAACACGAACTCTACAAGCAAGGTAAAGCAGTGGACAAGCCAGTGAGCGGCTGCAAGAAGATCACACAAACAATTGTGTAATGAAGAAGCAACAGTGGTGCATTGGAACATCTGCAAGAAATACCATTTGCCTTCAAGCAAAAACTGGCAGGACCAAAAAATGAACAAAGGAACAGAAAATGAAGAAGCGAAAGTGTTCTGGGACTTTAGACTTCAAGCAGACTAGCACCTGCCACATAACACCCCAGACTTAACAATTGCTATTTCCCAACCTATTCCTGCTTTTCCATTGTTCTGATATCCTCTTTTTTTGTAAAACTGTTGGTGTTTTCTTTCCCTTGATATTGAAAGCTTCCCCACTTCCTTCAAGTGGAGACTTAGTTTGCAAGTCCTCGCTTTCTCATTCACTATTTGGGGAAGATTAGAACCATGACACTTAATCTTGCAACACAAAAGCAGTTTAGCAAATGCACTAGTGCCAATGTAACATTCCTCCCAATGGTTTGTAGAGATTCTCAGTCATCCAAGTCATGGTTGTCCCAAAGGTGCTATTTCAGGAGACTTTCCGGTTTTTCTTTGAAGATGCTTCACTTCTCATCCAAGAAGCTTCTTCAGCTCTGACAGGATAGTGGGGAATGGAAGGATTTATATTCCTTGCAGATAGTATATCATTTGCATCCTTTTAGAGGGTCGGTTGAAGCACTTGGAGGTTTATCTGTGTCCTCAGGGTCACCTGAGAAGTGCTCCTGGTTCCTGTAGTCTGCAATTTTTTCCTCTGGACTTTTAGCTATACAATTTGGGATGAACACCGTTTAACAAGTGTCGAAGTAGGAATGGATTTCCAGAGGAAAAAACCCAGTGGGGGGATCCTTCCGGTTTAACAACCGGTTCGGGGATCGTGTGCTTTGCGCACATGCAGTTCAACAAAAAATCGCCTTCCACATAAGTGCTAGGGAATTAAAACAGCTGAGGCATGGCAATCTGCTCTGCTGTGCTAATCAGCTGCAAAGATAAAGGTAAGTAAAGCATGTAGGGGGGGCGGGGCGGACCCAGCTGATCATTGGAACGAACCGGTTTGCTCCCAGCTGATTGTCGGAGCGACCAGTTCATCCAAACAAGTCGGAAACGGTAGAATCCCACCCCTGAAAAACCTCCAAGTGCTTCAATGACGCTCTAAAAGTATGCAAATGACCAGCCGTCTGCAAGGAATATAAATCCTTCCATTCCCTGGTAATCTGTCAGAGTTGAAGAAATTTCTTGGATGAGAAGTGAAATGTCTTTTAAAAAAAATAAATCAAGAATGTCCAGTTGCCTCATGAAAAAGCAACTTTGCCACTTTCCATAACCTGAACATTAGTAGGGGGAAAAAAGATATTTGGAAGGGAAGGAACATGAGTTGGATGGATTGGTCCAAGTGTTGTTTCAAGGACCTGAAGACCCAGCCTAGGAGACACAAGAAACTGAACGTTCTGCAAAATTACAAAATGGATTTCTTTGAAACCTCCTAAAATATAGCCTACGACAACAGGTCAACTGTTCTCAACCTTGGATGGCAACTCAAGAAAGCAGGAAGACCACTCGGGGGAGGGGGGGATCTGTACCTGCCATGCTGGAATACTGTCTGATCTCAGCCCATCTTCACCTCCAGGTCTTATTCTGTGGGTTCTCCAAGACAGGGCCCTATCGATGGCCCTCGCCACGGCCTGCACAAGATTGGAAATGCGATAGCTGTCCTTGGAAAAAATGTTGTCCACAAACTCTTCACTTGGGAGCTCCAGAATCTCCTGCTTCTTGCATCTTCTCCTCCATTTGACTGACAATGCGGGCTTTGAAAGCAAGCATTCAAAGGCTGCCAGTCCGAATTCGTTCATAGTATCAAAAAATGTTTCAAAATTGTCAGTGCTAATCTTTTTCTCCTGATGACATATGAAAGAGAAAAAGCCATGGATTTGCTTGTCAACAAAAATGTCATAACCAAAATTCAACGTGAGGTCCCACAAAGCTGTTGTGATCCAGATTTTCCCCACAATGGGGATCCTATATTTCCTAGAGACCATGATCTGTAAAGCTTTTATGATGGGATAAAAGAAACGCACTTCCCCATAATAAATGAAGACAGTGACATTATTCCACATGAATAATGTTTCAAGGGACAATGATGGGATTGCCGCCTGCAGTCCTTGGATCGTCAACGAGAAGGCAACACAAATCTCATTCCTGGTCAAGACTGGGCTCAAAGTCCTCATGAACCTTTCTCCGCTATACGTGTCTGGAGAAACAAGACTGACCCAGTTCCACCCAAAATGCTGGAGTAATTTGGCAATCATATGGTACAGATGTTCTTCTTTGGGGACCATCCGATAGACAAATGGGAACTGGATTTTATCACTCAGAGCTTCAGAAACAAAACCGTAGCTGACCTAACAAGGAGCAGAAAAAAAGTATTTCCTGAAGAAATGAAGATGCAGGCGAAAGATAGAGAGACAGGAAGGCCCAGCTTGGAGAGATTCAAATATTGGCAGCTTCCCCAAGCATTCCTGTCCTTGTCTGGCCCCAGCACTGTCCTTCTTTAGGCAGAAGGTTGGGAACCTCATAGAGAAAACCTTTCTCCTTTTTGAGATAGAGAGATGGAGATGCAACTGGAATGGATAAGTTGCAGTTCCCAAAAGAGAAAGACAGACATTCCTGTCCCTGTCTAGCTCCAGCACTGTCCTTCTTTAGGCAGAAGGGGAAATCATCCATCTCCATGCACCCCTAGGCCAATCAGAGAACCCAATTCCAGCCTACCTTGCTTCATACCTGTGGGATTTTGTAGATGCTGGACATGATTGAAATCTGACTGGAAGCTTCCGACTCCACTCCTTCAATCACCACCAAGAGATTGCTTGCTCTTCCACAGCTGTAGTTGGGAACACTTGCTTCCCCAGTTGAGAGGAGGTCTGCCATGGCATCGTAGGTCATCGCAGCCTCATGATAATTATCATAGAAGTTGTAGCCCAGAGTGACATTGGGTAGGAGCTTGGGGTTTTGGTTGATCTCCTTGGTGGCAAAGAAGAAGGACAGGAGAAACCAGAAGATAAATGGACCCGCCCTAAAGTAAAACACAGGTATCATCCAATCATTTTCATGGAAAACCAACTTATAACATCTGTAACAGCATCTCTTTTTAATGCACAATGCCATACAAATCTACAGTGTATTTGCATTGTAAATTACAGTGAGTGATCTCGGCTGTACATACAAGAAGAGGGAGATAACACCAACACCGCAAGACACCGAGACAGACCCTTCTTAGCAACACAGCAACTGTGGTCTTGGGTTACTTTAGGAGCACAAGTGCTGGTTCCTTGTGTTAAATGGAGCCCTAAAACCAAAACCTCCAAAATCCCCTTGGCAGGCACCGGGGAAAATCGTCCTTGGTGGACAGGATGGGAAAAGAACCCACGGAAGAACTTTTATGACGTACCCCACAAGCCTGGTGATGGGAGGCATATAGAAGACAGCTGGCTTGAATTTAAGTGATGTTGCGGAACTAATTCCACCAATGTTGAAATCTCCTGACTGATAGTAAGTGTACACAGCATTCTTGTCCTTGATGAAATTCAGGAGACATTTCCTGCCACCTGTTGCACTGGACAGCAGAACCAGAAGCAACAACAGCAGAAATTTCTGGGACTTGATTGCATCCACCAGAATCCCTTTCTTCATTGCAACCCTTGATGGCAATTTAGAAAGCATCGTTTTCTCAGCAGGATAGAATGAGTCCAACAGCAGGGAGATCAAAGAGGAGGCAATGAAATTTTGCAGGAGGAAAGCACCACCTGCCCAGAGATAAGACAATTTAAGAACTGCTTTGGGTGAAGCCTCAGGCAGCAATTTCACCTTCATTCCTGATGTTTGTCTTCATGGATCCCAAGAGGATGAACTTCAGAAAAATCCCTCATGCTCCAGGAGGAAACACAATGGCAATTATTTTTGATAATTGCAACAGGGAAGCTGAATGTCTCCTGTGACTTTGTGGTCTCTCTCTCTCTCTCTGTCTCCAGGGATGGAGGAAGAAGAAAGTTCACTGAGAGGGTTCACTGAGTTTTGGTCCAACTTAGTTTTAGAGACTTTCATTAGGACTGGGCTTTCTTAAAGAAATAAAAAGAGATATGAAGGCTACACCTGAAGTCCAATACAGATATAGCTAGGAGTGCTGTTCTACATACAATTATTGTTTTGCGTGTTTTCAGAGAAATGTCTCTTTTTTGAAGCCACCTGGTCAACGCTTTCAAAGAAACATTTTACTAACCAGGGAAGGTGCAAATGTATCCTGGGCAAACACGCTTAAACAAGAACATAAGCAAGCTAGTAGAATGGCATCATGTCCCCCTGGAACATGCACACTTCCGGATCTTAGGCCAAGACCAGTGGTCCCAAGATCTCAGGCGAAAGTCCAGTACTGGGCCACAGCTGGTTCAAATCTGGGCATTGGGAGAAATGGGCCAGCATGCACACATGAAGCTCCTCTTGTATGAGCAAAGGGCGCTTGTGCTGGCGGGTGAAGCTCCAAACATGCAAATAGAGCTTTGTGTGTGAGCAGCCTCCTCTTGCACTAGTGGATCATGTGTGAGCACAGGGACCTGTCGCTTGTGCAAGTGGAGCTTCGTGTGCAAGCACAAGCATCTTCTACTCACACGTGAAACTTCATTCACACAAGTGAAGGGCATTTGCATGTGCTCCACTCACACAAATGGAGCTGTGGACACACATGTGCAGCTGTCACTCACATGCCTCCCCCCCGCCCCAGTCTGAGATGCCAAGCTGGAAAGGTTGGGGACCGCTGGTCTAGACCTTACTGGATGACCTTTCTGTAATCGTAGACCTTACTGGATGATCCAGTGTCGAGCGCTGGAGAAATCTGGAGATTCAGGCAGTTCAAATGAATATAAAGATTTATTGCAAGTTTAGCTCTCTACAAGAATGTGGCCAAGTGAC
Organism: Pantherophis guttatus; assembly: GCF_059756535.1. NCBI lineage: Eukaryota > Metazoa > Chordata > Lepidosauria > Squamata > Colubridae > Pantherophis > Pantherophis guttatus. Next base: position 280,419,260 of record NC_142064.1, read on the forward strand.
CGTTAAGGAGAAGTGCGAGACTTAAGAAAGGAATTCAAGGTGGGCTGGGCTTAGATCTCTAGAGGGCACGCAGGGACTCATGACTTATGGAGCATTTGACTCCTCCCTCAGGTTCAGCTTGGTCATCTGCTATACCCAGACCTTACTGGAGGGCAGAAATGGTGCATTTAACTTGATGAACCCTAAAATCAAGGTTTTACTAAGCAGGTGCCAATTCCAACCCAAGAACGATATAGAACTGGGGTCTCTAATTTAATTTCATTGAGGGCTGCATCAGTGTTGTGTTTGACCGTGGGGGGGAAGGGGGGCCATGGCCATGGTGGGTGTGGGAATGGTGGGCATGGCCAGCTCGATGTCACTCATGTCAGGGGCACCTGTGGTGGCCAACTGCAAAGGCAGAATTTCTCTCGGACCCTCCCTCATTATAATCCCCTTCCTCCCTCCCTCCCTTCCTTCCTTCCTTCCCTCTTCATTCTCCTTTCTTCTTCCTTCCCCTCTTTCCTTATTTTTCCTTCCTTGCTTCCTTACCATCTTTACTTGTTTTTCAGCCCACGGGCCTTGAGTTTGACACCACCCCGATATAGAACAATCCAGCCAAAGTTCACCTCTTTATTTGCTCACACCTAATAGACAGAATCTTGCCAGACTAAACTCACATTACTCTCACCCTAACAAATATATAGAGACATTGTGTGATTGACCCAAAATCACTCTGCTATTTCCAGGATCAAATCAGAACTTGAACCTGGATCTCTGAGCACTACATTGCTTTTAGGACACATCTTTGTAAGAACAAAAATGCTTCACTGGGGGGGAAAGATTATGTGGAAAACATATTTAGGAAAAATATCTACTAGAATCAAGCATCTTAGAGGAAAATACAGCGAGAAATGAATGCAGAGCAATTTTTAAAGATGGGACTGGATGGCAAATCCCATTAATTCTGCCCAGCATGAGCTATGTGGTGGCTGAACATAACTGCAGGAGGAAAACTAAGGTGGATATAGTTTGCCTCAGGTGGAGGCAGTTGGCTGATTGTGATGTCACAAAGGGAAAGAGCAGCTGATTGGCTGTGAAAACAGCCAAGGGCAAGCGGCTTTTAGGGCTTGCAAGGAGATCCAGGGGAGAAAGGCAGGTGAAAGGTAGTAGTGGCCTCAGAGAAGAACTTCTGGGAGATGCCCATGGACTTCTCCAAAGAAGGAACAAAAGGGGCTCCCAAAGTCAAGGAAGAATCCATCTCCTCATCTCCTATCCCCTTTCCCTTCCCCTCCCTCCTCTCCTCTCCTCTCCTCTCCTCTCCTCTCCTCTCCTCTCCTCCTCTCCTCACCTCACCTCACTTCACCTCACCTCTGCTCCTAGATCAGGTCTTTGGTCATGCCTGGACCTGCTTCTTCTGTACAGTTTCCTAGAATTCATGGCTGCTTTAGTCACAGAATATCTCTGCAGGAGTGTCTCCCCGGAGTTGAGAAGCAACCGCTCATTCTCCTACCTGAAATGTACCTGCCAAAATGAGTACATTCTTTGATTTGGAAACAACAAGCGCCAAGTTTTGGAAAAGGGAAAACTGTAGAAATAGTAGTTATGAACAGCTCATCATGAATTGAACTCACTCCATTCATCATTGATGGGGGCTGGATTGGATAACTTTTCACAGCTTTCCAACATTCCTAGGTGTTAATATTTAAGAGACTTGAGGTTTACTTGATACTTAAGGAAGAGATTTCTATTGATTCAGAGAAAGAACCTAATTGAATTCGTCAACAATTCCTCATCAACCTGAAGTGAGGATGTGCATGTGCATTTCCACAGCCCGTTTGCAAATCCCTCATAGCTCTCAGACCCCTGTTCTGGTCCAACCCCCTGCTCAAGCAGGAGACCTTCTACCATTTCAGACAAATGGCTGTCCAGTCTCTTAAAAGCCTCCAGTGATGAAGCACCCACAACTTCTGAAGGCAAGCCCTCCACTGGTTAATTGTCCTGACTGTCAGGAAGATTCTTCCTGGTTAATTCCTGCGATATCTGAAAACTAATGGAAGGGGGTTTCTTTCTCTTACCTCCCCTCCCCCAAGTAAAGTTGCCATTGTCCATCAAACAACATATCTGAGGGAGCGGCGTTGAAAGCGAAGAAATGAATCCGGGAAGCGCTGGGTCCACGCTTTGCAAAAGTGCGGCTCCTTCCTGCCACTTGTTTTGAAATGTGATTAGAAAGGGGATATTTTTTAAATAACTATATAAGTTGGTTAAAAGTAATAAATATGATTCTTAATATTTTATTTGTGGTAAAGGAACGATACATAGAATTTGGCATGAAAATAACATATTGATTTGGAGAAAATAATGAAAGATTGTAATTTAACAAAATGTCCATTATTATTATTAGAATTATATAACTTGTCAAACATAACATAACCATGGCTTAGGCCCAGGATATTTGTCAGACCATCTGCAACCAGCAACAGCTCCCCATCGGCCGGTGTTTTCTCACAGGGAGGGCCTACTCAGGGTGCCGTTGGCTAGACAATGTCGGCTGGCGGCCCCCAGAGGTAGAGCTTTCTCTGTGGGCACGCCCACCCTTTGGAATCAACTCCCCCTAGGGCTCAGGTTGGCCCCTGACCTTTGCACTTTCCGCCGCGAACTAAAGACATGGCTGTTTAAATCGCCCAGCCTGGACTGATGGGGTTTGATTATTTTAATGAGTTTTAACATATGTTTAATTGTATTTTAATATGTTTTTATCTGGTTTGATTTTAATTATTGCGAGCTGCCCTGAGTCCTATGGAGATAGGGCGGCATTCAAATCAAATTAATAATAAATAAATAACTAAGACGAATACTGTTTTATTTGTTTTAAAACTTGATTAGAAGGGGGATATTTTTAAAATATATCAGTGGCATAACTAAAAATTAGAAAGGGGAACAATGGAAGACTATAATTCTATTAAAATCTGTGTATTACTATTAGAGTCATGTAAGTTTGTTAACTACAACAAATATGATTATTGGTATTCTACTTGTAGTAAAAGGAGCGATATCAAGAATATGGAGATTGGCATAAAAATAATATATTGAAATATTAAATAATTAAGGAAAGATTATAATTTAACCAAATATGTGTATTATTACTAAAAGACTATACGATCGTTAATTGTATTAAATATGACAAATATATTGTTTTATTTGTACTAAAATGCAACTCTGGTTCCATGCTGTTAACACAACGATATGTTTGTAGAAAAATAAAAAATAAAAAGTTTGGGAAAAAAAAGATAGAGATAGATGATCGATAGATAGATGATAGAAAGAGATAGATGATAAATGATAGATCAATAGATAGATAGATAGATAGATAGATAGATAGATAGATAGACAGACAGACAGACAGACAGACAGACAGACAGACAGACACAGGGTGGATAAAAATCAATGATTTTTTTAAAAAAATCAAAAAAATCAGATTTTTTAAAATTTAAATCGGATTTTTTTTAAATAAAATGCTTTTTGAGGAAAATATATTACCATCCAAAGGTTATTCCATCATGAAATAAAGATTAGTTTTTTAATTATGTAGAATAAGGCTGTATATGTTTAATTTTTTGGGTAAATAAATTCCATTAATCCATTCACAATGTCATGCTCTTCCAGAGGTTTTTGTAAGATTATTGGGCAGTTTCTCTGCCTACAAGATATTATCACAGATGCTTGGTTTACTTTTGCAGTTCTCAAAACTGAATTTGACTCAGCAAAGATCACGTGCCTCTTCTTCACAGCAAAAATCTTATAACATAAACAGAGTTGAGAAAAAGACCTTAATCCTATTGTTCTACAAACCTATGAATACAGAATCAACCCCTTCAGTGCTAAGTTTCAAGAAGTTCAGTGAATAGAATAGAAACAATATTTTTCTGATTGTTTGGAGTGGAATAGATCTGCACAAGAAGAAAGTGAAACTAAGTGTGAGGAGGAAGGGGCAATCAGACAAGCAGTACAAAATGAAAGTGAAACTTTCTGAGCACAATACTGCACAGCCACAGACAGACAAGTCTTTGGATCTTTTTATGTGTATGACCTGAGGTTTATCACATTCTTTCCTTGGAGGAAAAAACCTATAATGGCAGCAGTCCGTAAAAGAGACCCAGTTTGGCAATATTTTAATGAAGTTCCTTTACCTATCGGTAAGGCAGGCATGTGTGCAAACTGCAAACACTGCAACAAAGAAATGCGAACCCTGGTGGCCCGAATGAGACATGAGAAGTGCTGTGATGAAGATGACCAAAGAAACATATTTGAACAGGCAGGATCTTCAGGTTGGTAAACATTTTTATTGAATCATATTTCTAAAGACTGCCTCGAACTGTCATGTTTGAGCAAAATTATATTTCTTATTATTACTGCATGTTACTGTCATTTGGTACAGTTATGAAGAAAAGTAAATATTCCTTTTGGGGCAGTGCTGTGTACAATAAGCAGAAATTGTATAAATAATAAAATAACAGCATTGACTTTTTTGTTTAGGGGAATTCATGGATTCTGGAAACTATCCACCTTCAAGATCACCATCCTCCTGTTCTACAGTTTCAGAGTTATCCATCCAGGATAGTGCTTCATTAGCATCATTATCATCAGACACCCACAGCCACATATCACTATCACTATCACCTGGAACCACCATAGATAGGTTTGTGATAAAAACTAGCAGATTAGAAAAAGAGTTAATTGATGAAAAAATTGCCCAGTTTGTTTATGCAACGAACTCTTCTTTCCGTCTAACTGAGAACCCACATTTCATTAATATGGTTCAGTCACTGAGACCAGGATACAGTCCACCCAGCAGAGCAGATGTTGCAGGGAAACTGCTGGATAAAGTGTATGACAGAGAAATGGAGCAATGTGCAACAGCTCTGGAGGGTAGAATTGTTAACCTAAGTATTGATGGGTGGAATAATGTCCACAATGATCCTATTGTATGTGCTTGTATAACAACCGAAGAAGGGAAAGTCTTCCTTGCACAAACAATTGATACGTCAGGAAATGCACACACAGCAGAATACTTACAAGAAGCGGCAGTAAAAGCTATAATAACATGTGAACAAAAATTCAAATGTCTAGTACGCAGTTTGGTCACAGACAATGCTGCAAATGTATCCAAGATGAGAAGAAATTTAGAAGAGCAGGAAGGGAATACAAAGCTAATAACATATGGTTGCAGTGCTCATTTGCTGCACCTCTTAGCCAAAGACTTAAGTATTCCAGAAATAAAGACTAATGTTGTTGAAATTGCTAAATACTTCCGTAACAATCATTTTGCTGCAGCAGCTCTGAAAAGGATGGGTGGAACCAAGCTAACGCTCCCACAAGATGTTAGATGGAACTCTGTGGTGGACTGTTTTGAGCAGTATATCAAGAACTGGCCTATTCTGATGACAGTTTGTGAAGAAAATCGAGATAAAATAGATGGCACTGTCACGGCCAAAATCCTCAACATTGGGCTTAAGAGAAATGTTGAACATATGCTGAGCATCCTGAAACCCATCTCTGAAGCTTTAAACAAAATACAGAAAAATAGCTGTTTTATTGCTGATGCTGTTGAAATTTGGAAGGAACTGAGTGAACACTTAAAAACAGAACTACACATGGACAGAATTAAATTACAAGCATTAAAAAAATGAATGGGACAAGTACTGTCTCCAGCTCATTTTTTGGCAAATATTGTCAATATCCAGTATCAGGATCAAAATTTAAGGGCTGAGGAAGAGGAGTTAGCTATGACATGGGTATCCAGCAATCATCCTGTCACAGAGTTTTTTTATTTCCTAGCTGAGCTTCATTATTTTTGGACTAATAGACTTACTGCAGTTTGCCAAGTTCCTTATCAGTATTTTACTACGCATGTCCGCATTCCTTCACTTGCTTCACACACTCTTTCCTTTGTTCTCATGCCAGGAGTGCCGGTTGCTGTGAAAAGCAACTGGCCCGATTTACTTTCAAAATATAACCAATTACTTTTCTTAGTTAGTGAGGTGTTTTATTTTCTTTATAACAAATAAATGAGTTTTATTAGAAACTTTTCTTCGCGTTTCTTTTTCAGAATATTGCAACAAGGAATAAGCCTCGATCCATCCTCTAAACCAGGGTGATTTGTCCCAGAGCCAAACATGGGATTAATCAACGCCCTGACACATCCATCTGTAATGCCAACTATAATAAACTTCAAAGCTAAGGGGGAACCATTCAAGAAATATATGTTTGCTGAAGATATTTTAAAGAAAGTCACACCAGTGAACTGGTGGAAGTCACTTAAGCACTTGGATTTAGAGACTGTTCAAATAATGATTTCACTTTTAACAGCTTCTTCTGCAGGCGTTGAAAGAATATTCTCTTCCTTTGGACTCATTCATTCTAAATTGAGAAATCGTTTGGGACCCGATAAAGCAGGAAAGCTTGTTTTTCTTTTCCAGATTATGAACAAAGAAGAAGATGAAGATGACGAGTGAGCTACAGAGGACAGTATTTAAGTTTTTCATGTGTAGGCTGGGCTGACAGTCTAAGTTTCTTAAAATATATATATTTTGTTTAGCCAAATTAGTTAACAAACATGGATGTTTGTTTAAGCAAATAACATATGCTGTAATGTTATTGTTTATCTTAAATAAATCTATTTAAATTGTTATTATTAAGGTAATGATTATTTTTCTCCTTCCTAAGTACAACAGAAAAGTTGTCCAAATATGAATGATTAACCTATTAAACTGGGGATAAAAAAACTAATATGAAAAATTGTTATTCTAAAAATCTTCATCTACTTGCATATTAAAGTTATACCAGCAAGAATTAGTCTTTATGTAGAAAACTATGATTTAAATCAAGTCTTAACTGACTAGTGATTTAAATTGTGATTTAAATCAGTTTGATTTAAATCAAATCCACCCTGGACAGACAGACAGACAGACAGACAGACAGACAGACAGACAGATAGATAGATAGATAGATAGATAGATGATAGATAGATAGATAGATAGATAGATAGATAGATAGATGATAAGTAGATAGATAGATGATAAATGATAGATAGATGATAGAAGATAGATGATAGATAGATAGACAGACTGACTGACTGTCAGACAGATGGACGGACGGACAGACAGAAAATGGGATAGACTTTGCTGAGTGTGGGAAGAGTGACCCATATAAATTTTAAGTCCACAAAGCTGGATTGGTAACTTCGGTATGGTCTCCCTGAAGCCCCAATGGGGAAAAAAGCAGCTGCTAAAATGACTTGCAGAGAGTGAAACAATGATTCCTTTTAGCAATCTGCAAACCAAATCTACATCTCCAGATTCACAAGTACAATAATGCATATCTAGCAGAAATTAAATTGCTAAATTAACACACATCAAGCGGTAAGCCCACTGCAGTTATTTAGCCTTTGCTTTCAAGCCAACTTCTGTTCTTGCTGTTAGCTGCTCTTTTGTATTCAGGTCTGGTCTTAAAATGATAATGTAGCATTTGGGAATGAAGATGCAGCCCAATAAGCCGGCACTGGATGACAAGATGGAGAAGACCTGCACGGCCACCATGTATTTCCCCTTGGTGCTCAGGTAGGTGGGCACAAAGGAGATCCAGACGCTGCAGAAGACCAGCATGCTGAAGGTGATCAGCTTGGCTTCGTTGAAGGCCCCAGGGAGGTTCCTGGCCAGGAAAGCCACCACAAAGCAGACAGCAGCTTGGAAGCCCATGTAGCTAAGGGCACCATAAAACATGGCGACGGAGCCTTCGTTGCATTGCAGGATGATTTCTCCAGACTGGGACTGCATATCAGACTCAGGAAATGGAGGAGAGGTTCCCAGCCAGAATGTGCAGATGACCATTTGGATGCCAGAACAAGAAACAATAATGGAGTTGGCCAAGCTCTTCCCCAGCCACTTCCTTGCCTTGCTCCCTGGCTTTGTTGCCAAGAAGGCCAGCACCACCGTGACCGTTTTGGCCAAAACAGAAGAGACGGCAACCGAGAAGATGATGCTGAAGACAGTTTGTCGGAGGAGGCAAGTGGTAGTCCTTGGCTGACCAATGAATAAGAAGGAGGACGAGAAAGAAAGAAGGAGGGAGATGAGGAGGACAAAGGAGAGGTCTTGATTGTTGGCTTTGACCAAAGGAGTTTCCAGGAATTTAATGAAGATGATTAACACAAAGGCTGTGATTAAGCAGAAGAAGAGGGCAAGGGAAGTCAGGATGATCCCCAGATAGTCTTTGTAGGACAGGAAGGTTTGGATCTTGGGGAGACATTGAACTTGGGCCTTATTTGGATGCTGATCAGCAGGACACTTGCTACAATAATCTGCATCTGAAAAGAAAACAGATGTAGCATGTAGCATGATTAATGCCTTCCTTCTGGAATGAATATTGTATTATGCTGTTTTCCATCTGTGAGTTCTGATGATTGAAACCCAGACAGGGCATTCACTGAGAAATGCTCCTTTTCTGAGAAAATATGGAGTAAAAGGAAGCTTGCTTGAATTATTATAACAAAAAGACTTTTTTAGTAGCAATGCAATGGTAGATGAAGAGAGCTCAGAATAAAAATTTCACCAGGGAATTGACATAAGAGCCATGGTGGCGCAGTGGTTAGAATGTAGTACTGCAGGCTACTTCTCTTGACTGCTGGCTGCCAGCAGTTTGGCAGTTCACTGGCTCAAGGTTGACTCAAGTTTCTGAGGTCGGTAAAGTGAGGACCCAGATTACTGGGGAAAATATGCTGACTCTCTAAACCTCTTAGAGAGGGAGTGTAAAAGCACTGTGAAGCTTTATAGCTGGGAAGTGCTATTGTTGTTGCTATAAGAAAGTCAATATGTCCATAATATCTGGAAGTACACACGGCCCCTGCATTTACCTGGAATGATGAACAGGAGACTACTGGGAGAGGCGTCGTGGTGTCGGTGTGGCCAGCCAGGGGTGGCATTTGGGGGTTCGCCAAACCTGGTGATCCGTGGCTAGAGGATTACCTGAACCCTGCCGAACCCCCAGGAGCCCATCCCTGGTTTGAACCCAAATATCAGTGAGAGAGTGATGAAGTGAATAGACAGGGCGACTGCTTATGGGATGGAGGTCCAGAAGCAAGGATCTACTCTAGAGAAAGTCCATTTGTAGTACACATCTACCATGCTCTTACCATATAAGAACAGTAGGATCTCTATTATTGGCCTGGACTCTCAAGGAGGAGCTTAAAACCTTGCACTCCAAGACTGTTGTATTTTTTTATTTTGATGACTGTAAATCCATTTCCTCTTGCCACATTTTTCAATGGAACAATGGGATGGAATTCTTTAATTGTAAATCTCTTGGAGCACATGTTTCAGAAGTCGAAGACAGCAATTCTTTATTTCAGAATGCATCTTAGTGATTCCTGGCCCAGTTCACAAAGTCCAGCTTTTTCTTCAGCAGGACACTTACCTTCCTGAGTCGAGATGGTCCCTTCTGCACACAAGGAACAGCCATAGCAGCAAAGCGGTTTCCCCTCCAGTACCATTTTGGCTTCTCCAGGACGACATCTTCCAGTACACCTGGAATGACGAAATGTCTAACAACAACAAAAAGACATTACCACCACATGTGAGATGCTGTCCATGAAAATGAGCTCTCGAGAAGGGAAAGATTCAGTAGGTTGGCAAACCATTTTTCTTCTGGATTTTTTGTAGGATGCTTCTTGTAATCTTGATGGAAGGACACTCAACCTTTTGTTAACTATCATCTTTGGACATAAATTAGTTCTTACTGCTTATCTATTTGATATGGAATCTGCATTTCCTCCAGAACCTCAGGATGGTGAACATAGCTTTCCCTCCCTATCTTTCCTCACAGCAACACTATAGCTTGTCTTCAGAAGTTGTGGGTGCTTCATCACTGGAGCTTTCAAGAAGAGACTGGACAGCCACTTGTACTCTATGAAATGATGTAGGGTCTGCTGCTCAAGTAGGCAGTTGGACTTGGAACTCCAAGGTCCCTTCCATTTCTATTATTCTTGTTCTATGTTCTAAGCTGAGTTTTTGTGAAGGGCCCAATTCGTTTTGATGGTTGACAGTGGTCTTGCACTCAAATCTCCTTAAACTCTAGTCTATGACACTGGAAACTGATAGAACTGGAAAGCAATCTACTCTCAAGATTGTGCTGGGTATGTGGCTGTGATTTTAACAGCCAATCTTGTAAAATTAAAAAATGTAGTCTAATGGTTCTCAACCTTTTCTTCACCACAGGCCCTCTTTAAATAACTTTTGTGGCCACGGATCGTAGCCACGGACCCCCAAAGCTTAACTCAAGATTTAAATCATAACATTTCTTCAAGACTTCGCGGACCCCCTGTGACGCGGAATGGGATAACTTGCCACAACCAACTCGCTGCAGCCAAGTTATCATGGCCAACTTGCCACAGCCAACTCACAGCATGGCCAACTCACCGCTGGACAATTTGCCATGGGACAACTTGCTGTGGGACAATTTAACAATTCTATTTAATTATTTAAGATTTTTTTTTAATCTTTGCCATTCACATTTCATTCTGTCCCTCCTTTTGCATCCTTTCCTTAATGATTCTATTCCACCATTTCTTTGACAATAGTGTAAATCTTGTCCCACAGTGAGTTGTCCCATGATGAGATGGCCATGGTGAATTGGGACTCGAGAGGGAGAGAATAGATGGGGGCGGGGCCAGTCAGAGGTGGTATTTACTGGTTCTCCGAACTACTCAAAATTTCCGCTACCGGTTCTCCAGAACTGGTCAGAACTTACTGAATACCACCTCTAGACTGGACAACCAAACATTTAGTAAGGGCTGTAAAGCACTATGAAGCGATATATAAATCTAAGTGCTATTGCTATTGTTATAATAATGCAGGATCCAATCTGGGTCGGTCACCGGGACCAGAGGTTTTGTCTTCCGAGCTTTCGGATTTGTTGGAGCCCATCCTCAGGGAACTTCTCTCTAGCAGAGTCTGCGCTGTTCTGTGTGTGTATTTATAGTGCCTATTGTAAGTGACGTTTTAGAAGTTGATTGGGGTGTGTTGATGGCTATTGATGGCTTGCTTTTAAGTCTTTAGCTGTTGTTTGCTTGTATGCCCAGCTCTCGCCTTCTAAGTACTTGATAGGCTGGTGGTAAATCCGCACTCCTGTTGACTAATGAGAGGCCTGTTTCCCAGGCTTCAATTACTTCCCTGGCTGTTTTTGTGCCTGCTCATCCAACAAACTTAGTAGCTGTAAAATCAAATGTGTGTCCTTTTTCATATCAGTATGTTTAAATATAATACTCTCTATATACTATTTTTATAAAAAATTGACATTCTACTGTTGTTGAACAGAATGAATTAAAGGAAAAGTATTAGAATTTCACCCAAATGAGATGGATGGATTACACCTACCTGGCTAAAATGCCTGGACCACCTCTCCTGATCAAGGATGAAATTGTTCTCTGGGAAGCCCCAATGTCTGCGTATTTCTCCAAACTTGGTGGCCTGGGTAGATTGGTTCGAGAAGGTCTCCCATTTCACAATATCAAAACTGGCACTCAACTCCCCTTTCTCATCCAAATACACGCCTTCCAGAGAGGAGTTGTAGAACTGGGTGTTTCCCAGAAAAGAGTGAAGCTAAAGTCAAGACAATTAATCATGTTCAGAGAACAGGAAACCAAGTCTAATAATTCAATCTGCCTGTAAAATCTTAGGGCCAATAGAAATTATAATCTTAGAATTGGTTTTTCTAATTGTTTTTTTTTTTATTTTTAGTTGCTTATTTGCAACTGCTTCTTATTCTTGTCTTTAATTGTGTGAACCACCCAGAGATAGGCATGTGAGATGGGTATTTATCAGTGGTGGGTTCCTCCCGGTTTGGCCCGGTTCTGCCGAGCTGGTAGCGGTGACGATATGAAGTCACCGAACTGGTTCTGGCCCCCTCCGCCCCCCCTGCCCCCCAACCCCCACATTATTCTTAGCTTTTATTTGGCCCCACCCCCAATCTATTGCTGCCTCCTGAGTCCCAGCTGATGGCTAGAGGGAAAAAACTGTTTAAACTCTTGCCGCGGAGCTTCAAAGGGCCGCCCTACAGCTGATCAGTGTTAAAAGAAAACAAATGAGTAGACCAGTGCCTGCAAAAATCAGTGGGTAGACCGGTGCCTGCAAAAATAAATGGGTAGATCGGTAGAGCTCTGCAAGCAGTTAAAAGCCTGGTAGACCAATACCTCTGCTAAATCCTAAATAATTGTCACATGACCATCAAGCCACACAAATAAAATAAGCCATGCCCACAGAACCCGTAGTAAAAAAATTTAAAACCCATCCCTGCTTCAAATGATCACTAAATGAACTATTATAACCTATCCAGCAGAAAATAGGGAATGGAAGAATATCGGAAGGATAGGGAAGAAATCTATGGAGATTCTCAGTTACCCAGGCCATGGTTGTTCCAAAGGTGCTTTTTTCAAGAGGCAACTGGACTTTCTGGTTTTTCTTTGAAGACGTTTCACTTCTCATCCAAGAAGCTTCTTCAGCTCTGACTGAAATCCTTCCATTCCCCATCATCCAGTCAGAGCTGAAGAAGCTTCTTGGATGAGAATCGAAACGTCTTCAAAGAAAAACCAGAAAGTCCAGTTGCCTCTTGAAAAAAGCACCTTTGTGACGATAGTGAAGAAGGAAGTTAGCATAACAGAAAGTCTTACTGAGTAATGGAGAGACCAAACTGGTCTACAAGAAAGACCAAATGATGAACAGAAAAGAGACATGATAAGGCAGGGGTGTCAAACTCAAGGTCCATGTGCTGGATCCCTCCCACTGAGCAGAGATGAAATGCTCTGAAGTCTGCTACTGGTTCGATTCACTACCGGTTCGCTTTGCATGTGCATGCACAATGCGCACCAAATGAGTGCTTTGAGCGCATGCACACCGCAAGCGCTACCACACAGCACTGGTAAAGGAGGATTAAGAAGTCTTTTCTGAGTCTTCAAAGGTAAGTAGAACAGTGACGGGGGAACAGCTGTGCTGCGTGATTTAGATTCGCTAGAAAGTAGGATTTCCTGCTTTCTAGCGAATGTAAATTGTGTGGCACAGCTGACCGTCGGAAATATATGTTCGCCTGAACCAATAGCTTTTATTACTACCAGTTCGGGCGAAACGGTCTGAACCGGTAGCATTTTACCCCTGCCGCTGAGTGGTTAAATCTGGCCTGCGGAGCTCCTCTGGAAACAACAAAGTTTCTCCTTAATTCCAAATGGTAGGCAGAGCAGATAACAACAAGACCTAGCCGTGGCTAAGAGAAGGAAAATCAAAGAAAGAGACAGAGGAGTAATTTTGCCTGCACAAGACCAAGCCTTAAGAACAAATGCATTCAAAGCCAGAATTGAAAAGACAGTGAAAACAGCAAACACAAACACGAACTCTACAAGCAAGGTAAAGCAGTGGACAAGCCAGTGAGCGGCTGCAAGAAGATCACACAAACAATTGTGTAATGAAGAAGCAACAGTGGTGCATTGGAACATCTGCAAGAAATACCATTTGCCTTCAAGCAAAAACTGGCAGGACCAAAAAATGAACAAAGGAACAGAAAATGAAGAAGCGAAAGTGTTCTGGGACTTTAGACTTCAAGCAGACTAGCACCTGCCACATAACACCCCAGACTTAACAATTGCTATTTCCCAACCTATTCCTGCTTTTCCATTGTTCTGATATCCTCTTTTTTTGTAAAACTGTTGGTGTTTTCTTTCCCTTGATATTGAAAGCTTCCCCACTTCCTTCAAGTGGAGACTTAGTTTGCAAGTCCTCGCTTTCTCATTCACTATTTGGGGAAGATTAGAACCATGACACTTAATCTTGCAACACAAAAGCAGTTTAGCAAATGCACTAGTGCCAATGTAACATTCCTCCCAATGGTTTGTAGAGATTCTCAGTCATCCAAGTCATGGTTGTCCCAAAGGTGCTATTTCAGGAGACTTTCCGGTTTTTCTTTGAAGATGCTTCACTTCTCATCCAAGAAGCTTCTTCAGCTCTGACAGGATAGTGGGGAATGGAAGGATTTATATTCCTTGCAGATAGTATATCATTTGCATCCTTTTAGAGGGTCAGTTGAAGCACTTGGAGGTTTATCTGTGTCCTCAGGGTCACCTGAGAAGTGCTCCTGGTTCCTGTAGTCTGCAATTTTTTCCTCTGGACTTTTAGCTATACAATTTGGGATGAACACCGTTTAACAAGTGTCGAAGTAGGAATGGATTTCCAGAGGAAAAAACCCAGTGGGGGGATCCTTCCGGTTTAACAACCGGTTCGGGGATCGTGTGCTTTGCGCACATGCAGTTCAACAAAAAATCGCCTTCCACATAAGTGCTAGGGAATTAAAACAGCTGAGGCATGGCAATCTGCTCTGCTGTGCTAATCAGCTGCGAAGATAAAGGTAAGTAAAGCATGTAGGGGGGGCGGGGCGGACCCAGCTGATCATTGGAACGAACCGGTTTGCTCCCAGCTGATTGTCGGAGCGACCAGTTCATCCAAACAAGTCGGAAACGGTAGAATCCCACCCCTGAAAAAACCTCCAAGTGCTTCAATGACGCTCTAAAAGTATGCAAATGACCAGCCGTCTGCAAGGAATATAAATCCTTCCATTCCCTGGTAATCTGTCAGAGTTGAAGAAATTTCTTGGATGAGAAGTGAAATGTCTTTTAAAAAAAATAAATCAAGAATGTCCAGTTGCCTCATGAAAAAGCAACTTTGCCACTTTCCATAACCTGAACATTAGTAGGGGGAAAAAAGATATTTGGAAGGGAAGGAACATGAGTTGGATGGATTGGTCCAAGTGTTGTTTCAAGGACCTGAAGACCCAGCCTAGGAGACACAAGAAACTGAACGTTCTGCAAAATTACAAAATGGATTTCTTTGAAACCTCCTAAAATATAGCCTACGACAACAGGTCAACTGTTCTCAACCTTGGATGGCAACTCAAGAAAGCAGGAAGACCACTCGGGGGAGGGGGGGATCTGTACCTGCCATGCTGGAATACTGTCTGATCTCAGCCCATCTTCACCTCCAGGTCTTATTCTGTGGGTTCTCCAAGACAGGGCCCTATCGATGGCCCTCGCCACGGCCTGCACAAGATTGGAAATGCGATAGCTGTCCTTGGAAAAAATGTTGTCCACAAACTCTTCACTTGGGAGCTCCAGAATCTCCTGCTTCTTGCATCTTCTCCTCCATTTGACTGACAATGCGGGCTTTGAAAGCAAGCATTCAAAGGCTGCCAGTCCGAATTCGTTCATAGTATCAAAAAATGTTTCAAAATTGTCAGTGCTAATCTTTTTCTCCTGATGACATATGAAAGAGAAAAAGCCATGGATTTGCTTGTCAACAAAAATGTCATAACCAAAATTCAACGTGAGGTCCCACAAAGCTGTTGTGATCCAGATTTTCCCCACAATGGGGATCCTATATTTCCTAGAGACCATGATCTGTAAAGCTTTTATGATGGGATAAAAGAAACGCACTTCCCCATAATAAATGAAGACAGTGACATTATTCCACATGAATAATGTTTCAAGGGACAATGATGGGATTGCCGCCTGCAGTCCTTGGATCGTCAACGAGAAGGCAACACAAATCTCATTCCTGGTCAAGACTGGGCTCAAAGTCCTCATGAACCTTTCTCCGCTATACGTGTCTGGAGAAACAAGACTGACCCAGTTCCACCCAAAATGCTGGAGTAATTTGGCAATCATATGGTACAGATGTTCTTCTTTGGGGACCATCCGATAGACAAATGGGAACTGGATTTTATCACTCAGAGCTTCAGAAACAAAACCGTAGCTGACCTAACAAGGAGCAGAAAAAAAGTATTTCCTGAAGAAATGAAGATGCAGGCGAAAGATAGAGAGACAGGAAGGCCCAGCTTGGAGAGATTCAAATATTGGCAGCTTCCCCAAGCATTCCTGTCCTTGTCTGGCCCCAGCACTGTCCTTCTTTAGGCAGAAGGTTGGGAACCTCATAGAGAAAACCTTTCTCCTTTTTGAGATAGAGAGATGGAGATGCAACTGGAATGGATAAGTTGCAGTTCCCAAAAGAGAAAGACAGACATTCCTGTCCCTGTCTAGCTCCAGCACTGTCCTTCTTTAGGCAGAAGGGGAAATCATCCATCTCCATGCACCCCTAGGCCAATCAGAGAACCCAATTCCAGCCTACCTTGCTTCATACCTGTGGGATTTTGTAGATGCTGGACATGATTGAAATCTGACTGGAAGCTTCCGACTCCACTCCTTCAATCACCACCAAGAGATTGCTTGCTCTTCCACAGCTGTAGTTGGGAACACTTGCTTCCCCAGTTGAGAGGAGGTCTGCCATGGCATCGTAGGTCATCGCAGCCTCATGATAATTATCATAGAAGTTGTAGCCCAGAGTGACATTGGGTAGGAGCTTGGGGTTTTGGTTGATCTCCTTGGTGGCAAAGAAGAAGGACAGGAGAAACCAGAAGATAAATGGACCCGCCCTAAAGTAAAACACAGGTATCATCCAATCATTTTCATGGAAAACCAACTTATAACATCTGTAACAGCATCTCTTTTTAATGCACAATGCCATACAAATCTACAGTGTATTTGCATTGTAAATTACAGTGAGTGATCTCGGCTGTACATACAAGAAGAGGGAGATAACACCAACACCGCAAGACACCGAGACAGACCCTTCTTAGCAACACAGCAACTGTGGTCTTGGGTTACTTTAGGAGCACAAGTGCTGGTTCCTTGTGTTAAATGGAGCCCTAAAACCAAAACCTCCAAAATCCCCTTGGCAGGCACCGGGGAAAATCGTCCTTGGTGGACAGGATGGGAAAAGAACCCACGGAAGAACTTTTATGACGTACCCCACAAGCCTGGTGATGGGAGGCATATAGAAGACAGCTGGCTTGAATTTAAGTGATGTTGCGGAACTAATTCCACCAATGTTGAAATCTCCTGACTGATAGTAAGTGTACACAGCATTCTTGTCCTTGATGAAATTCAGGAGACATTTCCTGCCACCTGTTGCACTGGACAGCAGAACCAGAAGCAACAACAGCAGAAATTTCTGGGACTTGATTGCATCCACCAGAATCCCTTTCTTCATTGCAACCCTTGATGGCAATTTAGAAAGCATCGTTTTCTCAGCAGGACAGAATGAGTCCAACAGCAGGGAGATCAAAGAGGAGGCAATGAAATTTTGCAGGAGGAAAGCACCACCTGCCCAGAGATAAGACAATTTAAGAACTGCTTTGGGTGAAGCCTCAGGCAGCAATTTCACCTTCATTCCTGATGTTTGTCTTCATGGATCCCAAGAGGATGAACTTCAGAAAAATCCCTCATGCTCCAGGAGGAAACACAATGGCAATTATTTTTGATAATTGCAACAGGGAAGCTGAATGTCTCCTGTGACTTTGTGGTCTCTCTCTCTCTCTCTGTCTCCAGGGATGGAGGAAGAAGAAAGTTCACTGAGAGGGTTCACTGAGTTTTGGTCCAACTTAGTTTTAGAGACTTTCATTAGGACTGGGCTTTCTTAAAGAAATAAAAAGAGATATGAAGGCTACACCTGAAGTCCAATACAGATATAGCTAGGAGTGCTGTTCTACATACAATTATTGTTTTGCGTGTTTTCAGAGAAATGTCTCTTTTTTGAAGCCACCTGGTCAACGCTTTCAAAGAAACATTTTACTAACCAGGGAAGGTGCAAATGTATCCTGGGCAAACACGCTTAAACAAGAACATGAGCAAGCTAGTAGAATGGCATCATGTCCCCCTGGAACATGCACACTTCCGGATCTTAGGCCAAGACCAGTGGTCCCAAGATCTCAGGCTAAAGTCCAGTACTGGGCCACAGCTGGTTCAAATCTGGGCATTGGGAGAAATGGGCCAGCATGCACACATGAAGCTCCTCTTGTATGAGCAAAGGGCGCTTGTGCTGGCGGGTGAAGCTCCAAACATGCAAATAGAGCTTTGCGTGTGAGCAGCCTCCTCTTGCACTAGTGGATCATGCGTGAGCACAGGGACCTGTCGCTTGTGCAAGTGGAGCTTCGTGTGCAAGCACAAGCATCTTCTACTCACACGTGAAACTTCATTCACACAAGTGAAGGGCATGTGCATGTGCTCCACTCACACAAATGGAGCTGTGGACACACATGTGCAGCTGTCACTCACATGCCTCCCCCCCGCCCCAGTCTGAGATGCCAAGCTGGAAAGGTTGGGGACCGCTGGTCTAGACCTTACTGGATGACCTTTCTGTAATCGTAGACCTTACTGGATGATCCAGTGTCGAGTGCTGGAGAAATCTGGAGATTCAGGCAGTTCAAATGAATATAAAGATTTATTGCAAGCTTAGCTCTCTACAAGAATGTGGCCAAGTGACCGTTAAGGAGAAGTGCGAGACTTAAGAAAGGAATTCAAGGTGGGCTGGGCTTAGATCTCTAGAGGGCACGCAGGGACTCATGACTTATGGAGCATTTGACTCCTCCCTCAGGTTCAGCTTGGTCATCTGCTATACCCAGACCTTACTGGAGGGCAGAAATGGTGCATTTAACTTGATGAACCCTAAAATTAAGGTTTTACTAAGCAGGTGCCAATTCCAACCCAAGAACTGTCAGATGTAAATGCCTTATTCCCTAATGTGTAAATAATGTATATATGGGATATCAGGGGTTAACTTATTCTTTGACTCTTAATGTATTCATAATTCACCACTCCCACTCTTGGCTCCACCCTTTGTATATATAAGGAGCCACCTTCACCATTTTCTTTGCTTCTATCTGTGAATATTCAGTGAATATAGAATGCCTATTATAATTAAAGAGAAATATATTTAAACCTCTAACTCTTATTATTATTATTGAGTCTGATCCTGAAAATATTGCAACAAACTGGTAGCAGAGGATGGTTAATTGACTCAATAAATACCTAAAAATGTCTAAGAAAGATAGACCCAACACCAGGGCCTACAGCAAAGAAATAGAAACTGAACAAGAAATAATCAACGAATCCACAAACGCGATTTCGAGAGAATCCGAAGAATACACCACTGAAGAAGAAGAATTAATAAATGAAAATGATGGCCAGGAGGAAATCGAAATAGAAAATAACGAACTCAGGTCAGAGATATTGAAGTTATTAAAAAGCCAGAAGAATGATGAAAGCCTCATCGCGAACCTCCAAAAGATGCTGAAGAACAGCGGAGCAGCGAGAGAGAAAAACATCGCTAAAGAGAAACCCAAAGACCAAAAAACTGTGAGTGATATGACTACAGAGAAAGTCGTTATGAAAAAGAAAAAATGTGATCCCGCGCGAAATTTTGAATGGCAGCCATCTTGGTTTCAACAAGCCTCCAAAGTGAGCGAAGCAGAGCCAATCAAAATGCTCAGTTCAAAATTTCTGGCACGAAAAACGTTATCAGACAACGAAAGTGAAAAGGAGGATTCAAACTCTTCGGAAGAGCCAGAATCAGAAAGTGAAGACGACTTAACGAAATCCCAAGTAAAGTCAGCAATGAAGACGCTTTTTGCTGCATTTGGGCCAAAATTAAAAATTTCCAAAGCGCCAACGAAGAAGCAAGCGAACAAGCCGATACTTCAAGACCTGCACGCTCCCATCCTGACTTCGAGAGCGACGACGCCCGAGCCCAGAGAGCCATGTCGATTCCGCCCTACACCGCAGACCGAAGCAAGTGCCAACGCACCCAAAAGAAAGAGAAGAACAGTCGCCGCCATCAGAACTCCTAAGACCGAGCCAGAGACCGACTCGTCTGAAGAGGAGCGGAGCGAGCGAGCTACAATGGAGAGAACCTTCCACGACGACGCCAAAGAAGAAATGAACAACGCGCATGTGCGAAACTACGTAGACGGTCCGGAAAGACTTGAACTGGCCAGAGAACCGCGCAGACTCGTTGCGAGCATCCCCATGCCGTTTTGCAATTTCCTACACTTGCGAGACCACGGACTACCTCAGGTTGTAAGTAATGGACAAAATAATGTGGGAAACTTACCCAGTGACTTCCCAAAACTTAGGGTTGATGGCATTAATTTGCAAGAATGGTATCAACAGCTCCAGGTTGTCTTTATGAAAGAAAATTTACTATTTTTTATCACTAGTCCCCCAAGAAGACCTTGGACTTTAAAAATAGATTGTTTACACCATAAGGCATTTTTCTTAATAATATCTAGCGTGTCTCCTGCAATGTATCATAGCATCAAACCAAATCTAACTGTTTCAGAAATAATTCAATGCATGTTTAATTTGTTTCACAGCGATAGTGTAGCTACCACCACAAGAATGTCTAAGGACTTCTTTTCTTCCAGAGTAAAAACAGGGGTTTCCATAAGTGAGCATTTAATATCTTTAAACAAAATAAGAGCTGAGCTGCATTTGAGGGGGGAAGTGATTTCAGATCAAACAATGAAAAGTGTTATTATCAACTCACTTGATTCATCATGGGATAGTTTTATGTCACACTTAGACACCATCAATCTAGGATATTTATCAATAGAAAGTCTGTCTAACAAATTGATAGCAGAAGACAATTCAAGAAAAAATCGTTATAGCAATCACACAGAACACAAATCTTTTAAGAAGGTAGCTTTCCAAGAAAAATATAATGAAACTTTTAAATGCCACAATTGTGGGTCCAGGGAACACAATAGAAGAGATTGTCCCAAAATTTCAAAGGAAAGACATAGGTCAGAATATAGGAATGAATACAATTATAGACAGTCTTCCACAGATAGACATAAATATAGAAGCCCACCAAATTACAGAGAAAGTAGAGGGGGCAGAGAAAATTCAAAAGAGAGAAAATCTGGTTCACTAAATGGACTAAATAAACAAGACAGCACTAAAACGCAACAAAATGAGAACAATAATTGGCTTATTGATTCTGGGGCAACTAATCACACCACTAATAACAAAAATATATTGTCTTCATTTACAGAAGATAAGTTTGTAATAAAGGTAGCTAATCAAGAAAAAGTTCAAGTATTAGGCAGAGGGAATGTGACCTTGCCTGGTCTAGGAAAAATAGAGGGGGTATTGTTAATACCAGAAATACCTCATAACATACTAAGTGCCATAAAACTAAGCAGAGATTCTGACATCAATATAGTTTTCTCAAAGGGAAAAGCAACTTTAGAGAAGAATAAAACAAATGTAGGCACTGTGATGATTAAAGGAGGCCTACCCTATCTGATAACAAAAGAAAGATGGTTACATAACATTGATTCAAATATGGAAGATTGTATTGAGGCAGATGATGAAAATATTAGTAACAGTGACAATGATGAATGTAAAATATCTCATGATCACACAGATACACACAATGAGAAGAAACCAAAAATAGGTAAACCAATTCATGACGAGTGTGCTCACATCTTACATAGGAAGTTAGGACATGCAAGTTTTCCTGTAGTACAAAAAATGACTGAACACGCGGAAGGTGTCAAAATAAAAAATTGTGAAAATTATTTGGAATGCTCAGTATGTAAATCTACTAAACTAAAAACTAGTCCCAGGCCAAAAAAATCCACCAGATCAACTAACAAAATTTTTGACTTAGTACACATGGACTTAGTTGGCCCATTAACTCCATCAATCACTTATAGAAAACGTTACTTCCTAACAATAGTAGACGATTACAGTCGCTATGGTTTTGTTTACACATTAAAACACAAGGATGAAACCTTTCAAAAATTTAAGGAATTTTACAAACGCATAGAAACACAACATAATATCAGAATAAAACAAATTATGACAGATAGGGGATGTGAATTCATGTCTAAAGAATTCTCCCAATGGTTAAAGGATAGAGGAATGCTACATTACACGTCTAGTCCATTTTCTGCGTTCCAGAACGGGATTGCAGAGAGAAAGAATTCCACATTACAAACCATGATTAGGTGCACATTAGAGGATGCTGGTTTAGGCAAACAATTTTGGTCAGAAGCCTTACATTATTCAAATTACACTCAAAATAGAACCTGGTCCAGTATTGTGAATAAGACACCATATGAGGTGATGTATAATAGGAAACCAAAATTAGCACACATGCACATATTTGGGGTCACTGCAGACGTACACATACCTAAACAGTTGAGAAGAAAGGGAGAAAACGTATCCAGAAGACTAAGATTTATGGGATATGAAACTGGCACCAAAGGGTACAGATTCATTGATAATAATAACAAATTTATAGTTTCCAGAACAGCTGTATTCCATGAACAGGCCAACTGGTCTAAATTACATCTTAATGAAATATTTCCAAATAAATGCAAAGATACAAAATCTCGTGAGGAAGGGACAATAGAAAATCAAAATATCAACAAAAATAAAAACAAAACCAAAACATGGACAAATAGTCAACACAAAATAAAGACAGACACATTAACAAAAAAGGAAGCAAGATATTTGCATGACTACCATAGCAAACCTGAGAGAGCTATTAGGAACAACAGAAATCAAATACCAAATAAATACAGAGATTACATAATGCATATGGATGGTGAACAAATAACACCTAATACATATGAGGAAGTATTAAAACTCCCTCGTGAAGAAAAGGAAAAATGGGAACTAGCTATGAAAAAAGAGATGGAAAGTTTGCAAGGATTAAATGTATTCACACCTGCGATTGCACCTAAAGATAAAACAATTATTGGTACCAGGTGGATTTATAAAATTAAGAACCTAGAAGGAGGCAACACCCTATACAAAGCTAGATTGGTTGCACAAGGTTATGCACAAAAATATCCGGAGGACTATACTGACACGTACTCCCCCACAGTAAGAACAGAGAGTGTTAAGACAGCTCTAGTAGTAGCATCCGCACTCAATCTTGATGTATTTCAATATGACATACAGACTGCTTATCTACACGCAAAACTAGATAAGGAAATATATGTAAGAGCACCTCACAGTCAATACACTAATAAAAATGAAATTTGGCTATTGAACAAGAGTTTATACGGATTAAAGCAATCTGGCAAAAGATGGTACGATTGCTTGGTAAAAGTACTTAAGACCATGGATTTCAACGCTACCACTGCTGATAACTGTTTCTTTGTCAAAAAGAGTGATGATTACATTGAATTTGTATTGATTTATGTAGATGATATTTTGTATATAGGAAAACACAAAGAGAGAAGAGAAATCTTTGTAAACAAGCTAAATGAACATTTCTCGTTGAAATCTCTAGGTAAAGTAAACAAATACCTTGGTGTACAAATTAACAAAACTAGAAGGGGATTCAAACTTACTCAGAAAGATAAGATTATTGAACTTCTAAACAAATGCAATTTAAACAATGCCAAACCCTGTGACACTCCTATGCAAACTGATTTCCTTAGAAATACTGATGAATCTTCCCCTGAATTCAAGGATAATACATTTTATAGATCAGTCATAGGTTCACTTCTTTATATATCTAATTGGACCAGGCCAGATATTGCATTACCACTCAATTTATTATCAAGGCACGTTAGCAAACCAACAATGTATCACTGGGAAGCTGTCAAAAGAATTTTAAGATATCTGAAAAGTACATTAGACTTTTGCCTAGTATTAGAACCTAGTGATAATAAAGAACCAAAACTTACATGTTACGCAGATGCGGATTGGGCTGGAGATATATCATGCAGAAAAAGTACTTCTGGTTATATTTTTCTGTTAAATGACTGTCCAGTTTACTGGTACACTGGTAAACAAGAACTGGTAGCCACTTCAACCACAGAAGCGGAATATGTTTGTTTATCCAAAGCTGCAAATAACCTTGTATGGTTTAATGATTTAATTTCAGATGTTTGGAAAAAACCTGCTTTGCCTTTTGTTATGCATGAAGACAATAAAGCAGCCATTGAAATATCTAGATCCGATGCCATTGGACAAAGATCCAGGCATATAGATATAAAATTTAAGCATGTGAGACAATTGTCTCAAGATGGATTTATCAAAGCAGTGCATTGTGATACCTCTGAACAGTTAGCTGACATATTGACGAAGCCTTTACCTTCTAAACAGCACAAATACTTAACTTCCAAATTGTATGTCTTATATTGTCCTGAATCTGAATGTAATTGGTGTTGTATAGCGAACCGGCATTTAGAGGGGGATTTGTCAGATGTAAATGCCTTATTCCCTAATGTGTAAATAATGTATATATGGGATATCAGGGGTTAACTTATTCTTTGACTCTTAATGTATTCATAATTCACCACTCCCACTCTTGGCTCCACCCTTTGTATATATAAGGAGCCACCTTCACCATTTTCTTTGCTTCTATCTGTGAATATTCAGTGAATATAGAATGCCTATTATAATTAAAGAGAAATATATTTAAACCTCTAACTCTTATTATTATTATTGAGTCTGATCCTGAAAATATTGCAACAAGAACGATATAGAACTGGGGTCTCTAATTTAATTTCATTGAGGGCTGCATCAGTGTTGTGTTTGACCGTGGGGGGGAAGGGGGGCCATGGCCATGGTGGGTGTGGGAATGGTGGGCATGGCCAGCTCGATGTCACTCATGTCAGGGGCACCTGTGGTGGCCAACTGCAAAGGCAGAATTTCTCTCGGACCCTCCCTCATTATAATCCCCTTCCTCCCTCCCTCCCTTCCTTCCTTCCTTCCCTCTTCATTCTCCTTTCTTCTTCCTTCCCCTCTTTCCTTATTTTTCCTTCCTTGCTTCCTTACCATCTTTACTTGTTTTTCAGCCCACGGGCCTTGAGTTTGACACCACCCCGATATAGAACAATCCAGCCAAAGTTCACCTCTTTATTTGCTCACACCTAATAGACAGAATCTTGCCAGACTAAACTCACATTACTCTCACCCTAACAAATATATAGAGACATTGTGTGATTGACCCAAAATCACTCTGCTATTTCCAGGATCAAATCAGAAC
The DNA here is from genome assembly GCF_059756535.1 of Pantherophis guttatus. Classification (NCBI taxonomy): domain Eukaryota; kingdom Metazoa; phylum Chordata; class Lepidosauria; order Squamata; family Colubridae; genus Pantherophis; species Pantherophis guttatus. The sequence continues at coordinate 280,444,171 of NC_142064.1, forward strand.
TTGAACCTGGATCTCTGAGCACTACATTGCTTTTAGGACACATCTTTGTAAGAACAAAAATGCTTCACTGGGGGGGAAAGATTATGTGGAAAACATATTTAGGAAAAATATCTACTAGAATCAAGCATCTTAGAGGAAAATACAGCGAGAAATGAATGCAGAGCAATTTTTAAAGATGGGACTGGATGGCAAATCCCATTAATTCTGCCCAGCATGAGCTATGTGGTGGCTGAACATAACTGCAGGAGGAAAACTAAGGTGGATATAGTTTGCCTCAGGTGGAGGCAGTTGGCTGATTGTGATGTCACAAAGGGAAAGAGCAGCTGATTGGCTGTGAAAACAGCCAAGGGCAAGCGGCTTTTAGGGCTTGCAAGGAGATCCAGGGGAGAAAGGCAGGTGAAAGGTAGTAGTGGCCTCAGAGAAGAACTTCTGGGAGATGCCCATGGACTTCTCCAAAGAAGGAACAAAAGGGGCTCCCAAAGTCAAGGAAGAATCCATCTCCTCATCTCCTATCCCCTTTCCCTTCCCCTCCCTCCTCTCCTCTCCTCTCCTCTCCTCTCCTCTCCTCTCCTCTCCTCTCCTCCTCTCCTCACCTCACCTCACTTCACCTCACCTCTGCTCCTAGATCAGGTCTTTGGTCATGCCTGGACCTGCTTCTTCTGTACAGTTTCCTAGAATTCATGGCTGCTTTAGTCACAGAATATCTCTGTAGGAGTGTCTCCCCGGAGTTGAGAAGCAACCGCTCATTCTCCTACCTGAAATGTACCTGCCAAAATGAGTACATTCTTTGATTTGGAAACAACAAGCGCCAAGTTTTGGAAAAGGGAAAACTGTAGAAATAGTAGTTATGAACAGCTCATCATGAATTGAACTCACTCCATTCATCATTGATGGGGGCTGGATTGGATAACTTTTCACAGCTTTCCAACATTCCTAGGTGTTAATATTTAAGAGACTTGAGGTTTACTTGATACTTAAGGAAGAGATTTCTATTGATTCAGAGAAAGAACCTAATTGAATTCGTCAACAATTCCTCATCAACCTGAAGTGAGGATGTGCATGTGTATTTCCACAGCCCGTTTGCAAATCCCTCATAGCTCTCAGACCCCTGTTCTGGTCCAACTCCCTGCTCAAGCAGGAGACCTTCTACCATTTCAGACAAATGGCTGTCCAGTCTCTTAAAAGCCTCCAGTGATGAAGCACCCACAACTTCTGAAGGCAAGCACTCCACTGGTTAATTGTCCTGACTGTCAGGAAGATTCTTCCTGGTTAATTCCTGCGATATCTGAAAACTAATGGAAGGGGGTTTCTTTCTCTTACCTCCCCTCCCCCAAGTAAAGTTGCCATTGTCCATCAAACAACATATCTGAGGGAGCGGCGTTGAAAGCGAAGAAATGAATCCGGGAAGCGCTGGGTCCACGCTTTGCAAAAGTGCGGCTCCTTCCTGCCACTTGTTTTGAAATGTGATTAGAAAGGGGATATTTTTTAAATAACTATATAAGTTGGTTAAAAGTAATAAATATGATTCTTAATATTTTATTTGTGGTAAAGGAACGATACATAGAATTTGGCATGAAAATAACATATTGATTTGGAGAAAATAATGAAAGATTGTAATTTAACAAAATGTCCATTATTATTATTAGAATTATATAACTTGTCAAACATAACATAACCATGGCTTAGGCCCAGGATATTTGTCAGACCATCTGCAACCAGCAACAGCTCCCCATCGGCCGGTGTTTTCTCACAGGGAGGGCCTACTCAGGGTGCCGTTGGCTAGACAATGTCGGCTGGCGGCCCCCAGAGGTAGAGCTTTCTCTGTGGGCACGCCCACCCTTTGGAATCAACTCCCCCTAGGGCTCAGGTTGGCCCCTGACCTTTGCACTTTCCGCCGCGAACTAAAGACATGGCTGTTTAAATCGCCCAGCCTGGACTGATGGGGTTTGATTATTTTAATGAGTTTTAACATATGTTTAATTGTATTTTAATATGTTTTTATCTGGTTTGATTTTAATTATTGCGAGCTGCCCTGAGTCCTATGGAGATAGGGCGGCATTCAAATCAAATTAATAATAAATAAATAACTAAGACGAATACTGTTTTATTTGTTTTAAAACTTGATTAGAAGGGGGATATTTTTAAAATATATCAGTGGCATAACTAAAAATTAGAAAGGGGAACAATGGAAGACTATAATTCTATTAAAATCTGTGTATTACTATTAGAGTCATGTAAGTTTGTTAACTACAACAAATATGATTATTGGTATTCTACTTGTAGTAAAAGGAGCGATATCAAGAATATGGAGATTGGCATAAAAATAATATATTGAAATATTAAATAATTAAGGAAAGATTATAATTTAACCAAATATGTGTATTATTACTAAAAGACTATACGATCGTTAATTGTATTAAATATGACAAATATATTGTTTTATTTGTACTAAAATGCAACTCTGGTTCCATGCTGTTAACACAACGATATGTTTGTAGAAAAATAAAAAATAAAAAGTTTGGGAAAAAAAAGATAGAGATAGATGATCGATAGATAGATGATAGAAAGAGATAGATGATAAATGATAGATCAATAGATAGATAGATAGATAGATAGATAGATAGATAGATAGACAGACAGACAGACAGACAGACAGACAGACAGACAGACAGACACAGGGTGGATAAAAATCAATGATTTTTTTAAAAAAATCAAAAAAATCAGATTTTTTAAAATTTAAATCGGATTTTTTTTAAATAAAATGCTTTTTGAGGAAAATATATTACCATCCAAAGGTTATTCCATCATGAAATAAAGATTAGTTTTTTAATTATGTAGAATAAGGCTGTATATGTTTAATTTTTTGGGTAAATAAATTCCATTAATCCATTCACAATGTCATGCTCTTCCAGAGGTTTTTGTAAGATTATTGGGCAGTTTCTCTGCCTACAAGATATTATCACAGATGCTTGGTTTACTTTTGCAGTTCTCAAAACTGAATTTGACTCAGCAAAGATCACGTGCCTCTTCTTCACAGCAAAAATCTTATAACATAAACAGAGTTGAGAAAAAGACCTTAATCCTATTGTTCTACAAACCTATGAATACAGAATCAACCCCTTCAGTGCTAAGTTTCAAGAAGTTCAGTGAATAGAATAGAAACAATATTTTTCTGATTGTTTGGAGTGGAATAGATCTGCACAAGAAGACAGTGAAACTAAGTGTGAGGAGGAAGGGGCAATCAGACAAGCAGTACAAAATGAAAGTGAAACTTTCTGAGCACAATACTGCACAGCCACAGACAGACAAGTCTTTGGATCTTTTTATGTGTATGACCTGAGGTTTATCACATTCTTTCCTTGGAGGAAAAAACCTATAATGGCAGCAGTCCGTAAAAGAGACCCAGTTTGGCAATATTTTAATGAAGTTCCTTTACCTATCGGTAAGGCAGGCATGTGTGCAAACTGCAAACACTGCAACAAAGAAATGCGAACCCTGGTGGCCCGAATGAGACATGAGAAGTGCTGTGATGAAGATGACCAAAGAAACATATTTGAACAGGCAGGATCTTCAGGTTGGTAAACATTTTTATTGAATCATATTTCTAAAGACTGCCTCGAACTGTCATGTTTGAGCAAAATTATATTTCTTATTATTACTGCATGTTACTGTCATTTGGTACAGTTATGAAGAAAAGTAAATATTCCTTTTGGGGCAGTGCTGTGTACAATAAGCAGAAATTGTATAAATAATAAAATAACAGCATTGACTTTTTTGTTTAGGGGAATTCATGGATTCTGGAAACTATCCACCTTCAAGATCACCATCCTCCTGTTCTACAGTTTCAGAGTTATCCATCCAGGATAGTGCTTCATTAGCATCATTATCATCAGACACCCACAGCCACATATCACTATCACTATCACCTGGAACCACCATAGATAGGTTTGTGATAAAAACTAGCAGATTAGAAAAAGAGTTAATTGATGAAAAAATTGCCCAGTTTGTTTATGCAACGAACTCTTCTTTCCGTCTAACTGAGAACCCACATTTCATTAATATGGTTCAGTCACTGAGACCAGGATACAGTCCACCCAGCAGAGCAGATGTTGCAGGGAAACTGCTGGATAAAGTGTATGACAGAGAAATGGAGCAATGTGCAACAGCTCTGGAGGGTAGAATTGTTAACCTAAGTATTGATGGGTGGAATAATGTCCACAATGATCCTATTGTATGTGCTTGTATAACAACCGAAGAAGGGAAAGTCTTCCTTGCACAAACAATTGATACGTCAGGAAATGCACACACAGCAGAATACTTACAAGAAGCGGCAGTAAAAGCTATAATAACATGTGAACAAAAATTCAAATGTCTAGTACGCAGTTTGGTCACAGACAATGCTGCAAATGTATCCAAGATGAGAAGAAATTTAGAAGAGCAGGAAGGGAATACAAAGCTAATAACATATGGTTGCAGTGCTCATTTGCTGCACCTCTTAGCCAAAGACTTAAGTATTCCAGAAATAAAGACTAATGTTGTTGAAATTGCTAAATACTTCCGTAACAATCATTTTGCTGCAGCAGCTCTGAAAAGGATGGGTGGAACCAAGCTAACGCTCCCACAAGATGTTAGATGGAACTCTGTGGTGGACTGTTTTGAGCAGTATATCAAGAACTGGCCTATTCTGATGACAGTTTGTGAAGAAAATCGAGATAAAATAGATGGCACTGTCACGGCCAAAATCCTCAACATTGGGCTTAAGAGAAATGTTGAACATATGCTGAGCATCCTGAAACCCATCTCTGAAGCTTTAAACAAAATACAGAAAAATAGCTGTTTTATTGCTGATGCTGTTGAAATTTGGAAGGAACTGAGTGAACACTTAAAAACAGAACTACACATGGACAGAATTAAATTACAAGCATTAAAAAAATGAATGGGACAAGTACTGTCTCCAGCTCATTTTTTGGCAAATATTGTCAATATCCAGTATCAGGATCAAAATTTAAGGGCTGAGGAAGAGGAGTTAGCTATGACATGGGTATCCAGCAATCATCCTGTCACAGAGTTTTTTTATTTCCTAGCTGAGCTTCATTATTTTTGGACTAATAGACTTACTGCAGTTTGCCAAGTTCCTTATCAGTATTTTACTACGCATGTCCGCATTCCTTCACTTGCTTCACACACTCTTTCCTTTGTTCTCATGCCAGGAGTGCCGGTTGCTGTGAAAAGCAACTGGCCCGATTTACTTTCAAAATGTAACCAATTACTTTTCTTAGTTAGTGAGGTGTTTTATTTTCTTTATAACAAATAAATGAGTTTTATTAGAAACTTTTCTTCGCGTTTCTTTTTCAGAATATTGCAACAAGGAATAAGCCTCGATCCATCCTCTAAACCAGGGTGATTTGTCCCAGAGCCAAACATGGGATTAATCAACGCCCTGACACATCCATCTGTAATGCCAACTATAATAAACTTCAAAGCTAAGGGGGAACCATTCAAGAAATATATGTTTGCTGAAGATATTTTAAAGAAAGTCACACCAGTGAACTGGTGGAAGTCACTTAAGCACTTGGATTTAGAGACTGTTCAAATAATGATTTCACTTTTAACAGCTTCTTCTGCAGGCGTTGAAAGAATATTCTCTTCCTTTGGACTCATTCATTCTAAATTGAGAAATCGTTTGGGACCCGATAAAGCAGGAAAGCTTGTTTTTCTTTTCCAGATTATGAACAAAGAAGAAGATGAAGATGACGAGTGAGCTACAGAGGACAGTATTTAAGTTTTTCATGTGTAGGCTGGGCTGACAGTCTAAGTTTCTTAAAATATATATATTTTGTTTAGCCAAATTAGTTAACAAACATGGATGTTTGTTTAAGCAAATAACATATGCTGTAATGTTATTGTTTATCTTAAATAAATCTATTTAAATTGTTATTATTAAGGTAATGATTATTTTTCTCCTTCCTAAGTACAACAGAAAAGTTGTCCAAATATGAATGATTAACCTATTAAACTGGGGATAAAAAAACTAATATGAAAAATTGTTATTCTAAAAATCTTCATCTACTTGCATATTAAAGTTATACCAGCAAGAATTAGTCTTTATGTAGAAAACTATGATTTAAATCAAGTCTTAACTGACTAGTGATTTAAATTGTGATTTAAATCAGTTTGATTTAAATCAAATCCACCCTGGACAGACAGACAGACAGACAGACAGACAGACAGACAGACAGACAGATAGATAGATAGATAGATAGATAGATAGATGATAAGTAGATAGATAGATGATAAATGATAGATAGATGATAGAAGATAGATGATAGATAGATAGACAGACTGACTGACTGTCAGACAGATGGACGGACGGACAGACAGAAAATGGGATAGACTTTGCTGAGTGTGGGAAGAGTGACCCATATAAATTTTAAGTCCACAAAGCTGGATTGGTAACTTCGGTATGGTCTCCCTGAAGCCCCAATGGGGAAAAAAGCAGCTGCTAAAATGACTTGCAGAGAGTGAAACAATGATTCCTTTTAGCAATCTGCAAACCAAATCTACATCTCCAGATTCACAAGTACAATAATGCATATCTAGCAGAAATTAAATTGCTAAATTAACACACATCAAGCGGTAAGCCCACTGCAGTTATTTAGCCTTTGCTTTCAAGCCAACTTCTGTTCTTGCTGTTAGCTGCTCTTTTGTATTCAGGTCTGGTCTTAAAATGATAATGTAGCATTTGGGAATGAAGATGCAGCCCAATAAGCCGGCACTGGATGACAAGATGGAGAAGACCTGCACGGCCACCATGTATTTCCCCTTGGTGCTCAGGTAGGTGGGCACAAAGGAGATCCAGACGCTGCAGAAGACCAGCATGCTGAAGGTGATCAGCTTGGCTTCGTTGAAGGCCCCAGGGAGGTTCCTGGCCAGGAAAGCCACCACAAAGCAGACAGCAGCTTGGAAGCCCATGTAGCTAAGGGCACCATAAAACATGGCGACGGAGCCTTCGTTGCATTGCAGGATGATTTCTCCAGACTGGGACTGCATATCAGACTCAGGAAATGGAGGAGAGGTTCCCAGCCAGAATGTGCAGATGACCATTTGGATGCCAGAACAAGAAACAATAATGGAGTTGGCCAAGCTCTTCCCCAGCCACTTCCTTGCCTTGCTCCCTGGCTTTGTTGCCAAGAAGGCCAGCACCACCGTGACCGTTTTGGCCAAAACAGAAGAGACGGCAACCGAGAAGATGATGCTGAAGACAGTTTGTCGGAGGAGGCAAGTGGTAGTCCTTGGCTGACCAATGAATAAGAAGGAGGACGAGAAAGAAAGAAGGAGGGAGATGAGGAGGACAAAGGAGAGGTCTTGATTGTTGGCTTTGACCAAAGGAGTTTCCAGGAATTTAATGAAGATGATTAACACAAAGGCTGTGATTAAGCAGAAGAAGAGGGCAAGGGAAGTCAGGATGATCCCCAGATAGTCTTTGTAGGACAGGAAGGTTTGGATCTTGGGGAGACATTGAACTTGGGCCTTATTTGGATGCTGATCAGCAGGACACTTGCTACAATAATCTGCATCTGAAAAGAAAACAGATGTAGCATGTAGCATGATTAATGCCTTCCTTCTGGAATGAATATTGTATTATGCTGTTTTCCATCTGTGAGTTCTGATGATTGAAACCCAGACAGGGCATTCACTGAGAAATGCTCCTTTTCTGAGAAAATATGGAGTAAAAGGAAGCTTGCTTGAATTATTATAACAAAAAGACTTTTTTAGTAGCAATGCAATGGTAGATGAAGAGAGCTCAGAATAAAAATTTCACCAGGGAATTGACATAAGAGCCATGGTGGCGCAGTGGTTAGAATGTAGTACTGCAGGCTACTTCTCTTGACTGCTGGCTGCCAGCAGTTTGGCAGTTCACTGGCTCAAGGTTGACTCAAGTTTCTGAGGTCGGTAAAGTGAGGACCCAGATTACTGGGGAAAATATGCTGACTCTCTAAACCTCTTAGAGAGGGAGTGTAAAAGCACTGTGAAGCTTTATAGCTGGGAAGTGCTATTGTTGTTGCTATAAGAAAGTCAATATGTCCATAATATCTGGAAGTACACACGGCCCCTGCATTTACCTGGAATGATGAACAGGCCCCGTGGAGACTACTGGGAGAGGCGTCGTGGTGTCGGTGTGGCCAGCCAGGGGTGGCATTTGGGGGTTCGCCAAACCTGGTGATCCGTGGCTAGAGGATTACCTGAACCCTGCCGAACCCCCAGGAGCCCATCCCTGGTTTGAACCCAAATATCAGTGAGAGAGTGATGAAGTGAATAGACAGGGCGACTGCTTATGGGATGGAGGTCCAGAAGCAAGGTTCTACTCTAGAGAAAGTCCATTTGTAGTACACATCTACCATGCTCTTACCATATAAGAACAGTAGGATCTCTATTATTGGCCTGGACTCTCAAGGAGGAGCTTAAAACCTTGCACTCCAAGACTGTTGTATTTTTTTATTTTGATGACTGTAAATCCATTTCCTCTTGCCACATTTTTCAGTGGAACAATGGGATGGAATTCTTTAATTGTAAATCTCTTGGAGCACATGTTTCAGAAGTCGAAGACAGCAATTCTTTATTTCAGAATGCACCTTAGTGATTCTTGGCCCAGTTCACAAAGTCCAGCTTTTTCTTCAGCAGGACACTTACCTTCCTGAGTCGAGATGGTCCCTTCTGCACACAAGGAACAGCCATAGCAGCAAAGCGGTTTCCCCTCCAGTACCATTTTGGCTTCTCCAGGACGACATCTTCCAGTACACCTGGAATGACGAAATGTCTAACAACAACAAAAAGACATTACCACCACATGTGAGATGCTGTCCATGAAAATGAGCTCTCGAGAAGGGAAAGATTCAGTAGGTTGGCAAACCATTTTTCTTCTGGATTTTTTGTAGGATGCTTCTTGTAATCTTGATGGAAGGACACTCAACCTTTTGTTAACTATCATCTTTGTACATAAATTAGTTCTTACTGCTTATCTATTTGATATGTAATCTGCATTTCCTCCAGAACCTCAGGATGGTGAACATAGCTTTCCCTCCCTATCTTTCCTCACAGCAACACTATAGCTTGTCTTCAGAAGTTGTGGGTGCTTCATCACTGCAGCTTTCAAGAAGAGACTGGACAGCCACTTGTACTCTATGAAATGATGTAGGGTCTGCTGCTCAAGTAGGCAGTTGGACTTGGAACTCCAAGGTCCCTTCCATTTCTATTATTCTTTGTTCTATGTTCTAAGCTGAGTTTTTGTGAAGGGCCCAATTCGTTTTGATGGTTGACAGTGGTCTTGCACTCAAATCTCCTTAAACTCTAGTCTATGACACTGGAAACTGATAGAACTGGAAAGCAATCTACTCTCAAGATTGTGCTGGGTATGTGGCTGTGATTTTAACAGCCAATCTTGTAAAATTAAAAAATGTAGTCTAATGGTTCTCAACCTTTTCTTCACCACAGGCCCTCTTTAAATAACTTTTGTGGCCACGGATCGTAGCCACGGTCCCCCAAAGCTTAACTCAAGATTTAAATCATAACATTTCTTCAAGACTTCGCGGACCCCCTGTGATGCGGAATGGGACAACTTGCCACAACCAACTCGCTGCAGCCAAGTTATCATGGCCAACTTGCCACAGCCAACTCACAGCATGGCCAACTCACCACTGGACAACTTGCCATGGGACAACTTGCTGTGGGACAATTTAACAATTCTATTTAATTATTTAAGTTTTTTTTTAATCTTTGCCATTCACATTTCATTCTGTCCCCACTTTTGCATCCTTTCCTTAATGATTCTATTCCACCATTTCTTTGACAGTAGTGTAAATCTTGTCCCACAGTGAGTTGTCCCATGATGAGATGGCCATGGCGAATTGGGACTCGATAGGGAGAGAATAGATGGGGGCGGGGCCAGTCAGAGGTGGTACTTACTGGTTCTCCGAACTACTCAAAATTTCCACTACTGGTTCTCCAGAACTGGTCAGAACCTGCTGAATACCACCTCTAGACTGGACAACCAAACATTTAGTAAGGGCTGTAAAGCACTATGAAGCGATATATAAATCTAAGTGCTATTGCTATTGTTATAATACTGCAGGATCCAATCTGGGTCGGTCACCGGGACCAGAGGTTTTGTCTTCCGAGCTTTCGGATTTGTTGGAGCTCATTCTCAGGGAACTTCTCTCTAGCAGAGTCTGTGCTGTTCTGTGTGTATATTTATAGTGCCTGTTGTAAGTGACGTTTTAGAAGTTGATTGGGGTGTGTTGATGACTGTTGATGGCTTGCTTTTAAGTCTTTAGCTGTTGTTTGCTTGTATGCCCAGCTCTCGCCTTCTAAGTACTTGATAGACTGGTGGTAAATCAGCACTCCTGTTGACTAATGAGAGGCCTGTTTCCCAGGCTTCAATTACTTCCCTGGCTGTTTTTGTGCCTGCTCGTCCAACAAACTTAGTAGCTGGAAAATCGAATGTGTGTCCTTTTTCATTTCAGTATGTTTAAATATAATACTCTCTATATACTATTTTTATAAAAAATTGACATTCTACTGTTTTTGAACTTTAATGAATTAAAGGAAAACTATTGGAATTTCACCCAAATGAGATGGATGGATTACACCTACCTGGCTAAAATGCCTGGACCACCTCTCCTGATCAAGGATGAAATTGTTCTCTGAGGAGCCCCAATGTTTGCGTATTTCTCCAAACTTGGTGGCACGGGTAGATTGGTTCGAGAAGGTCTCCCATTTCACAATATCAAAACTGGCACTCAACTCCCCTTTCTCATCCAAATACACGCCTTCCAGAGAGGAGTTGTAGAACTGGGTGTTTCCCAGAAAAGAGTGAAGCTAAAGTCAAGACAATTAATCATGTTCAGAGAACAGGAAACCAAGTCTAATAATTCCATCTGCCTGTAAAATCTTAGGGCCAATAGAAAGTATAATCTTAGAATTGGTTTTTCTAATTGTTTTTTTTAGTTTTAGTTGCTTATTTGCAACTGCTTCTTATTCTTGTCTTTAATTGTGTGAACCACCCAGAGATAGGCATGTGAGATGGGTATTTATCAGTGGTGGGTTCCTCCCGGTTCGGCCCGGTTCTGCCGAGCCGGTAGCGGTGATGATATGAAGTCACCGAACCAGTTCTGGCCCCTCTGCCCTCCCTGCCCCCTACCCCCGGTGTTATTCTTAGCTTTTATTTGGCCCCACCTCCAATCTATTGCTGCCTCCTGAGTCCCAGCTGATGGCTAGAGGGAAAAAACTGTTTAAACTCTTGCCGCGGAGCTTCAAAGGGCCGCCCCACAGCTGATCAGTGTTAAAAGAAAAGAAATGAGTAGACCAGTGCCTGCAAAAATAAATGGGTAGATCGGTAGAGCTCTGCAAGCAGTTAAAAGCCTGGTAGATCAATACCTCTGCTATATCCTAAATAATTGTCACATGACCATCAAGCCACACCCATAAAATAAGCCATGCCCACAGAACCAGTAGTAAAAAAATTTAGAACCCACCCCTGCTTCAAATGATCACTAAATGAACTATTATAACCTATCCAGCAGAAAATAGGGAATGGATGAATATCGGAAGGATAGGGAAGAAATATATGGAGTTTCTCAGATATCGAGGTCATGGTTGTTCCAAAGGTGCTTTTTTCAAGAGGCAACTGGACTTTCTTGTTTTTCTTTGAAGATGTTTCACTTCTCATCCAAGAAGCTTCTTCAGCTCTGATTGAAATCCTTCCATTTCCCATCATCCGGTCAGAGCTGAAGAAGCTTCTTGGATGAGGAGAGAAATGTCTTCAAAGAAAAACAAGAAAGTCCAGTTGCCTCTTGAAAAAAGCACCTTTGTGATGATAGTGAAGAAGGAAGTTAGCATAGCAGAAAGCCCTACTGAGTAATGGAGAGACCAAACTGGTCTACAAGAAAGACCAAATGATGAACGGAAAAGAGACATGATAAGGCAGGAGTATCAAACTCAAGGTCCATGTGCTGGATCCCTCCTACTGAGCAGAGATGAAATGCTCTGAAGTCTGATACCGGTTTGCTTCACTACCGGTTCGCTTCGCACGTGCATGCACAATGCGCACCAAATGAGCGCTCTGAGCGCATGCACACCGCAGGCGCTACCACACAGCGCTGCTAAAGGAGGATTAAGAAGTCTTTTCTGGGACTTCCTGTTTGCTGCTGGCCGCCGCCAGACGTTCCTTTGGGATCGTCAGCTTCCACTGCCTGTCAGAGCCGCCTTCACAACGGAACGGCGGCTCGAAAAAACTCCGTTTCCATGAGGAAACGGAGATAGAGCCGGCAGGGGTGGGTAGAACTCTCTGCAGAGTCCCAAAAGTTTTTCTTTTTCTTTTGGGACGGAGCGGATGAGATGCCCCATATCCCCAGCCGTTGCTCCGGGCTTTGGGAGACCTCTGCTAATGCAGAGCCAGGCATCAAGAGCAAGCCTGTGAATCTAACAGATTACTCAAAGAAAATGTGAGCTGGATCTGTAATACTGAACCACAAGTATTTTACTTATCTTTTAAAAAAATTACTTAAGAGAAAAGACGAAAGGAAAGGGGGGGAAAAAAGCCTTTTAAAATGGCGCTTGCAGCAGCTGGAGAAAAGGCAGAAAGGAAAAGTCCTTCCGTTTTCTATTATTACAATGTAGCGGAATAAATACCACTGGTTACATTTGTAGACAAAACTTCGCTCCTGTGTTTTTCTTTTCTTTTTTTCCTGAAGACTTGATATTGTTGTTGATTGGAAAGAAGTTTTTTCTCTTGTTTTTTCTTTTCTTTTCTTTTTAACAAAGCCTGCCTGGGCGGAAACATGGCACTGAGATTTACAAAGTCAGATAAACAAGTAAGGGGGGGGGGGATTCCACCAACAATTTAAAGGAACAAGTTTTAACTCTTCAGTCTCAGAAACCTGATCTTAATATAATAGAATTTCTCTTAGAGGAGATTGAAAGAAGGGATGAGATTGTGAATCAGCATCTTGAAAAATTTAAGCAGGAAATTAAAGAATTGGTAAAATCTAAGTTTGATTTTTTGGAGCGAAAAATTTTAAAATTTATGATACGGTTGGATACAAATACTAATTTACTAGAGTCTAAAATGGATGAAATTCAAGATAAATTGGACAATAGAATTCAAAAAATTGAAAATGATTTGATAAACACTCAGGATAATAGCTCAGAAGAAAAACCTAAAATGGATGCTGACCAAAAGTCTGGTAATGTAGAAAATCTGCAACAGAGGATTGAACAAGAGGTTCTAATGGTACAATATAATTTTACAGAATATGCGATAAGACTGCGAGGTTTGCAGGAAAATAATAGAGATGATTTAAGGAAAATATCTTCTGAATTTCTAGCTGGGATTCTAAAGGTTCAACCTGATGAAGTGTTTAGTAGGATTGACAGAGTTTTCAGAATAAATTCCTGGATTGCTAAGCAAAGACAACTGCCTAGAGATGTGGTGATTTATTTTACGGACAAGGAAATTAGGAATAATATTGTGCAAAATTCCTTCAATTCTAATTTTCAATTGTATGGAAGAAAGATATGGATCTACAAGGAACTCCCACCTAAGATATTAACAGAAAGGAAGAAATTTGGTTTTCTGGTGTCTGAGTTAAAAAAGAGAAATATTCCATATAGGTGGAACGCCCCAGTTGGTATTATACTGAGACATCAAGGAGAAAGATATCAGTTAAATACTATTGAAAGAGCGGAAGAATTTTATCAAAATAGGTTGAACATGAATTTAACATCTTCAGGTATAATACAGGATAAGCAGAAGGAGCTGGAAATAAAGGGAAAATATCGAATTACAGAGACTGTACCAGATAAATTGCCTTTGGATTTATCGGATACCCCAGCTGGATTATCTATAAATTTGAGAGAAGTGCCATCTGATTTTAATGTGATGACTTATCAAGGCAAGGATAAGCATGGAAACCAATTAGAGGATATACAAGGGATAAAAAAGAAACATGAGACACAAAAACAAAATCAACAAGACCAATCTACAAAGCAGAATGAAAACCGACCAGTTGACATACAATCTGTAGAAAGGAAACCAGGATGGAAGTCAAACCCACAAAAAGAAAACAAAAAAAGAAATAGGTTGTACAAAAATAGAAATTTTTAACCCAAGCAACAGTGAAGCCAGTGACTTTAAAATATGAATGATTATGTGAAAACATAGAGGAGGCGACATATTGGTCAATATTATCCTGAGGATAGTAGCAGATCTCTGCATTGCCGTAATTTTGGGACGTGGAAAGAGCCTCAAACTGATGGATTTGAATTATCTACTTTGAAATTTCTTTTTGTGTTGATAAATATATTATAATTATCTTGAATCATAAGGCAAGAGAATCATGCTGGGGCATGCAGAAGATCCGGTTGTTACCCACTACGATGATGGAAATCAATAATCCTGATGAAACCCACAATTATTATTATATGGAATATAATTATAATGTCACTCGGGTGGTTGTTTTTACTTTTATACATATAAGAAGATATTTACTACTGATGGGGGCAGATATGATTGAAGATCTTGAATAAACTGTTGCATCAGCAAGCTATGTTACCCTATTATGGATGTTGGTTTTAACAATCCAGTGGAAAGACCTCAAAGAAGATATTATATGGACTATAAAATTAAAGTTATTGTCTTTTTTTTTTTTAATTAGATATAATGGAATATATATATATATATTTTTAAGTAGTGTGGGCAGTGAATTAAAGATATTAAGAATTGTTGTGTATGGTAAATTTGCAGGACAGTGGGTGAATAAGCTAGCTACAGACTGATTAGTTTAAGAAAAGGGATTTTTAAGTGATACATTTAGGGGAGTGGAGGAAATGGATAGAGTGGAATAAATGTTAAATTAGATTTTATGGGGAGGCCGCTTTGAAATGTTATAGTAATATATATAGAAGATTAAATATTAAAGTAGGACTTATCGTATAGTTTTAAAGTGGAAGGTGGTTTTGAATTGTTGTAATAATATATAGATATAAAACATTATTATGTTAAATTAGAAGTTATTTTACAATAGTTATAGTATAATGTTTTTCTTCTTCTTCTTCTTTTCTGAAAAGTATGGATAAAGGGGGATGTTATAATATTTATAATATTTTTAGTAAGTAAAGGTCAGTATTTTGAGGAGGGAGTAAGTAATCTGTTATGAATTAGGGTTTTTTTTGTTACGAAGAAGTCACGGGGGGGATGGGTGGGGAGGGGGGGTTAGGGAGGGGGAGGGGGAGGGGAAAAAAAAAGGGCGGAAAAATTTGTATTTGAAAACTTTTTCAATTAAAAAAAAAAAAGAAGTCTTTTCTGAGTCTTCAAAGGTAAGAAGAACAGTGACGGGGGAACAGGTGTGCTGCGCGATTTAGATTCGCTAGAAAGCAGGATTTCCTGCTTTCTAGCGAATATAAATTGCGCAGCACAGCTGATCGTCGGAAATACAGGTTCACCCGAAATGGTAGCATTTTTTAAAACTACCAATTCGCCCGAACCAGTAGCAGTTATTACTATCAGTTCGGGCGAACCAGTCCGAACCCGTAGCATTTCACCTCTGCCGCTAAGTGGTTAAATCTGGCCCGCGGGGCTCCTCTGGAAACAACGAAATTTCTCCTTAATTCCAAATGGTAGGCAGAGCAGATAACAACAAGACCTAGCCGTCGCTAAGAGAAGGAAAATCAAAGAAAGAGACAGAGGAGTAATTCTGGCTGTACAAGACCAAGCCTTAAGAACAAATGCATTCAAAGCCAGAATTGAAAAGACAGTGAAAACAGCAAACACAAACACGAACTCTGCAAGCAAGGTAAAGCAGTGGACAAGCCAGTGAGAGGCTGCAAGAAGATCACACAAACAATTGTGCAATAAAGAAGCAACGGTGGTGCATTGGAAAATCTGCAAGAAATACCATTTGCCTTCAAGCAACAACTGGCAGGACCAAAAAATGAACAAAGGAACAGAAAATGAAGAAGCGAAAGTGTTCTGGGACTTTAGACTTCAAGCAGACTAGCACCTGCCACATAACACCCCAGACTTAACAATTGCTATTTCCCAACCTATTCCTGCTTTTCCATTGTTCTGGTATCCTCTTTTTTGTAAAATTGTTGGTGTTTTCTTTCCCTTGATATTGAAAGCTTCCCCACTTCCTTCAAGTGGAGACTTAGTTTGCAAGTCCTCTCTTTCTCATTCACTATTTGGGGAAGATTAGAACCATGACACGCATATGCAGTTCAACAAAAAATCACCTTCCACATTAGTGCTAGGGAATTAAAACAGCTGAGGCACGGCAATCTGCTCTGCCGTGCTAATCAGCTGCGAAGATAAAGGTAAGCAAAGCGTGGGGTGGGTGGGGCGGGGTGGACCCAGCTGATCATCGGAGTGAACCGCTTCACTCCCAGCTGATTGTCGGAACGACCGGTTCACCCAAACCGGTCCAAACTGGTATAATCCCACCCCTGAAAAAACCTGCAAGTGCTTCAATGACCCTCTAAAAGGATAGAAATGACCAGCTGTCTGCAAGGAATATAAATTGTTCCATTCCTCGCTAGTCTGTCAGAGTTGAAGAAGTTTCTTGGATGAGAAGCGAAACGTCTTTAAAAGGAAAAAAAAAACTCAAGAAAGTCCAGTTGCCTCATGAAAAAGCAACTTTGTGACACCCAATGATTTAGTCACAGAACTTTCCATAACCTGAACATTAGTAGGGGAAAAAAGGATATTTGGAAGGGAAGGAACATGAGTTGGATGGATTGGTCCAAGTGTTGTTTCAAGGACCTGAAGACCCAGCCTAGGAGACACGAGAAACTGAATGTTCTGCAAAATTACAAAATGGATTTCTTTGAAACCTCCTAAAATATAGCCTATGACAACACGTCAACTGTTCTCAACCTTGAATGGCAACTCAAGAAAGCAGGATGACCACTCGGGGGAGGGGGGATCTGTACCTGCCATGCTGGAATACTGTGTGATCTCAGTCCATCTTCACCTCCAAGTCTTATCCTGTGGGTTCTCCAAGACAGGGCCCTATCGATGGCCCTCGCCACAGCCTGCACAAGACTCGAAATGCGGTAGCTGTCCATGGAGAAAATGTTGTTCACAAACTCTTCACTTGGGACCTCCAGAATCTCCTGCTTCTTGCATCTTCTCCTCCATTTGACTGACAATGCGGGCTTTGAAAGCGAGCATTCAAAGGCTGCCAGTCCAAACTCGTTCATAGTATCAAAAAATGTTTGAAAATTGTCATTGCTAACCTTTTTCTCCTGATGACATACGAAAGAGAAAAAGCCATGGATTTGCTTGTCAATGAAAAGGTCATAATCAAAATTCAACGTGAGGTCCCACAAAGCTGTTGTGATCCAGATTTTCCCCACAATGGGGATCCTATATATCCTAGAGACCATGATTTGTAAAGCTTTTATGATGGGATAAAAGAAACGCACCTCCCCATAATAAATGAAGACAGTGACATTATTCCACATGAATAATGTTTCAAGGGACAATGATGGGATTGCCTCCTGCAATCCTTGGATAGTCAACGAGAAGGCAACACAAATCTCATTCCTGGTCAAGACTGGGCTCAAAGTTCTCATGAACCTTTCTCCGCTATACGTGTCTGGAGAAACAAGACTGACCCAGTTCCACCCAAAATGCTGGAGTAATTTGGCAATCATATGGTACAGATGTTCTTCTTTGGGGACCATCCGATAGACAAATGGGAACTGGATTTTATCACTCAGAGCTTCAGAAACAAAACCGTAGCTGACCTAACAAGGAGCAGAAAAAAAGTATTTCCTGAAGATATGAATATGCAGGCGAAAGATAAAGAGACAGGAAGGTCCAGCTTGGAGAGATTCAAATATTGGCAGCTTCCCCAAGCATTCCTGTCCTTGTCTGGCCCCAGCACTGTCCTTCTTTAGGCAGAAGGTTGGGAACCTCATAGAGAAAACATTTCTCCTTTTTGAGATAGAGAGATGGAGATGCAACTGGAATGGATAAGTTGCAGTTCCCAAAAGAGAAAGACAGATATTCCTGTCCCTGTCTATCTCCAGCACTGTCCTTCTTTAGGCAGAAGGGGAAATCATCCATCTCCATGCACCCCTTGGCCAATCAGAGAACCCAATTCCAGCCTACCTTGCTTCATACCTGTGGGATTTTGTAGATGCTGGACATGATTGAAATCTGACTGGAAGCTTCCGACTCCACTCCTTCAATCACTACCAAGAGATTGCTTGCTCTTCCACAGCTGTAGTTGGGAACACTTGCTTCCCCAGTTGAGAGGAGGTCTGCCATGGCATCGTAGGTCATCCCAGCCTCATGATAATTATCATAGAAGTTGTAGCCCAGAGTGACATTGGGTAGGAGCTTGGGGTTTTGGTTGATCTCCTTGGTGGCAAAGAAGAAGGACAGGAGAAACCAGAAGATAAATGGACCCACCCTAAAGTAAAACACAGGTATCATCCAATCATTTTCATGGAAAACCAACTTATAACATCTGTAACAGCATCTCTTTTTAATGCACAATCCCATACAAATCTACAGTGTATTTGCATTGTAAATTACAGTGAGTAATCTCGGCCGTACATGCAAGAAGAGGGAGATAACACCAACACCGCAAGACACCGAGACAGACCCTTCTTAGCAACACAGCAACTGTGGTCTTGGGTTACTTTAGGAGCACAAGTGCTGGTTCCTTGTGTTAAATGGAGCCCTAAAACCAAAACCTCCAAAATCCCCTTGGCAGGCACCGGGGAAAATCGTCTTTGGTAGACAGGATGGCAAAAGAACCCACGGAAGAACTTTTACAACGTACCCCTCAAGCCTTGTGATGGGAGGCATATAGAAGACAGCTGGCTTGAATTTAAGTGATGTTGCGGAACTAATTCCACCAATGTTGAAATCTCCTGACTGATAGTAAGTGTACACAGCATTCTTGTCCTTGATGAAATTCAGGAGACATTTCCTGCCACCTGTTGCACTGGACAGCAGAACCAGAAGCAACAACAACAGAAATTTCTGGGACTTGATTGCATTCACCAGAATCCCTTTCTTCATTGCAACCCTTGATGGCAATTTAGAAAGCATCGTTTTCTCAGCAGGATAGAATGAGTCCAACAGCAGGGAGATCAAAGAGGAGGCAATGAAATTTTGCAGGAGGAAAGCACCACCTGCCCAGAGATAAGACAATTTAAGAACTGCTTTGGGTGAAGCCTCAGGCAGCAATTTCACCTTCGTTCCTGATGTTTGTCTTCATGGATCCCAAGAGGATGAACTTCAGAAAAATCCCTCATGCTCCAGCAGGAAACACAATGGCAATTATTTTTGATAATTGCAACAGGGAAGCTGAATGTCTCCTGTGACTTTGTGGTCTCTCTCTCTCTCTCTCTGTCTCCAGGGATGGAGGAAGAAGAAAGTTCACTGAGAGGTTCAGGGAGTTTTGGTCCAACTTAGTTTTAGAGACTTTCATTAGGACTGGGCTTTCTTAAAGAAATAAAAAGAGATATGAAGGCTACACCTGAAGTCCAATACAGATATAGCTAGGAGTGCGGTTCTACATACAATTATTGTTTTGCGTGTTTTCAGAGAAATGTCTCTTTTTTGAAGCCACCTGGTCAACGCTTTCGAAGACACATTTTATTGACCAGGGAAGGTGCAAATGTGTCCTGGGCAAACACGCTTAAACAAGAACATGAGCAAGCTAGTAGAGTGGCATCATGTCCCCCTGGAACATGCACACTTCTGGATCTTAGGCCAAGACCAGTGGTCCCAAGCTCTTAGGCTATAGTCCACTACTGGGCCACAGCCGGTTCAAATCTGGGCGTTGGGAGAAATGGGCAAGCATGCACACATGAAGCTCCTCTTGTATGAGCAAAGGGCGCTTATGCTGGTACGTGAAGCTCCAAACATGCAAATAGAGCTTTGCATGTGAGCAGCCTCCTCTTGCGCTAGTGGATCATGCGTGAGCACAGGGACCTCTTGCTTGTGCAAGTGGAGTTTCACACATGAGCTTAAGGGCCTGCTGCTCTTGCAAGTGGAGCCTCGTGTGCAAGCACAAGCACCTTCTCCTTACACGTGAAGCTTCATTCACACAAGTGAAGGGCATGTGCATGTGTGCCACTCACACAAATGGAGCTGTGCACACACATGTGCAGCTGTCACTCACATGCCTCCCCCCCGCCCCAGTCTGAGATGCCAAGCTGGAAAGGTTGGGGACCGCTGGTCTAGACCTTACTGGATGACCTTTCTGTAATCGTAGACCTTACTGGATGATCCAGTGTCGAGCGCTGGAGAAATCAGGAGATTCAGGCAGTTCAAATGAGTATAAAGATTTATTGCAAACTTAGCTCTGTACAAGAATGTGGCCAAGTGACCGTTACAGAAAAGTGCAAGACTTAAGAAAGGAATTCAAGGTGGGCTGGGCTTAGATCTCTAGAGGGCACGCAGGGACTCATGACTTATGAAGCATTTGACTCCTCCCTCAGGTTCAGCTTGGTCATCTGCTACACCCAGACCTTACTGGAGGGCAGAAATGGTGCATTTAACTTGATGAACCCTAAAATCAAGGTTTTACTAAGCAGGTGCCAGTCCCAACCCAAGAACGATATAGAACAGGGGTATCAAATTTAATTTCATTGAGGGCTGCATCAGTGTTGTGTTTGACCTTGGGGGGGAAGGGGGGCCATGGCCATGGTGGGTGTGGGCATGGTGGGCATGGCCAGCTCGATGTCACTCATGTCAGGGGCACCTGTGGTGGACAAATGCAAAGGCAGGATTTCTCTCGGACCCTCCCTCATTATAATCCTCTCCCTCCCTCCCTCCCTCCCTCCCTCCCTCCCTCCTTCCTTCCTTCCTTCCTTCCTTCCTTCCTTCCTTCCTTCCTTCCTTCCTTCCTCCTTCCTTCCTTCCTTCCTTTGCTCTTCATTCTCCTTTCTCCTTCTTCCCCTCTTTCCTTATTTTTCCTTCCTTGCTTCCTTACCATCTTTACTTGTTTTTCAGCCCACGGGCCCTGAGTTTGACACCCCGATATAGAACAATCCAGCCAAAGTTCATCTCTTTATTTGCTCACACCTAATAGACAGAATCTTGCCAGACTAAACTCACATTACTCTCACCCTAACAAATATATAGAGACATTGTGTGATTGACCCAAAATCACTCTGCTATTTCCAGGATCAAATCAGAACTTGAACCTGGATCTCTGAGCACTACATTGCTTTTAGGACACATCTTTGTAAGAATGAAAATGTTTTGGTTTTTTTTGGTTTCATTTATATGCCGCCCTTCTCCGGAGACTCAGGGCGGCTTACAATGTGTTAAGCAATAGCCTTCATACTTTTGTATATTTATACAAAGTCAGCTTATTGCCCCCACAGTCTGGGTCCTCATTTTACCTACCTTAGAAAGGATGGAAGGTTGAGTCAACCTTGAGCCTGGTGAGTTTTGAATTTGCAGTAATTGCAGGCAGCTGATGTTAATAACAGTGCTTTAGTCTGCTGCGCCACCAGGGCTCTTGTTTCACTGGGGGAGGGGAAGATTATGTGGAAAACATATTATTTAGGAAAAATATCCACTAGAATCAAGCATCTTAGAGGAAAATACAGTGAGAAATGAATGCAGAGCAATTTTTAAAAATGGGACTGGATGGCAAATCCCATTAATTCTGCCCAGCATGAGCTATGTTGTTAAGTCGTGGGTGACCTGTGCAGATCAGTCCTCCCGGTGTTCTCGGAATGAGAGGTCGAGTTCTGTGGCTATACTGGCTTTGCCTCCAGAACTCTCTTGAACTCACTCACTGGTGTGGAATTATTTCCCTGGATGTTACTTCCTTCCTCCCCCAGATGACATGGTGGGTTGTAGCTGATGTTTGGTTCCTTCTCCTGGACTTCAGGTAAGTGTCCGCTGCCTCTTCTCGGGTTTGAGTCTTTTCCTGTGCTGTCTTGCATTTATGCCTGTGGTAGGTTTATTTATTTTATTTATTTTATTGAATTTCTATACCGCCCTATTCCCGAAGGACTCAGGGCGGTGCACAGCCATGAAATAAAACACAATTTAAAATTGAATAAAATGAATTAAACAAATTTGGCTGAATTAATATCCATATTAATTCTGGTTCTGGTTTCTTTCTGTGCATTTTTCCTTCCTTTGTTCATGGGTGTTTTCTGGTGGGCCATGTTCATTCCTGGTCACCCGGCCTCTGATCTGGTCGATGTGTCACTTCCACTGTTGGCCATCCTCGGTCTGTAGTCTCTAAGACAGTGGTCCTGTGACTTGGAATATTTCTCCCGGTATTCAGAGGGGGTTACCGCTGAAGTTCTTTGCGTAAATTTTGTCCCCCACTTGGAATTGCCAGACTCTGCTCGTGGAGTCAGTAGGCTTTTCCATGCTGTACTGTGGGTGCAGTCTGTCTAATGGGGATTGTAACTTTCTCCCCATTAGTAATTCAGCCGGGCTTCGATGTGTGGATGCACTCGGTGTGATGTGTTGGATAGTGAGCAGTTTGTCTATTTTGGCCTGCATGTCCCCAGGCCCCAGCCATGCCAACGTCTCTTTGGTCGTTCTCACCATCCTTTCAGCAAGCCTGTTCGTGGATGGTTTTCCTGGTGCGGATAATGCGTGCTGGATTCCTTGGTTGGCTAGGAACATCTCGAATGCATTAGCTATGAACTGGGGACCATTGTCAGATACTAACAAGTCCGGCAGTCCATATGTTGCAAACAGTCTTCTCAGCACTTGGATGATGGCCTCTATGGTTGTTGATGGCATTAGATACACCTCCAGCCATTTGGAGAATGTGTCCACTATTATTAGGAACATGTTGCCCTGGCATGGCCATGCAAAGTCTATGTGTATCCTTGACCAGGGTGTTCCTGGGGTCTCCCAATCATGTGTGGGTGCAGTGTGTGGTGCCGGTCATGATTCTTGGCAGGGTGTGCATGTTGTCACCCATGCCTCTATCTCTTTGTCCATTCCGGGTCACCACACATAGCTTCTTGCCAATGCTTTCATTTTCACTATTCCCGGGTGCCCCTCGTGTAATAAGTTTAAAATGTCCTGCCTCAGCACCCCGGGAATTATGACTCTGTCTCCCCACAATATGCACCCTTTTAATCCCGCCAGCTCGGTCTGTCTCGATTTGAACAGTTGGAATTCCGTGTCCACGTTCGCTTCCGGCCATCCTTTCCAGATCCAGTTCAAAATGCGTGCCAGAGTTCTGTCTTTTGCTGTGGCTCTCGTGATGTCTGTAGCGGAGATCTGTGCACTTTCCATTGTTTCAGTTAGTAGTGTGGTTGATGCTGGAGCTGGGTCTTCTTCTATTTCTGGAAGTGGGCATCTGCTGAGTGCATCAGCATGGTTGATTGTCTTTCCAGGCTTGTAGTTCAGCTGGTAATTGTAGGCTGTTAGGAACTCTATCCAGCGAAGCATTCTTGGCGACAATATAGGTGGGGTGGGTTTGTTTCCGGCGATGTAGTGGTTTATGGTCAGTGATGAGTTCGAATCTCCGGCTATACTAATACTCATGGAATCTCTTTATTCCGGCTACTGCAGCCAATGCTTCCTTATCTAATTGGCTGTAGTTCCTCTCCGGCTTGGACAATGTTCGGGAATAAAATGCGATGGGGGCTTCTCTTCTGTTTGGCATACAGTGGCTCAGCACAGCTCCAATGCCGAAAGGTGATGCGTTGCAAGTCAGCCTGATTGGCAGTGTCCCGCTGTATTGCACCAATACTCTGTCCAATGTTAGTAATTTTTTTATTTCTTTGAATGCCGTTCTTTCTGGTTTCCCCCACTTCCATTCCGTTGTTTTGTCCAGTAGCCGGTGGAGCGGTTCAGCAGTTGTAGCTTTCTGCGGTAGGAAGTTCAGTAATCCGAGGAAAGCTTGCAGTTCTGTTTTATTTTTTGGTGTAGGTGCTTCCTACACCAGTTTTCCAGGAGTGGGTCGTATTCCTGACTCATCTATTAAGTATCCAAACTGTAACCGCTTACACTTAAAGGCACCCCTGCGTGTCACGATTGTCTGTGCCTCAGCAGGGGCATTGTCTAGGGAAGCTGTTGGTACGCTTGTGCCAGGTCCAGTTTTGCAAAAAATTTTCCTCGGCCCAAAGAGTGGAGCAGGTGTTGCACCACTGGCACGGGATAGGCACTCTGTTGTAATGCCTTGTTTATTGTACTTTTGTAGTCCCCACAGATGCGTACCGACCTATCTGGCTTAACGGGGGTGACGATGGGTGTCTCCCATTTTGCATGGTTGATAGGCTCTAAGACTCCCTGGGCAACTAGCTTGTCTAGCAGTTCATTTATCTTAGGCCTTAGAGTAAATGGGACCCTCCTGGGCTTAATCCGGACAGGGGCAACTTGGGGGTCTAGGCTAAATGATATCAGGGACCCCATGTACTTGCCTAATTCTCTGTTGAATCTGTTGAATTAGGCAAGTTCTGCAAATTCTGTCATCAGTTTTTCCTCCCAGCCGCAGTCGTTGATGTGGTCGATGCCCGTTACAGCCAGTCCTAATGGTTCAAACCATTCCAGATCTTATAGGCTAGGTTTATCTCGGTCCACGATGGTGAGAGGTAGCTTTGCTTTGAAAGTTTTGTAGGCAACGTTGAAAATTCCCGTGCCAATTACTGGAATCCGATTCCCTTGTCAGGGCATTTATTAATCCCATGTTTGGCTCTGGGACTAATTACCCTGGTTTAGAGTAGATGAATCGAGGCTTACCCTTGTTTGCAATAATCTGAAAAGAAACGCGAGGAAAAGGTTTCTAATAAAACTCATTTATTTGTTATAAAGAAAATAAAACACCTCACTAACTAAGAAAAGTTATTTGTTACATTTTTAAAAATAAATCGGGCCAGTTGCTTTCCAGCAACCGGCACTCCTGGCAAGAGAACAAAGGAAAAAGTGTGAGAAGGAATGTGGGTGGATGCGGAAACACGTAGCTTACTGATAAGAAGTTGGCAAAGCTACGGAGAGTCTGACAGTCCAGAAATAATGAGCTCAGCTGGTAAATAAAATAACGCAGTGACATCCCTTGGTAGTCTATTAGTGTCAGTTTTTGGCGTTTGAGTGCGCTGGTGGTGATGGCAGTAACTATTCGCTGGATTGTTGCCCAGGAAACCATGGATAAGCAGGACCCCGAGTCGACCTCCATTTTTCAGGGTCTCCCCTCGATGAGTACGGTCGCCGCCATCTTGTTTGATTTTCCCGTGCTTGCATGACCCGCTATTAAAGTTTGGTGGGTTTCTCCTCTCTCTGATTCGGAATCCTTGCTTCTGCGACCTCTTCCAAATGGTTGTCTTTTTCCGCTTGCCTTGAACTGTTGGTTGTTTGGCGGTGAGCTTGGTGGACGGCTTGGTCGGCTCCTTTGGGACACTGGCTGAGATACTCTGCAGGCTCTCACTATATGTCCCTTTTGGTCACATCTCTGGCAGATGGCATCGCGGAATCTGCACTCTGCCCTGGGGTGATTTCCCTCGCAACCTGCGCACGGGAATTCTGACTTCCCTTTTCCTCGTGGCTTGCCCCTTCAGTCTGCTTGTAGTTGATGGACTTCATCCTCTTCTTCTTCCTCTGATCCCGTTTCAACATCCTCATAATGGATCGAGGATTCTTCTTTTCCTTGCGGCCCCTTGTTCATCTTTTTCATGGCTGCCGCGGATTTCTGGGATGCCTCTGCTGCGGTGACTTCTTCCATCGCTTCTTTGAATGTTATTTGAGGCTTGGCCAGGAGTCTACTTTGCAACGTGAGGACTTTTAACCCCAAAACTAGCCGATCCCTCATAGCTTCCTCTAGATTAGAAAAGTCACAGGCTGCAGCTATCTCCCTCAGGGTCGCGATGAACTCACTGATTGATTCGCCTTCCCTCTGGTCCCTCCGGTAGAATTCATGTCTCCTTACCAGGGATGAAGCTTGGGGAGCGTAGTGTGTCTTTAGGATGCTTTGTAGAGCTGGCCAGGACATCGTTCTTAGCTCAGTAGGGGCTGCGAGCGCTTTTGCCATCTTGAACACGGCGGCTCCGCAATATGTGAGGAAGAGCGCTCTCTTTCTTTGTTCTGACAGGCTCAACAGGTCGTTTCCTTCCAAGTGCATGTGGAATCTTTCCATGTAAGATTCCCAGTCTTCTCCAGCTGGGTTGAACGGTGCATGTGGGCTGATTGAAGGCATAGTGGTAGCCGATGATCTGACCAGTGTCTGTAGTCGTTGATCTGGACGGCTGACGATTGCTTGTTGGAGGTTCAGTGCTTGTTCTTTGTCCTTCAGTATCCCACCTTCGTCACCAGTGTTAAGTCGTAGGTGCAAGAATGGACAGGACATGCAGTAGAATCAACACTTTTATTAGCTCCGTAAATCGCAATAGAGAATCCTAGCCACGGCAGCTCCTTTTATAGATAGGAGCTGTCTGTGGCTTCAGCCACTGATGTTACTCTGAGTTTCCTGCTCTCGTTCCTGATTGGTCCGTTCAAATCTGCCATTCAATACTCAACATACGTGGTGGATGAATATAACTGCAGGAGGAAAACTAAGGTGGATATAGTTTGCCTCAGGTGTCTCCCCAGAGTTGAGAAGCAACTGCTCATTCTCCTACCTGAAATCTACCTGCCAAAATGAGTACATTCTTTGATTTGGGAACAACAAGCGCCAAGTTTTGGAAAAGGGAAAACTGTAGAAATAGTAGTTATGAACAGCTCATCATGAATTGAACTCACTCCATTCATCATTGATGGGGGCTGGATTGGATAACTTTTCACAGCTTTCCAACATTCCTAGGTGTTAATATTGAAGAGATTTGAGGTTTACTTGATACTTAAGGAAGAGATTTCTATTGATTCAGAGAAAGAACCTGATTGAATTCGTCAACAATTCCTCATCAACCTGAAGTGAGGATGTGCATGTGCATTTCCACAGCCCGTTTGCAAATCCCTCATAGCTCTCAGACCCCTGTTCTGGTCCAACCCCCTGCTCAAGCAGGAGACCTTCTACCATTTCAGACAAATGGCTGTCCAGTCTCTTAAAAGCCTCCAGTGATGAAGCACCCACAACTTCTGAAGGCAAGCCCTCCACTGGTTAATTGTCCTGACTGTCAGGAAGATTCTTCCTGGTTGATTCCTGCGATATCTGAAAACTAATGGAAGGGGGTTTCTTTCTCTTACCTCCCCTCCCCCAAGTAAAGTTGCCATTGTCCATCAAACAACATATCTGAGGGAGCGGCGTTGAAAGCGAAGAAATGAATCCGGGAAGCGCTGGGTCCACGCTTTGCAAAAGTGCGGCTCCTTCCTGCCACTTGTTTTGAAATGTGATTAGAAAGGGGATATTTTTTAAATAACTATATAAGTTGGTTAAAAGTAATAAATATGATTCTTAATATTTTATTTGTGGTAAAGAAACAATACATAGAATTTGGCATGAAAACAACATATTGATTTGGAGAAAATAATGAAAGATTATAATTTAACAAAATGTGCATTATTATTATTATTAGAATTATATAACTTGTCAAACATAACATAACCATGGCTTAGGTCCAGGATATTTGTCAGACCATCTGCAACCAGCAACAGCTTCCCATCGCCCGGTGCGTTCTCACAGTGAGGGCCTACTCAGGGTGCTGTCGGCTAGACAATGTCGGCTGGCGGCCCCCAGAGGTAGAGCTTTCTCTGTGGGCACGCCCACCCTTTGGAATCAACTCCCCCTGGGGCTCAGGTTGGCCCTTGACTTTCGCATTTTCCGTCGTGAACTAAAGACATGGCTGTTTAAATCGCCCAGCCTGGACTGATTTTAATGAGTTTTAACATATGTTTAATTGTATTTTAATATGTTTTTATCTGGTTTGATTTTAATTATTGTGAGCTTGTTGTAAGTTTGTTAACTACAACAAATATGATTATTGGTATTCTACTTGTAGTAAAAGGAGCGATATCAAGAATATGGAGATTGGCATAAAAATAATATATTGAAATATTAAATAATTAAAGAAAGATTATAATTTAACAAAATATGTGTATTATTACTAAAAGACTATATGATCGTTAATTGTATTAAATATGACAAATATTGTTTTATTTGTACTAAAATGCAACTCTGGTTCCACGCTGTTCACACAACAATATGTTTGTAGAAAAATAAAAAATAAAAAATTTGGAAAAAAAAAGATAGATATAGATGATAGATAGATGATAGAAAGAGATAGATGATAGATGATAGATCAATAGATGATAGATTAATAGATAGATAATCGATAGATAGATGATATAGATAGATAGATGATATAGATAGATAGATGATAGAAAGATAGATAGATGATAGATAGATAGATAGATGATATATATAGATAGATAGATAGATAGATAGATAGATAGATAGATAGATAGATGATAGATAGGTAGATAGATAGATAGATAGATATGGATAGATAGATGGATGGATGGATGGATGATAGATAAATAGATGATAGATGATAGATAGATGATAGAAGATAGATGATAGATACGTAGATAGATAATAGATAGATCATAGATAGATCATAGATCATAGATCATGATAGATAGATGATAGATAGACGGACAGACAGAATGACTGACTGTCTGACAAATGGACGGACAGACAGAAAATGGGATAGACTTTGCTGAGTGTGGGAAGAGTGACCCATATAAATTTTAAGTCCACAAAGCTGGAATGGTAACTTCGGTATGGTCTCCTTGAAGCCCCAATGTGGGGGGGAAAGCAGCTGCTAAAATGGCTTGCAGGGAGTGAAACAATGATTCCTTTTAGCAATCTGCAAACCAAATCTACATCTCCACATTCACAAGTACAATAATGCATATCGAGCAGAAATTAAATTGCTAAATTAACACAGATCAAGCAGTAAGCCCACTGCAGTTATTTAGCCTTTGCTTTCAAGCCAACTTCTGTTCTTGCTGTTAGCTGCTCTTTTGTATTCAGGTCTGGTCTTAAAACAATAATGTAGCATTTGGGAATGAAGATGCAGCCCAATAAGCCGGCACTGGAGGACAAGATGGAGAAGACCTGCACGGCCACCATGTATTTCCCCTTGGTGCTCAGGTAGGTGGGCACAAAGGAGATCCAGACGCTGCAGAAGACCAGCATGCTGAAGGTGATCAGCTTGGCTTCGTTGAAGGCCCCAGGGAGGTTCCTGGCCAGGAAAGCCACCACAAAGCAGACAGCAGCTTGGAAGCCCATGTAGCTAAGGGCACCATAAAACATGACGACGGAGCCTTCGTTGCATTGCAGGATGACCTCTCCAGACTGGGACTGCATATCAGACTCAGGAAATGGAGGAGAGGTTCCCAGCCAGAATGTGCAGATGACCATTTGGATGCCAGAACAAGAAATAATAATGGAGTTGGCCAAACTCTTCCCCAGCCACTTCCTTGCCTTGCTCCCTGGCTTTGTTGCCAAGAAGGCCAGCACCACTGTGACCGTTTTGGCCAAAACAGAAGAGACGGCAACCGAGAAGATGATGCTAAAGACAGTTTGTCGGAGGAGGCAAGTGGTAGTCCTTGGCTGACCAATGAATAAGAAGGAGGAAGAGAAAGAAAACAGGAGGGAGATGAGGAGGACAAAAGAGAGGTCTTGATTGTTGGCTTTGACCAAAGGAGTTTCCAGGAATTTAATGAAGATGATTAACACAAAGGCTGTGATTAAGCAGAAGAAGAGGGCAAGGGAAGTCAGGATGATCCCCAGATAGTCTTTGTAGGACAGGAAGGTTTGGATCTTGGGGAGACATTGAACTTGGGCGTTATTTGGATGCTGATCAGCAGGACACTTGCTGCAATAATCTGCATCTGAAAAGAAAACAGATGTAGCATGTAGCATGATTAATGCCTTCCTTCTGGAATGAATATTGTATTATGCTGTTTTCCATCTGTGAGTTCTGATGATTGAAACCCAGACAGGGCATTCACTGAGAAATGCTCCTTTTCTGAGAAAATATGGAGTAAAAGGAAGCTTGCTTGAATTATTATAACAAAAAGACTTTTTTAGTAGCAATGCAATGGTAGATGAAGAGAGCTCAGAATAAAAATTTCACCAGGGAATTGACATAAGAGCCATGTCTTCGGCGACGGCGGCGGCGCTCTTTGAAGCTCCGCCAGCCCCGCCGCCTGTAGAGCCGCTTCGAAACGAAGAAGCGGTTCGAAAACTTCTAAATCCACAGGATTGAAGAAGGAGAGATTGCAGGGCACAGGTTGAGCCCCTGTAACCCCCCAGGGAAGTTTCTGGGGAGAGAACAGGCGTGGCTCCCTCCCAACCTGCTGGAACTCCGGGCGACGTGGGACGATTCTGCTTTTGCAGAACAAGCCGGCTGCAGGAAACTTAAAGCGAAAGAACCAGTTTTAATAAACAGCGAAACTACCTGAATCCTGAAATTTGGAAACGCAAGTATTAGCACTTTGTTGACTTTTCAATCTGAGAAAATGCGAGTGAGTGAAAGTGCTTTGAAAAAACATGGCGCCTAGCTTCAGAGTTAACGAGCCAGCGAGTGTGGATTGGTGAAGTTACTTTGTTTTGTTATAAAGTTTCCAAGTTGCTACTAAGCTGCCTTGCTTGTTATAAGAGAAACAACTGGGAAATTTTTTCCCTTTTCAATATTGGACTTTGCTTTATTTTAACCCTTATTTGATCAAATCTGGGGGACTTTTTTAGAAGTCTTTGTGCAGGAGGGAAAGGAAAAGGAACTTCCCTCTTTAGAAAAACTAGATCACGAGCCAGGATGGCTTCAAAGAAGCAGGAAGGGAAGGCATTGGGGGGGGATCCCCCACACACAAACATCAAACGCAACTTCCCCCTGCTCAACAGCTACAAACTCAGAAAAAAGAATTTGATGTGGGAGATTTAAAAGAATTTATTTCTAAAACTCTGGATGACAAATTTCAAAAATGTCAACAGGAGATAGATGATAAACTTCAAAAATCACATCAGGAATTTATGCAGGAAATTAATGAAGTTAAAGACATGGTGAAACAGAATCAAAATAAGGTGACCAAAAAAATATCAGAAGTGGCGTCTGGCCTGGCAGAATTTATTGGGAAAGTTGATTTTAAAGTTGAAGAATTCAAATCAGAAGTTAATGTTAAGATGAAAGACAATGATTATAAAATTGATGAAGTTGACAATAAAATGCAGAGAATTGAAGATGAGATTGTTATGATACAATTCCGGGCGATGGAATTTGCCATACGGCTTCGGGGAATTCGAGAGGAGGAGAGACAGGACTTGAGACAGGTTTGCTCTGAAGCCTTGGCTAAGATTTTACAAGCTAATCCTGATTTGGTATTTCATAAAATAGATAAAATTTACAGAGTGAACTCTTGGGTGGCCAGACTAAGACAACTGCCTAGAGATGTGGTCATATACTTTACTGAGAGAGAAATTAGAAATGATATCCTGCAAAAATCTTTTCACACTTCTGTACAAGTGGGGGGCTCACGACTTGAAATTTTTAAAGAATTACCTCCTAAAATGCTGAAAGCTAGAAAAGAATTTGGTTTTCTTGTTAAGGAATTGAGAAATTTACTGATACCCTTCCGGTGGGACGCACCAGCTGGGATAATTTTTAGATATAAGGGAGAAGGATATCGGTTGAATACCGTGGAGAAGGCACAACACTTTTACAGTACTATTCTTAAGGAAAGAACACCATCTCCACGTACATCTACAGTTTTGGAGATTAAGGAGAGTGAAGAGAGGCAATTGAAAGAACAGTCTAAGCAGGAATTAGAAAACGTGCAAGGTGCAGAAGGAGGTTTTCTGAGTGAGCCCTTGTTGGATTCTTCTCCAATTTTGGATTTGATTCAGTTGACTGAAGTTAAAGATCAACGTATAACTAGAGCTCAATCCAAGCTACTTAAACAAAAGCAACAACAACAACAGGAAAGACAAGACAAGAAGGCAGTTAAGAGTACCGTACAAGAGAGTGGAGCTATGGGAGGAGCGAGATCGAAGCTCTCGGATGAACTTCAAATATTTTGCTCTGCGCTCCAGAAAGAGGCTGATGATCTTTAAGTGTCTATCTTGGAATGTCAATGGGTTGAATTCAGCACAGAAAAGGAAGAAATTATTTACATATTTGAAACAATTTAATAATGATATAATATGTTTACAAGAAACGCATATCACAACTCAAGATCAAAAATATTTGATAAACTCAAAACTAGGAGCACATTATATATCTTCAACTTCGCAGAAAAAGAATGGTGTGGTTATTTATGTAAATAAAAAATTAACAGCAAAAGTTATAGAAGCAGATCAAGATGGTAGGTTTGTAGCAATTGAATTGCTCACAGCAAATGGCCAAATTCTTTTGATTGGAATTTATGCTCCCAACCAACAACAGGATTATTTTTATAAGATGTTACATACTAAAATATTGCAATGGGACTACAGATCTATTTTAATTATGGGAGACTGGAATGGAGTAATTGATTCTAAACTAGATAAAAAGAGCTTGGCAAAGTCTAGAATTAGACTACCACAGACTTTTTTTGATATGAAAGAAGATATGGAATTAAAAGATGTTTGGAGAATACATAATCCAAATGAACTGGATTACACTTTCTTTTCTGATAGACATAGATCCTTTTCTAGGATTGATTTTATCCTGTTGTCAAATGATCTACTTGTTAAGACAAAAAGAACAAAGATTTTTCCAAGAACTCTGACTGACCATAGCCCTGTATGGATAGAAATTGAGATGGATAAGGTTGAGAGACGTTCTTGGAGATTAAATGAGAACTTGTTTAGATATGAAAAAAATACAATAGAACTTAAAAAGCATTTGAAAGAATTTTTTGAAATAAATTTGAATAAAGGTACCCCAATTGAAATTGTTTGGGACGCAAGTAAAGCTTATATGAGAGGGGTACTTATCTACATGAATTCTAAACATAGACTGTTCCGACAAAAGAAAAGATCTGAGTTGGAAATGGAAATAAAGAATAAAGAACAGTTACTTATTAAAAACCCAACAGATGAAAGAATACGAAGTGCTATAAAACTTTTGAAAGACCAATTTCAAATGCTTATGGCGGAACAAGTTGCAACAAGCTTACAATACGCGAAGCATAATACATTTTGCAACGCTAACAAACCGGGCAGATGGTTGGCTTACACATTGAGGAAAAAACAAAGTATACGGACTATTGATAGTATTGATATTGGAGGGAAAGAAATCTTTCAACAAAAACTAATTAAAGAAGCTTTTGTGGATTATTATACTAAATTATATGCCAAAGAAGAGGTGCAGAATAGACTTATAGAGAAATATTTAAAGGATAAGAGAGTCACAAAAATTACTGATCAACAAAAGGAAAGAATGAATTATCCTATAACAGAGGAGGAGATAACAGCAGCAATAAAACAGCTAAAAACAGCCAAAGCTCCTGGCACGGATGGTTTGACTGCAGTGTATTACAAAACTTTACAAGCTGAAATGGTGGGACAACTTAGAGATTTATTTCGCAATATTCAACAAGGGGGTAAAATACCCCCATCTTGGACAACTGCTTATATATCTTTGATACCAAAAGAACAAGTTGGTCCTAAAAAACCAGAGAACTACAGACCAATATCTCTTTTGAACACAGACTATAAAATTTATGCGAAGGTATTAGCCAACAGGTTGATGCCAGTAATTCAAAAGGTGATTCATGTGGACCAAGCGGGATTTATTGAGGGCAGATATATGAAGGACAATGTAAGGCAAGTAATAGATTTATTGGAATATCTTGATAAGAATAAACAGATTTCTGCAGTGCTGGTTTTTTTGGATGCGGAGAAGGCCTTTGATAGAGTGGATTGGAATTTTCTACTAAAGACTTTAAAAAAGATGGGCTTTGGGGACCAATTTATACAGGCGATCTCAGCAATTTATCAAGAGCAAAAAGCACAGATTATTATTAATGGAAGTTTGACGACAGAGTTTAAAATTGAAAAAGGAACAAGACAGGGATGTCCGTTGTCCCCACTTTTATTTATTTTAACATTGGAAGTCTTGCTAAATACAATACGGGACTCTAAAATTTTGAAAGGCATAATGATAAGGCAAGAGGATTATAGAATAAAGGCATTTGCAGATGATCTGGTGGTTACCCTATCACAACCAATGGAATCAACAATCCTGATGAACGACATTATACAAGACTATGGTAGAGTTTCAGGTTTTAGACTGAATTCAAAAAAGACTAAAATGATAGTCAAAAATATGACACAAGATCGTAAACATGAGCTTGAAAGGAGGGCAGGTTTCGAAATTGTACCTAAGGTAAAATATCTTGGAGTTCAGGTTGCAGAATCAAACATGAAATTGTTTCAAAATAACTATGAGGTGTTGTGGCGAGAGGTCCAGAAAGACATGGAGACTTGGAAAAAGCTGCAACTGTCTTTACTTGGAAG
This sequence comes from Pantherophis guttatus, assembly GCF_059756535.1. Taxonomy (NCBI): domain Eukaryota; kingdom Metazoa; phylum Chordata; class Lepidosauria; order Squamata; family Colubridae; genus Pantherophis; species Pantherophis guttatus. Next base: position 280,478,613 of record NC_142064.1, read on the forward strand.
AATAGCAGCAGTTAAGATGAACATTTTGCCAAGATTTCTGTTTTTGTTTCAAATGATTCCGGTGCTTAAAAGTGATAAACAACTGAAAGTTTGGCAAACTGGACTTAACAAGTTTGTCTGGAACGAGAAAAAGCCGAGAGTGAAATTGAAAATTATGCAAGATGTTCCAGAAAGAGGAGGCCTTAAACTTCCAAACCTACAGTTATATTATGATGCAGCAGCTTTAACTTTAACAAGTGATTGGTTTGGAAGTAAAAAGGCTGGAATATTGAATGCAGAAAGTTTTGATCTTGAATTTGGATGGCATGCTTACTTATTTTATGATGACAAAGTTGATAAAGTATTTAAAAGTCATATACTTAGAGACTCTTTGATGAGAGTTTGGAAGAAGCACCGACTCAAATGGGATTATAAAATACCGCTATGGCTGGATCTTGGTCATACCTTGTGGAATACAAATATAATGTCACTCGGGGGGTTTTTATACAAAGAGGTTCTTTTTACAGATGCGGGCAGATGGCAGCTGAAGACATTGCAGACACTGTTGGACGAAGGGATTAATTTAACCTGGTTACAATATAATCAATTACAATTGAGATGGAAAGAGGACCAAAAAACTGGTATTATGTTGCATGAGGAAGAATTGGTTAGACATATAAGAGAGAAAGGTCCAATGCATATTAAAAGGCTTTATAATGTTTTGCTAGAAAGGGATTCAGAAACTGAATTAGTTAAAGATTGTATGATTAAGTGGGCACAAAATTTTGAAGAACCAGTGATGTTGGAAACATGGGAAAAAATTTGGGTTCAGAATGTTAAATTTACACAGTCGCAGAATTTGAGGGAAAATTTTTATAAAATGTTTTATAGATGGCATTTAGATCCTAAAAAGTTGTCATGTATGTACCCTAATGTTCAGCCAAAATGTTGGAGATGCGAATGTTTGGATGCTACGTATTATCATGTTTGGTGGACCTGTAGGAAAGTTAAGGCTTTTTGGATAAAAATATGGTGGGTCATGCAGAATGTTTTGAAGAAAAAAATTCAATTTTCTCCACAATTGTTTTTATTGGGTATAGTTAAGGGTTTTACACGGGGTGAAATAAAACTAATATTGTATATGATAACAGCAGCAAGATTGTTGATAGGTAAATATTGGAAGAATGAAGTTTTGCCTACTATCGAGGAATGGACTTTGAAGATGGCAAGTTTTGCTGAGATGGCGAAGATCTCAGCATATTTAAAAGATTGTTCACAAGAGACTTATGAATGGGAATGGAAAAGGTGGATAGAATATGTTCAGAACAAATACCAAACTAGAAAGTATCAAATAGCTTTTATTTGAAAATAATGTATTAGAAATATCTTAATGTAAAGAGACAAAGAGGAAAAATTATATAGGGGGAGGGATGGGTTCAGGTTTATATATCAGTGTTATTAGTTATGAGTACATAATAGGGAAGTCTGGGGGGGAGGGTTAGGGAGGGTTAGGGAGGACGGGAAGTTTGGGGAGGGAGGTGGGGGGGTGAAAAAAAAAGGGGTGAAAATGTAATTGTAAAACTTTTGCAATAAAAAAAAAAAATTTCACCAGGGAATTGACATAAGAGCCATGGTGGCGCAGTGGTTAGAATGCAGTACTGCAGGCTACTTCTCTTGACTGCCGGCTGCCAGTAGTTTGGCAGTTCACTGGCTCAAAGTTGACTCAAGGTTCTGAGGTCAGTAAAGTGAGGACCCAGATTATTGGGGACAATATGCTGACTCTCTAAACCTCTTAGAGAGGGAGTGTAAAAGCACTGTGAAGCTTTATAGCTGGGAAGTGCTATTGTTGTTGCTATAAGAAAGTCAATATGGCCACAATATCTGGAAGTACACGCGGCCCCTGCATTTACCTGGAATGATGAACAGGCCCCGTGGAGACTACTGGGAGAGGCGTGGTGGTGTGGGCGTGGCCAGCCAGGGGTGGCATTTGGGGGTTTGCCAAACCCGGTGATCCTTGGCTAGAGGATTACCTGAACCCTGCCGAAACCCCAGGAGCCCATCCCTGGTTTGAACCCAAATATCAGTGAGAGAGTGATGAATGAATAGACAGGGTACTGCTTATGGGATGGAGGTCCACAAGCAAGGTTCTACTCTAGAGAAAGTCCATTTGTAGTACACATCTACCATGCTCTTACCATATAAGAACAGTAGGATCTCTATTATTGACCTGGACTCTGAAGGAAGAGCTTAAAACCTTGCACTCCAAGACTGTTGGATTTTTTTATTTTGATGACTGTAAATCCATTTCCTCTTGCCACATTTTTCAATGGAACAATGGGATGGAATTCTTTAATTGTAAATCTCTTGGAGCACATGTTTCAGAAGTCAAAGACAGCAGTTCTTTATTTCAGAATGCATCTTAGTGATTCCTGGCCCAGTTCACAAAGTCCAGCTTTTTCTTCAGCAGGACACCTACCTTCCTGAGTCGAAATGGTCCCTTCTGCACACAAGGAACAGCCATAGCAGCAAAGCGGTTTCCCCTCCAGTACCATTTTGGCTTCTCCAGGATGACATCTTCTAGTACACCTGGAATGACGAAATGTCTAACAACAACAAAAAGACATTACCACCACATGTGAGATGCTGTCCGTGAAAATGAGCTGAAACAGGGTCTGCTGCTCAAGTAGGCAGTTGGACTTGAAACTCCAAGGTCCCTTCCATCTCTATTCTATGTGTTCTATGTTCTAAGCTGAGTTTTTGTGAAGGGCCCAATTCGTTTTGATGGTTGACAGTGATCTTGCTCTCAAATCTCCTTAAATTCTAGTCTATGATACTGGAAACTGATAGAACTAGAAAGCAATCTACTCTCAAGATTGCGCTGGGTATGTGGCTGTGATTTTAACAGCCAATCTTGTAAAATTAAAAAATGTAGTCTAATGGTTCTCAACCTTTTCTTCACCACAGGCCCTCTTTAGATAACTTTTGTGGCCACGGATCGTAGCCACGGTCCCCCAAAGCTTAACTCAAGATTTAAACCATAACATTTGATAGCGGTGGCAGTGGGAGGCTCTGCCCACTCGCCCGGATGCTTCTGCGCATGTGCAGAAGCATTGTGCGCATCCACGGGTGCCCATGAGCAAACCGGTAGTAACGGGTTTTGAAAACCGCCTCTGCAGTGGTGGGTTTCAAGTTTTTTTACTACCAGTTCTGTGGCTGTGGCTTGGTGGGTGTGGCATGGCTTGATGGGTGTGGCTTGGTGGGCGTGGCAGGGGAAGGATACTGTAAAATCTCTATTCGCTCCCCAGTCCAGGGGAAGGTTACTGCAAAATTCCCATTTCCTCCCAATCAGCTGGGACTCGGGAGGCAGAGAATAGATGGGGGCGGGGCCAGTCAGAGGTGGTATTTACTGGTTCTCTGAACTACTCAAAATTTCCGCTACCGGTTCTCCAGAACTGGTCAGAACCTGCTGAATACCACCTCTAGACTGGACAACCAAACACTTAGTAAGGGCTTTAAAGCACTATGAAGCGATATATAAATCTAAGTGCTATTGCTATTGTTATAATACTGGGTCGGTCACCGGGACCAGAGGTTTTGTCTTCCGAGCTTTCAGACTTGTTGGAACCCATCCTCAGGGAACTTCCGTCTAGCAGAGTCTTCACTGTTCTGTGTGTGTATTTATAGTGCCTGTTGTAAGTGACGTTTTAGATGTTGATTGGGGTGTGTTGATGGCTGTTGGTGGCTTGCTTTTAAGTCATTAGCTGTTGTTTGCTTGTATGCCCAGCTCTCGCCTTCTAAGTACTTGATAGGCTGATGGTAAATCCGCACTCCTGTTGACTGATGAGGGGCCTGTTTCCCAGGCTTCAATTACTTCCCTGGCTGTTTTTGTGCCTGCTCGTCCAACAAACTTAGTAGCTATAAAATCGAATGTGTGTCCTTTTTCATTTCAGTATGTTTAAATATAATACTCTCTATATACTATTTTTATAAAAAATTGACATTCTACTGTTTTTGAACTTTAACAAATTAAAGGAAAACTATTAGAATTTCACCCAAATGAGATGGATGGATTACACCTACCTGGCTAAAATGCCTGGACCACCTCTCCTGATCAAGGATGAAATTGGTCTCTGAGGAGCCCCAATGTCTGCGTATTTCTCCAAACTTGGTGGCCCGGGTAGATTGGTTCGAGAAGGTCTCCCATTTCACAATATCAAAACTGGCACTCAACTCCCCTTTCTCATCCAAATACACGCCTTCCAGAGAGGAGTTGTAGAACTGGGTGTTTCCCAGAAAAGAGTGAAGCTAAAGTCAAGACAATCAATCATGTTCAGAGAACAGGAAACCAAGTCTAATAATTCCATCTGCCTGTAAAATCTTAGGGCCAATAGAAAGTATAATCTTAGAATTGGTTTTTCTAATGGTTTATTTTAATTTTTAGTTGCTTATTTGCAACTGCTTCTTATTCTTGTCTTTAATTGTGTGACCCACCCAGCGATAGGCATGTGAGATGGGTATTTATGTCATTTGAATAAATACAATAAATAAAATCAGCAGCAGCAGCTAAGGAAAATAGGTGACCGTGGAACATTGCAAGTATAGGTGGTCTGTTGTTTCTGTTGTTAAGCAAGACATTTCTTAAGTGAGTTTGGCCCCATTTTACAACTTTTCTTGCCACAATTGTTAAGTGAATCATTGCAGTTGTTAAGTTAGTAATGCGGTTGTTAAATGAATCTGGCTTCCCCATTGACTTTGTTGTCAGAAGGTCGTAAAAGGAGATCAGATGACCCCGGGACACTGCTACCGTCGTAAATATGAATTTTTATAATGTGACCATGGGGATGCTGCAAAGGTCATAAATGTGAAAAATGGTTATAAGTCAGGGGTGGGTTCTAAATTTTTTTACTATTGGTTCTGTGAGCGTGGCTTATTTTGTGGGCGTGGCTTGATGGTCATGTGACAATTCTTTAGGATTTAGCAGAGGTACTGGTCTACCAGGCTTTTAACTGCTTGCAGAGCTGTACCAGTCTACTCATTTGTTTTTGGAGGCACTGGTCTACCCATTCATTCATTTATTTATTTATTTATTATTGAAAAGTTTTAAAAAATTTTACACATATTTTCCCTTCCCTCCTCCCCCCTCCTGCCCTGACCCTCCCCCCACTCCCCCGGATTTCCCAGAGCAAATACAGGGTATAGTATTTAACAAACATATAAAAAAAACATAAGCTAACTATCTATAGATTTATCTCCCTTTTGCACTTTTACTCCCCTTGTTCATATCTAAATATAACTATTTAAACCAGTTATTGCTTGAAAGTAATCAATCCAACTTCATTCTTGTCCGTTCTTCAATAATAAGCAAGTCTTCTTTCTTCCAGCATTACACAATCAGAACCCAATTACAATTAACCATCACATCTCCAACCCTTACATATATTAACACATTAACAAAATATTTTAACCAATCTCAAATAAAATATATTGCAAAGACCTTATTTTTACTTTTTACCCCGTAAACTTATATTGATTCTTCCTGGAAACATTCCTTACTTAATAGCTTTGCATAAACTTATTCATCTTATTCTCTACAAATCCACTGCATATAATCAAATAATTTCTTCACTATTTAATATCTATAAAAATATTGTTAAAACCTTCCCTCAACCCTTGCACCACTTATATTTTCCTTATAACCCACAAATTTATATTTATTCTTCAACAAAACATTCTTTAATATAGTATTAATGTAATTTAAAACAAAGTATAAAAGTTTAAGTAATATCCTTCTTCTAACCCATAAACTTATATTAAATGATCTGTGCTGTCCATAACTTTTACATCCCCAATATTTTTCTTTTTTTTAACCCATAAGCTTATATAAATTCTTCAACAAAGCATTCCTTGAAATATAACTTTAGTGTTAATATACTTCAAGACAAAAGTGAAAGTTTGGTCGGTGGCCCATAACAATTCAAACATAACACTACTTAATATAACTTTTCAGAACAAATCATGTCCCTAAATATAAGTAAATCATTCATTTTCATTATAATATAACTTTTCAAAACAAATCAATATCCCTAAATACAGGTATAGTCATTCATTTTCACTATTACTATCCTCCCCAAGCAAAAGGATTGTAATTTTTCCATCTCCATTTTTTCATGACTTTTTTGCGAATCTTCTTCAGTCTTATTCCTCCGCCTTTTTTTATTTTTATAAGTTCTTGAATTTTCAACTGAAGTTGCTGTGCCTTACAATCTTGTTCTCTTCGCAAAGTAGTTCCTTTCAGTAAACACACCTCTTTAACTACGATTGAGAATCCATTTTTGTAAAAAAGTTGTAAAATTCCACTTCGAATCCTCCTTCTTATATTAGAAATCCCAATGCCTCCTGACAATTTTCCAGTTGACTGAAACTGGATTGTTTCTTCCACCTCTTCATTCAACAACTCACTATTATTTGGCAACTGAAATAACGATACAGTATCTTCACTTGTATCTTTGTTTCGAACTTGAGTAAAATCCTTCTTGAAAAACCCTTCCATTCTTTCCACTATAATGGAGGTAAATGATTCTAAAATTTCTTTAAAGAGATCCGCAATCAGCATTTGTGTATTTACTGATGTTTGTAATAGTGAGCCTTCATCACTTTCAAGAAAGCCAGCCTTTTTTTCCCCAACCACCTTGAACAATGCTGGGTATTAACAGCTTTAATGAGAGTTAACTTTCACTTTCACACCCTATTAAGCACAAGCGCCATTTTCTTCACTCCTTTAATCAGCTTCAAAAAGTGGCAATTTAAGCGTGGAGTTAAGGGTTTGTTACTTGCAATTGTCTGCTCTCCTGTCTTCACTCCATCTGCATAGATAATCAACTTAGATCTCAGTAAAGATTGCAGAAGCGGTCGCGACATTTTTTTCTGCTTAAAACAGAAGCGCCCTGGATCTCGGAATTTCACCAGATTTCCTGGGGAGCTCTCACCCTCCAAGCCCTCAAAACTATTTCAGGGGCTTTTGGGGAGCTCTACCCCCATCCGATTGCTCTCCTTTCCCTCTTCTCCCAGGGGAAAGGTTTACCAGCCACCGGACAGCTGATTTGCGCTGTCAGGGCGGCTTTACAAGATCGCAGGGCTGGCGCTCCGAGGGAGAGCATCCAGCAATGTCGGCAGTGCCACCGGAAGTCCCTCTACCCATTTATTTTTGCAGGCACCGGTCTACCCATTTATTTTTGGAGGCACTGGTCTACCTATTTATTTTTGGAGGCACCGGTCTACTCATTTGTTTTTGGAGGCACTGGTTTACCTATTTATTTTTTCAGGCACCGTCTACTCATTTGTTTTTGGAGGCACTGGTCTACCCATTTATTTCTGCAGGCACCGGTCTACTCATTTGTTTTTGGAAGCACCGGTCTACCACCACACTGCCTTTTAACACTGATCAGCTGTAGGGCGGCCCTTTGAAGCCCTGCGGCAAGACTTTAAACAGTTTTTTTCCTTCCAGCCGATCAGCTGGGACTCAGGAGGCAGCAATAGATTGGGGGTGGGGCCAAATAAAAGGTAAGAATAATGTGGGGGGAGCAGGGGGGCAGAACCAGTTCGGTGACATCATATCATCACCGCTACCGGCTCGGCGGAACCGGGCGGAACCCACCACTGTTATAAATTACTTTTTTTTCAGTGCCATGGTAACTTCAAATGATCACTAAATGAACTATTATAACCTATCCAGCAGAAAATAGGGAATGGAAGAATATTGGAAGGATAGTGAAGAAATCTATGGAGTTTCTCAGTTATCCAGGTCATGGTTGTTCCAAAGGTACTTTTTTCAAAAGGCAACTGGACTTTCTGGTTTTTCTTTGAAGATATTTCACTTCTCGGCCAAGAAGCTTCTTCAGCTCTGACTGAAATCCTTCCATTCCCCATCATCCAGTCAGAGCTGAAGAAGCTTCTTGGATGAGAATCGAAACGTCTTCAAAGAAAAACCAGAAAGTCCAGTTGCCTCTTGAAAAAAGCACCTTTGTGACGATAGTGAAGAAGGAAGTTAGCATAACAGAAAGTCTTACTGAGTAATGGAGAGACTAAACTGGTCTACAAGAAAGACCAAATGATGAACAGAAAAGGGACATGATAAGGCAGGGGTGTCAAACTTAAGATCCATGGGCTGGATCCCTCCCACTGAGCAGAGATGAAATGCTCTGAAGTCTGCTACTGGTTCGATTCACTACCGGTTCGCTTTGCATGTGCATGCACAATGCGCACCAAATGAGTGCTTTGAGTGCATGCACACCGCAGGCGCTACCACACAGCACTGGTAAAGGAGGATTAAGAAGTCTTTTCTGAGTCTTCAAAGGTAAGTAGAACAGTGACGGGGGAACAGCTGTGCTGCGCGATTTAGATTCGCTAGAAAGTAGGATTTCCTGCTTTCTAGCGAATGTAAATTGTGTGGCACAGCTGACCGTCAGAAATATATGTTCGCCTGAACCAGTAGCATTTATTACTACCAGTTCGGGCGAACCGGTCTGAACCGGTAGCATTTTACCCCTGCCGCTGAGTGGTTAAATCTGGCCTGTGGGGCTCCTCTGGAAACAACGAAGTTTCTCCTTAATTCCAAATGGTAGGCAGAGCAGATAACAACAAGACCTAGCCGTGGCTAAGAGAAGGAAAATCAAAGAAAGAGACAGAGGAGTAATTCTGGCTGCACAAGACCAAGCCTTAAGAACAAATGCATTCAAAGCCAGAATTGAAAAGACAGTGAAAACAGCAAACACAAACACGAACTCTACAAGCAAGGTAAAGCAGTGGACAAGCCAGTGAGCGGCTGCAAGAAGATCACACAAACAATTGTGTAATGAAGAAGCAACAGTGGTGCATTGGAACATCTGCAAGAAATACCATTTGCCTTCAAGCAACAACTGGCAGGACCAAAAAATGAACAAAGGAATAGAAAATGAAGAAGCGAAAGTGTTCTGGGACTTTAGACTTCAAGCAGACTAGCACCTGCCACATAACACCCCAGACTTAACAATTGCTATTTCCCAACCTATTCCTGCTTTTCCATTGTTATGGCATCCTCTTTTTTGTAAAACTGTTGGTGTTTTCTTTCCCTTGATATTGAAAGCTTCCCCACTTCCTTCAAGTGGAGACTTAGTTTGCAAGTCCTCTCTTTCTCATTCACTATTTGGGGAAGATTAGAACCATGACACTTAATTTTGCAACACAAAAGCAGTTTAGCAAATGCACTAGTGCCAATGTAACATTCCTCCCAATGGTTTGTAGAGATTCTCAGTCATCCAAGTCATGGTTGTCCCAAAGGTGCTATTTCAGGAGGCAATTGGACTTTCCGTTTTTTCTTTGAAGATGCTTCACTTCTCATCCAAGAAGCTTGTTCAGCTCTGACAGGATAGTGGGGAATGGAAGGATTTATATTCCTTGCAGACAGTATATCATTTGCATCCTTTTAGAGGGTCGTTGAAGCACTTGGAGGTTTATCTGTGTCCTCAGGGTCACCTGAGTAGTGCTCCTGGTTCCTGTAGTCTGCAATTTTTTCCTCTGGACTTTTAGCTATACAATTTGGGATGAACATCGTTTAACAAATGTCGAAGTAGGAAGTGGGGGGATCCTTCCAGTTTAACAACTGGTTCGAGGATCGTGTGCTTTGCGCACATGCAGTTCAACAAAAAATCGCCTTCCACATAAGTGCTACAGAATTAAAACAGCTAAGGCACAGCAATCTGCTCTGCCGTGCTAATCAGCTGCGAAGATAAAGGTAAGTAAAGCATGTGGGGGGGGCGGACCCAGCTGATCATTGGAACGAACCGGTTCACTCCCAGCTGATTGTCGGAGTGACCAGTTCATCCAAACCAGTCCGAACCGGTAGAATCCCACCCCTGAAAAAACCTCCAAGTGCTTCAATGACGCTCTAAAAGTATGCAAATGACCAGCCGTCTGCAAGGAATATAAATCCTTCCATTCCTCGTTAGTCTGTCAGAGTTGAAGAAGTTTCTTGGATGAGAAGCGAAATGTCTTTAAAAAAAAATAAATCAAGAACGTCCAGTTGCCTCATGAAAAAGCAACTTTGCCACTTTCCATAACCTGAACATTAGTAGGGAAAAAAAAGATATTTGGAAGGGAAGGAACATGAGTTGGATGGATTGGTCCAAGTGTTGTTTCAAGGACATGAAGATCCAGCCTAGGAGACACGAGAAACTGAACATTCTGCAAAATTACAAAATGGATTTCTTTGAAACCTCATAAAATATAGCCTACGACAACACGTCAACTGTTCTCAATCTTGAATGGCAACTCAAGAAAGCAGGAAGACCACTCGGGGGAGGTGGGATCTGTACCTGCCATGCTGGAATACTGTGTGATCTCAGCCCATCTTCACCTCCAGGTCTTATCCTGTGGGTTCTCCAAGACAGGGCCCTATCGATGGCCCTCGCCACGGCCTGCACAAGACTGGAAATGCGATAGCTGTCCTTGGAAAAAATGTTGTCCACAAACTCTTCACTTGGGAGCTCCAGAATCTCCTGCTTCTTGCATCTTCTCCTCCATTTGACTGACAATGCGGGCTTTGAAAGCAAGCATTCAAAGGCTGCCAGTCCGAATTCGTTCATAGTATCAAAAAATGTTTCAAAATTGTCACTGCTAATCTTTTTCTCCTGATGACATATGAAAGAGAAAAAGCCATGGATTTGCTTGTCAACAAAAATGTCATAACCAAAATTCAACGTGAGGTCCCACAAAGCTGTTGTGATCCAGATTTTCCCCACAATGGGGATCCTATACATCCTAGAGATCATGATCTGTAAAGTTTTTATGATGGGATAAAAGAAACGCACCTCCCCATAATAAATGAAGACAGTGACATTATTCCACATGAATAATGTTTCAAGGGGCAATAATGGGATTGCCACCGGCAGTCCTTGGGTCATCAACGAGAAGGCAACACAAATCTCATTCCTGGTCAAGACTGGGTTCAAAGTCCTCATGAACCTTTCTCCGTTATACGTGTCTGGAGACACAAGACTGACCCAGTTCCACCCAAAATGCTGGAGTAATTTGACAATCATATGGTACACATGTTCTTCTTTGGGGACCATCCGATAGACAAATGGGAACTGGATTTTATCATTCAGAGCTTCAGAAACAAAACTGTAGCTAACCTAACAAGGAGCAGAAAAAAAGCATTTCCTGAAGAAATGAAGATGCAGGTGAAAGAAAAAGAGACAGGAAGGCCCAACTTGGAGAGATTCAAATATTAGCAGCTTCCCCAAGCATTCCTGTCCTTGTCTAGCCCTAGCACTGTCCTTCTTTAGGCAGAAGGGGACATCAACCATCTCCATGCACCCCTAGGCCAATCAGGGAACCCAATTCCAGCCTACCTTGCTTCATACCTGTGGGATTTTGTAGATGCTGGACATGATTGAAATCTGACTGGAAGCATCCGACCCCACTCCTTCAATCACCACCAAGAGATTGCTTGCTCTTCCACAGCTGTAGTTGGGAACACTTGCTTCCCCAGTTGAGAGGAGGTCTGCCATGGCATCGTAGGTCATCCCAGCCTCATAATAATTATCATAGAAGTTGTAGCCCAGAGTGACATTGGGTAGGAGCTTGGGGTTTTGGTTGATCTCCTTGGTGGCAAAGAAGAAGGACAGGAGAAACCAGAAGATAAATGGTCCTGCCCTAAAGTAAAACACAGGTATCATCCAATCATTTTCATCGCACACCAATTTATCTGTAACAGCATCTCTTTTTAATGCACAATCCCATCCACATCTACAGTGTATTTGCATTGTAAATTAGTGAGTAATCTCGGCCGTACATGCAAGAAGAGGGAGATAACACCAACACCGCAAGACACCAAGACAGACCCTTCTTAGCAACACAGCACCTGTGGTCTTGGGTTACTTTAGGAGCACAAGTCCTGGTTCCTTGTGTTAAATGGAACCCTAAAACCAAAACCTCCAAAATCCCCTTGGCAGGCACCGGGGAAAATAGTCCTTGATGGACAGGGGGGAAAAAGAACCCATAGAGGAACTTTTATGACGTACCCCTCAAGCCTGGTGATGGGAGGCATATAGAAGACAGCTGGATTGAACCTAAGTGTTGTTGCAGAACTAATTCCACCAATGTTGAAATCTCCTGACTGATAGTAAGTGTACACAGCATTCTTGTCCTTGATGAAATTCAGGAGACATTTCCTGCCACCAGTTGCACTGGATAGCAGAACCAGAAGCAACAACAGCAGAAATTTCTGGGACTTGTTTGCATCCACCAGAATCCCTTTCTTCATTGCAACCCTTGATGGCATTTTCTCAGCAGGACAGAACGAGTCCAACAGCAGGGAGATCAAAGAGATCAAAGAGATAAGACTATTTAAGAACTGCTTTGGGTGAAGCCTCAGGCAGCAATTTCACCTTCGTTCCTGATGTTTGTCTTCATGGATCTCAAGAGGATCAACTTCAGAAAAATCCCTCATGCTCCTGCAGGAAACATAATGGCAATTATTTTTGATAATTGCCACAGAGAAGCTGAATGTCTCCTGGGACTTTGTGGTCTCTCTCTCTCTCTCTGTCTCCAGGGATGGAGGAAGAAGAAAGTTCACTGAGAGGTTCAGGGAGTTTTGGTCCAACTTAGTTTTAGAGACTTTCATTAGGACTGGGCTTTCTTAAAGAAATAAAAAGAGATATGAAGGCTACACCTGAAGTCCAATACAGATATAGCTAGGAGTGCTGTTCTACATACAATTATTGTTTTGCGTGTTTTCAGAGAAATGTCTCTTTTTTGAAGCCACCTGGTCAACGCTTTCAAAGAAACATTTTACTAACCAGGGAAGGTGCAAATGTATCCTGGGAAAACACGCTTAAACAAGAACATGAGCAAGCTAGTAGAATGGCATCATGTCCCCCTGGACCATGCACACTTCTGGATCTTAGGCCAAGACCAGTGGTCCCAAGCTCTCAGGCTAAAGTCCAGTACTGGGCCACAGCCGGTTCAAATCTGGGCATTGGGAGAAATGGGCAAGCATGCACACATGAAGCTCCTCTTGTATGAGCAAAGGGCGCTTGTGCTGGCGTGTGAAGCTCCAAACATGCAAATAGAGCTTTGCGTGTGAGCAGCCTCCTCTTGCACTAGTGGATCATGCATGAGCACAGGGACCTGTCGTTTGTGCAAGTGGAGCTTTGTGTGCAAGCACAAGCACCTTCTACTTTCACGTGAAGCTTCATTCACACAATTGAAGGGCATGTGCATGTGTTCCACTCACACAAATGGAGCTGTGCACACACATGTGCAGCTGTCACTCACATGCCCCTCCCGCCCCAGTCTGAGATGCCAAACTGGAAAGGTTGGGGACCGCTGGTCTAGACCTTACTGGATGACTTTTCTGTAATCGTAGACCTTACTGGATGATCCAGTGTCGAGCGCTGGAGAAATCAGGAGATTCAGGCAGTTCAAATGAGTATAAAGATTTATTGCAAGCTTAGCTCTGTACAAGAATGTGGCCAAGTGACCGTTAAGGAGAAGTGCAAGACTTAAGAAAGGAATTCAAGGTGGGCTGGGCTTAGATCTCTAGAGGGCACGCAGGGACTCATGACTTATGAAGCATTTGACTCCTCCCTCAGGTTCAGCTCGGTCATCTGCTACACCCAGACCTTACTGGAGGGCAGAAATGGTGCATTTAACTTGATGAACCCTAAAATCAAGGTTTTACTAAGCAGGTGCCAGTCCCAACCCAAGAACGATATAGAACAGGGGTATTGGATTTCATTGAGGGCTGCATCAGTGTTGGGTTTGACCTTGGGGGGGGGGGGGGAAAGGGGAGGCATGGCCATGGTGGGTGTGGGCATGGTGGGCATGGCCAGCTGGATGTCACTCATGTCAGGGGCACCTGTGGTGGCCAACATATTGAATTGGAGAAAATAATGAAAGATTATAATTTAACAAAATGTGCATTATTATTATTATAATTATATAACTTGTCAAACATAACTAAGACGAATACTGTTTTATTTGTTTTAAAACTTGATTAGAAGGGGGATATTTTTTAAATATATCAGTGGCATAACTAAAAATTAGAAAGGGGAACAATGGAAGGCTATAATACTATTAAAATCTGTGTATTACTATTAGAGTCATGTAGCTTTGTTAACTACAACAAATATGATTATTGGTATTCTACTTGTAGTAAAAGGAGCAATATCAAGAATATGGAGATTGGCATAAAAACAATATATTGAAATATTAAATAATTAAGGAAAGATTATAATTTAACAAAATATGTGTATTATTACTAAAAGACTATACAATTGTTAATTGTATTAAATATGAAGAGTATTGTTTTATTTGTACTAAAATGCAACTCCGGTTCCACGCTGTTCACACAACGATATGTTTGTAGAAAAATAAAAAATTTGGGGAAAAAAAGATAGATATAGATGATAGATAGATAGATGATAGAAAGAGATAGATGATAGATGATAGATGAATAGATGATAGATTGATAGATAGATAATCGATACATGATATAGATAGATAGATGATAGAAAGATAGATAGATAGATAGATAGATGATGATAGATAGATAGATAGATAGATAGATAGATAGATAGATAGATAGATAGATAGATATGGATGGATAGATAATAGGTAGGTAGATAGATGATAGATAGATGATAGAAGATAGATGATAGATAGACAGACAGACTGACTGTCAGACAGACGGACGGACAGACAGAAAATATCTACTTGACGTGATAGCCATGGTGGCAGTTGATACACCCAGGCTTATGGTCATGGGTGATTTCAACTTGCCGTCCATTGGTGAAATGTCGGAGAAGGCTCGGGAGTTCATGGCTTCCATGACGGCCATGGACCTGACCGAGTTAGTTCATGGCCCCACTCACAGGGGGGGGGGACACACTCTGAACTTGATTTTTGTCTCTGGCCAATGGTTGAGTGGTCTTATTATAGGGGATATAGACATGAAACCCTTGTCATGGTCAGATCACTCACTCCTTCGTCTGGACCTTCGAACCACTACACCCCGCCGTAGGGAGGCGGAGCCAATTAGGTGGGTCCGCCTCAGGCACCTGATGGATCCGGATAGGTTCCAGATGGAGCTTGGGCCATTTCCTGAAGATCTGGCACACGACTCGGCCGAGGAGCTGGTAGCTGCCTGGGATCGGGCAGCTGGTGGGGCCTTGGATCGAGTCGTGCCTTTGCGGCCTCTGACCTGCTGTCGATCCCTCACGGCTCCTTGGTTCACCGAGGAGCTGAGGGAGATGAAACGCCAGAAAATACACCTAGAGAGCGGTTGGAGGGCCAGTCTCGCTGAATCTGACCGAACATTGGTAAGGTCGCATATTAAGACCTACTTAGTGGCGATAAAAGTGGCAAAGTTTAATTACTTTTCTGCTCTTATTGCATCATCAGAGAATCGTCCGGCCACCCTGTTCAGGGTGACCTGCTCCCTGCTCCACCTGGGAGCACGGGAGGACCCCCTGGAAGGCAGGGCCGAAGATTTCGGACAATATCTGTATGACAAAATCGCTCAGATCCAGGGGGATTTGGACTCTGACTGGGTAGATTCAGGCAGGGTGGCGAGGAATAGTCTTGAGAACGTTATCTGGGAAGAGTTTGACTCTGGGACCCCTGATGACGTGGACAGGATTCTGGGGAGACTTAGTGTGGCCACATGTTTACTGGATCCGTGTCCCTCCTGGTTAATATTGGCTTCCCGGGAGGTTACACGAGGCTGGCTCCAGGGAATTATTAATGCTTCATTGAGTGAGGGTTACTTCCCCACGGCCTTGAAAGAGGCGGTGGTGAGGCCTCTCCTCAAGAAGCCTTCCCTGGACCCGGCAGTATTAGCCAACTATCGTCCTGTTTCCAACCTTCGCTTTGTGGTGAAAGTTGTCGAGAGTG
The DNA here is from genome assembly GCF_059756535.1 of Pantherophis guttatus. Lineage (NCBI taxonomy): Eukaryota > Metazoa > Chordata > Lepidosauria > Squamata > Colubridae > Pantherophis > Pantherophis guttatus. Next base: position 280,494,525 of record NC_142064.1, read on the forward strand.
TGGTCGCACAACAGTTTCCGCAGTACCTGGAGGAAACGTCTTATCTAGATCCATTCCAGTCGGGTTTCAGGCCCGGGCACAGCATGGAAATGGCATTGGTCACGTTGGTAGATGATCTCTGGAGGGCTCGGGACAGGAGTTGCTCCTCTGTTCTGGCCCCGTTAGACCTCTCAGTGGCTTTTGATACCATCGACCATGGTATCATGCTGCACCGGTTGAAGGAGTTGGGGATGGGGGGCACCGTGTTATGGTGGTTCTCCTCCTTTCTCTCAGACCGGTCGCAGTTCGTGTTGGCAGGAGGGCAGAGGTTGACCTCGAGGCCTCTTATATGTGGAGTGCCTCAGGGGTCGGTCCTCTCGCCCCTTCTGTTCAACATTTATGTGAAGCCGCTGGGCAAGATCATCTGTGGCTTTGGGGTGAAGTACCATCAGTACGCTGATGACACCCAGCTGTACATCTCCACCCCAGGCCACCCCAACAATGCCCTTGAAGTGATGTCCCAGTGCCTGGAGGCTGTGCGGATCTGGATGGGGAGACACAGGCTCAAGCTCAACCCTTCCAAGACTGAGTGGCTGTGGTTCCCGGCATCCCGATATAGTCAGTTGACTCCATCACTGACTATTGGGGGCGAGTCTTTGGCCCCCTCAGATAGGGCTCGCAACTTGGGCGTCCTCCTGGATGCACGGCTGTCTTTAGAACAGCATATGACGGCCGTGGCCAGGGGGGCTTTTTATCAGGTTTGCCTGATTCGCCAGTTGCGTCCCTTTCTTGATCGGGATTCCCTGTGCACAGTCACTCATGCCCTCGTCACCTCTCGCCTGGACTAAAGCATCGCTCACTACATGGGGCTCCCCTTGAAGGGCACCTGGAGGCTCCAACTGGTCCAGAATGCAGCCGCGCGGATAGTCACGGGAGCCGCATGGCGCTCCCATACAACACATCTCCTGCATGAGCTGCACTGGCTCCCAGTGGTCTTCTGCGTGCGCTTCAAGGTGTTGGTTATCACCTTTAAAGCGCTCCATGGCATAGGACCTAGTTATCTTTGAGACCGCCTGCTGCTACCGATGGCCTCCCATTGATCTGTGCACTCCCACAGAGAGGGCCTCCTCGGGGTGCCATCAGCCAAACAATGTAGGCTGGTGACCCCCAGGGGGAGGGCCTTCTCTGTGGGGGCACCTACCCTCTGGAATCAGCTGTCCCCAGAGAAAAGGAGAATCCAAGACCTCGGTGCCTTCCGCCGTGCCCTTAAAACCTTCTTTTTCCAGCAAGCCAGGCTGGCCTAACACTGTTTAAAATGTTTTTAATTGTTTGTTATTGTTTTTAATCATGGGGCCAAATTTATATATATCTTTTTAATTGTATTTTAATGTTTGTAGTTTATGTTTTTACTTGGCTATTCACCGCCCTGAGTCCTCAGGGAGAAGGGTGGTATACAAATTTAAAAATAAATAAATAAATAAATAAATAAATAAATAAATAAATAAATAAATAAATAAATAATAAATAAAATGGGATAGACTTTGCTGAGTGTGGGAAGAGTGACCCATATAAATTTTAAGTCCACAAAGCTGGAATGGTAAATTCGGTATGGTCTCCCTGAAGCCCCAATGGGGGGAACAAGCAGCTGCTAAAATGGCTTGCAGAGAGTGAAACAATGATTCCTTTTAGCAATCTGCTAACCAAATCTACATCTCCACATTCACAAGTACAATAATGCATATCTAGCAGAAATTAAATTGCTAAATTAACACACATCAAGCAGTAAGCCCACTGCAGTTATTTAGCCTTTGCTTTCAAGCCAACTTCTGTTCTTGCTGTTAGCTGCTCTTTTGTATTCAGGTCTGGTCTTAAAACGATAATGTAGCATTTGGGAATGAAGATGCAGCCCAATAAGCCGGCACTGGAGGACAAGATGGAGAAGACCTGCACGGCCACCATGTATTTCCCCTTGGTGCTCAGGTAGGTGGGCACAAAGGAGATCCAGACGCTGCAGAAGACCAGCATGCTGAAGGTGATCAGCTTGGCTTCGTTGAAGGCCCCAGGGAGGTTCCTGGCCAGGAAAGCCACCACAAAGCAGACAGCAGCTTGGAAGCCCATGTAGCTAAGGGCACCATAAAACATGGCGACGGAGCCTTCATTGCATTGCAGGATGATCTCTCCAGACTGGGACTGCATATCAGACTCAGGAAATGGAGGAGAGGTTCCCAGCCAGAATGTGCAGATGACCATTTGGATGCCAGAACAAGAAATAATAATGGAGTTGGCCAAGCTCTTCCCCAGCCACTTCCTTGCCTTGCTCCCTGGCTTTGTTGCCAAGAAGGCCAGCACCACCGTGACCGTTTTGGCCAAAACAGAAGAGACGGCAACCGAGAAGATGATGCTAAAGACAGTTTGTCAGAGGAGGCAAGTGGTAGTCCTTGGCTGACCAATGAATAAGAAGGAGGACGAGAAAGAAAACAGGAGGGAGATGAGGAGGACAAAGGAGAGGTCTTGATTGTTGGCTTTGACCAAAGGAGTTTCCAGGAATTTAATGAAGATGATTAACACAAAGGCTGTGATTAAGCAGAAGAAGAGGGCAAGGGAAGTCAGGATGATCCCCAGATAGTCTTTGTAGGACAGGAAGGTTTGGATCTTGGGGAGACATTGAACTTGGGCCTTATTTGGATGCTGATCAGCAGGACACTTGCTGCAATAATCTGCATCTGAAAAGAAAAGAAATGTAGCATGTAGCATGATTAATGCCTTCCTTCTGGAATGAATATTGTATTATGCTGTTTTCCATCTGTGAGTTCTGATGATTGAAACCCAAACAGGGCATTCACTGAGAAATGCTCCTTTTCTGAGAAAATATGGAGTAAAAGGAAGCTTGCTTGAATTATTATAACAAAAAGACTTTTTCAGAAGCAATGCAATGGTAGATGAAGAGAGCTCAGAATAAAAATTTCACCAGGGAATTGACATAAGAGCCATGGTGGCACAGTGGTTAGAATGTAGTACTGCAGGCTACTTCTCTTGTCTGCTGGCTGTTTGGCAGTTCACCGACTCAAGGTTGACTCAAGGTTCTGAGGTCGGTAAAGTAAGGACCCAGATTATTGGGGACAATATGCTGATTCTCTAAACCTCTCAGAGCGGGAGTGTAAAAGCACTGTGAAGCTTTATAGCTGTGAAGTACTATTGCTGTTGCTGTAAGAAAGTCTATATGGCCACAATATCTGGAAATACTTCCTTAGATCCTTTTAAACTGGTTGAAAGCACAGAGTTTGAACCAGGGGTGGGATTCAGAACCTTTAGCAATGGGTTCACTGCCCCATTGCTGGATGGGGGTGGCCATGGTAGGCATGCCTAGTCGGCTGCCTGCACCATGGCAGGAGGGGGACGTTTTGCCCTCCGCAGGCTCCGGACGCTTTCTTTGAGCCTCCGGGAGGGCAAAAACTGCTTCCCCTGGGGTCTGGAGGCTCTCCGGAGGCCAGAAACAGGCCCGTTTCCGGACTTCCAGAGCTTCCGGGAGGCCAGTTTTTTGCCCTCCCAGAGCCTCCGCAAGGCCCCTGCACTTACCTGGAATGATGAACAGGCCATGTGGAGACTCCTGAGAGGGGCGGGGTGGGGTGGGCATGGCGAGCCGGTGGTGGCATTTGGGGGTTTGCTGAACCCCAGCAATCCTTGGCTAGAGGATTGCCCGAACCCTGCCGAACCCCCAGGAGCCCACCCCTGGTTTGAACCCAAATATCAGTGAAAGTGATGAAGTAAATAGACAGGGCGACTGCTTATGGGATGGAGGTCCACAAGCAAGGTCTTACTCTAGAGAAAGTCCATTTGTAGTACACATCTACCATGCTCCAGTTACCATATAAGAACATAGGATCTCTATTATTGGCCTGGACTCTGAAGGAGGAGCTTAAAAGCTTGCACTCCCAGACTGTTGGTTTGGTTCCAAAATAAACAAATAAACCAGATCTATGGGACAGATGCCAGTTTGGTGTATCCAGTTTGATATAATGGTTAAGGCATCAAACTAGAAACCGGGAGACCATGAATTCTACTGTCACCTTAGGCACAAAGCGAACTTGCTTTTTATTCTGATCGCTGTAAATCCATTTCCTCTTGCCACATTTTTCAATGGAACAATGGGATGGAATTCTTTAATTGTAAATCTCTTGGAGCACATGTTTCAGAAGTCAAAGACAGCAATTCTTTATTTCAGAATGCATCTTAGTGATTCCTGGCCCAGGTCACAAAGTCCAGCTTTTTCTTCAGCAGGACACCTACCTTCCTGAGTCGAGATGGTCCCTTCTGCACACAAGGAACAGCCATAGCAGCAAAGTGGTTTCCCCTCCAGTACCATTTTGGCTTCTCCGGGACGACATCTTCTAGTACACCTGGAATGACGAAACGTCTAACAACAACAAAAAGACATTACCACCACATGTGAGATGCTGTCCGTGAAAATGAGCTGAAACAGGGTCTGCTGCTCAAGTAGGCAGTTGGACTTGGAAGTCCAAGGTCCCTTCCATCTCTATGCTATGTGTTCTATGTTCTAAGCTGAGTTTTTGTGAAGGGCCCAATTCGTTTTGATGGTTGACAGTGGTCTTGCACTCAAATCTCCTTAAACTCTAGTCTATGACACTGGAAACTGATAGAACTGGAAAGCAATCTACTCTCAAGATTGTGCTGGGTATGTGGCTGTGATTTTAACAGCCAATCTTGTAAAATTAAAAAATGTAATCTAATGGTTCTCAACCTTTTCTTCACCACAGGCCCTCTTTAAATAACTTTTGTGGCCATGGATCGTAGCTATGGTCCCCCAAAGCTTAACTCAAGATTTAAATCATAACATTTCTTCAAGACTTCGCGGACCCCCTGTGACGCGGAATGGGATAACTTGCCACAACCAACTCGCTGCAGCCAAGTCATCATGGCCAACTTGCCACAGCCAACTCACAGCATGGCCAACTCACCACTGGACAACTTGCCATGGGACAACTTGCTGTGGGACAATTTAACAATTCTATTTAATTATTTAAGTTTTTTTTTAATCTTTGCCATTCACATTTCATTCTGTCCCCCCTTTTGCATCCTTTCCTTAATGATTCTATTCCACCATTTCTTTGACAATAGTGTAAATCTTGTCCCACAGTGAGTTGTTCCATGATGAGATGGCCATGGCGAATTGGGACTCGAGAGGGAGAGAATAGATGGGGGCGGGGCCAGTCAGAGGTGGTACTTACTGGTTCTCAGAACTACTCAAAATTTCCACTACTGGTTCTCCAGAACTGGTCAGAACCTGCTGAATACCACCTCTAGACTGGACAACCAAACATTTAGTAAGGGCTGTAAAGCACTATGAAGCGATATATAAATCTAAGTGCTATTGCTATTGTTATAATAATGCAGGATCCAATCTGGGTCGGTCACCGGGACCAGAGGTTTTGTCTTCCGAGCTTTCGGATTTGTTGGAGCCCATCCTCAGGGAACTTCTCTCTAGCAGAGTCTGCGCTGTTCTGTGTGTGTATTTATAGTGCCTATTGTAAGTGACGTTTTAGAAGTTGATTGGGGTGTGTTGATGGCTATTGATGGCTTGCTTTTAAGTCATTAGCTGTTGTTTGTTTGTATGCCCAGCTCTCACCTTCTAAGTACTTGATAGACTGGTGGTAAATCCGCACTCCTGTTGACTAATGAGAGGCCTGTTTCCCAGGCTTCAATTACTTCCCTGGCTGTTTTTGTGCCTGCTCGTCCAACAAACTTAGTTGCTGGAAAATCAAATGTGTGTCCTTTTTCATATCAGTATGTTTAAATATAATACTCTCTATATACTATTTTTATAAAAAATTGACATTCTACTGTTTTTGAACTTTAATGAATTAAAGGAAAACTATTAGAATTTCACCCAAATGAGATGGATGGATTACACCTACCTGGCTAAAATGCCTGGACCATCTCTCCTGATCAAGGATGAAATTGGTCTCTGAGGAGCCCCAATGCCTGCGTATTTCTCCAAACTTGGTGGCCCGGGTAGATTGGTTCGAGAAGGTCTCCCATTTCACAATATCAAAACTGGCACTCAACTCCCCTTTCTCATCCAAATACACGCCTTCCAGAGAGGAGTTGTAGAACTGGGTGTTTCCCAGAAAAGAGTGAAGCTAAAGTCAAGACAATCAATCATGTTCAGAGAACAGGAAACCAAGTCTAATAATTCCATCTGCCTGTAAAATCTTAGGGCCAATAGAAAGTATAATCTTAGAATTGGTTTTTCTAATTGTTTTTTTTTATTTTTAGTTGCTTATTTACAACTGCTTCTTATTCTTTTTTTTTATTGCAAAAGTTTTACAATTACATTTTCACCCCTTTTCCCCCCCCCACCACCACCCCCAAACTTCCCAACCTCCCTAACCCTCCCTAACCCTCCCCTCCCCCCAGACTTCCCTATAATATACTTATATCTGGTAAAGAAAGATAAAAAAAAACACAAAAAACCCCTTAATATAACACTTATGTAAAAACTTGAACCCCTCCCTCCCCTTTATAATTTTTCTTTTTACCCTCATTACATTAAAATATTTCTAATACATTATTTTCAAATAAAAGCTATTTGATACTTTCTAGTTTGATATTTGTTCTGAACATATTCTATCCACCTTTTCCATTCCCATTCATAAGTCTCTTGTGAACAGTCTTTTAAATATGCTGAAATCTTCGCCATCTCTGCAAAACTGGCCATCTTCAAAGTCCATTCCTCAATAGTGGGCAAAGCTTCATTTTTCCAATATTTACCTATCAACAATCTTGCTGCTGTTATCATATACAATATCAGTTTTGTTTCACCCGATGTAAAACCCTTAACTATACCCAATAAAAACAATTGTGGAGAGAATTGAATTTTTTTCTTCAAAACATTCCGCATGACCCACCAAATTTTTATCCAAAAAGCCTTAACTTTCCTACAGGTCCACCAAACATGATAATACGTAGCATCCAAACATTCACATCTCCAGCATTTTGGCTGAATATTAGGGTACATACATGACAACTTTTTGGGATCTAAATGCCATCTATAAAACATTTTATAAAAATTTTCCCTCAGGTTCTGCGACTGTGTAAATTTAACATTCTGAACCCAAATTTTTTCCCATGTTTCCAACATCACTGGTTCTTCAAAATTTTGTGCCCACTTAATCATACAATCTTTAACTAATTCAGTTTCTGAATCCCTTTCTAGCAAAACATTATAAAGCCTTTTGATATGCATTGGACCTTTCTCTTTTATATGTCTAACCAATTCTTCCTCGTGCAACATAATACCAGTTTTTTGGTCCTCTTTCCATCTCAATTGTAATTGATTATATTGTAACCAAGTTAAATTAATCCCTTCGTCCAACAGTGTCTGCAATGTCTTCAGCTGCCATCTGCCCGCATCTGTAAAAAGAACCTCTTTGTATAAACCCCCCCCGAGTGACATTATATTTGTATTCCACAAAGTATGACCAAGATCCAGCCATAGCGGTATTTTATAATCCCATTTAAATCGGTGCTTCTTCCAAACTCTCATCAAAGAGTCTCTAAGTATATGACTTTTAAATACTTTATCAACTTTGTCATCATAAAATAAGTAAGCATGCCATCCAAATTCAAGATCAAAACTTTCTGCATTCAATATTCCAGCCTTTTTCCTTCCAAACCAATCACTTGTTAAAGTTAAAGCTGCTGCATCATAATATAACTGTAGGTTTGGAAGTTTAAGACCTCCTCTTTCTGGAACATCTTGCATAATTTTCAATTTCACTCTCGGCTTTTTCTCGTTCCAGACAAACTTATTGACTCCAGTTTGCCAGACTTTCAATTGTTTATCACTTTTAAGCACCGGAATCATTTGAAACAAAAAAAGAAATCTTGGCAAAATGTTCATCTTAACTGCTGCTATTCTTCCAAGTAGAGACAGCTGCAGTTTTTTCCAAGTCTCCATGTCTTTCTGCACCTCTCGCCACAACACCTCATAATTATTTTGAAACAATTTCATGTTTGATTCTGCAACCTGAACTCCTAGATATTTTACCTTAGGTACAGTCTCAAAACCTGCCCTCCTTTCAAGCTCATGTTTACGATCTTGTGTCATATTTTTAGCTATCATTTTAGTCTTTTTTGGATTCAGTCTAAAACCTGAAACTTTACCATAGTCTTGTATAATGTCCTTCATCAGGATTATTGATTCCATTGGTTGTGATAGGGTAACAACCAGATCGTCTGCAAATGCCTTTATTCTGTAATCCTCTTGCCTAATCATTATACCTTTCAAGATATTAGAGTCCCGTATTGTATTTAGCAAGACTTCTAGTGTTAAAATAAATAAAAGTGGGGACAACGGACATCCCTGTCTTGTTCCTTTTTCAATTTTAAACTCTGTTGTCAAACTTCCATTAATAATGATCTGTGCCTTTTGCTCTTGGTAAATTGCTGAAATTGCCTGTATAAATTGATCCCCAAAATCCATCTTTTTTAAAGTCTTTAGTAGAAAATTCCAATCCACTCTATCAAAGGCCTTCTCTGCATCCAAAAAGACCAGCACTGCAGGAATCTGTTTATTCTTCTCAAGATATTCCAATAAATCTATTACTTGCCTTACATTATCCTTCATATGTCTGCCCTCGATAAATCCCGCTTGATCATCATGAATCACCTTTTGGATTACTGGCATCAACCTGTTGGCTAATACTTTCACATAGATTTTATAATCTGTATTCAAAAGAGATATTGGTCTGTAGTTCTCTGGTTTTTTAGGACCGACTTGTTCTTTTGGTATCAAAGATATGTAAGCTGTTGTCCATGATGGGGGTATTTTACCCCCTTGTTCAATATTGCAAAATAAATCTCTGAGTTGTTCCACCATTTCAGCTTGCAAAGTTTTGTAATACACTGCGGTCAAACCATCCGTGCCAGGAGCTTTGGCTGTTTTTAGCTGTTTAATTGCTACTATTATCTCCTCCTTTGTTATAGGATAATTCATTCTTTCCTTTTGTTGATCAGTAATTTTTGTAACTCTCTTATCGTTTAAATATTTTTCTATAAGTCCATTCTGCACCTCCTCTTTGGCATATAGTTTGGTATAATAGTCCACAAAAGCTTCTTTAATTAATTTTTGTTGAAAAATTTCTTTCCCTCCAATATCAATACTATCAATAGTCCATATACTTTGTTTTTTCCTCAATGTGTAAGCCAACCATCTGCCCGGTTTATTAGCGTTACAAAATGTATTGTGCTTCGCATATTGTAAGTTTGTTGCAACTTGTTTAGAGTTCATGTAGATAAGTACCCCTCTCATATAAGCTTTACTTGCGTCCCACACAATTTCTATTGGGGTACCTTTATTCAAATTTATTTCAAAAAATTCTTTCAAATGCTTTTTAAGTTCTGTTGTGTTTTTTTCATATCTGAACAAGTTCTCATTTAATCTCCAAGAACGTCTCTCAACCTTATCCATCTCAATTTCTATCCATACTGGGCTATGGTCAGTCAAAGTTCTTGGAAAAATCTTTGTTCTTTTTGTCTTGACAAGTAGATCATCTGACAACAAAATGAAATCAATCCTAGAGAAGGATCTATGTCTATCTGAATAAAAAGTATAATCCAGTTCTTTTGGATTATGTATTCTCCAAATATCTTTTAGTTCCAAATCTTCTTTCATATCGAAAAAGGTCTGAGGTAACCTAATCCTAGATTTCGCTGAACTCCTTTTGTCTAATTTAGAGTCTATTACTCCATTCCAGTCTCCCATGATTAAAATAGATGTATAGTCCCATTGTAGTATTTTAGTGTGTAACATTTTATAGAAATAATCCTGTTGTTGGTTGGGAGCATAAATTCCTATCAAAAGAATTTGGCCATATGTTGTAAGTAATTCAATTGCTACAAACCTACCATCTTCATCTGTTTCTATAACTTTAGCCGTAAATTTCTTATTTACATAGATAACCACCCCATTCTTTTTTTGCAACGTTGAAGATATAAAATGTATTCCTAATTTGGAGTTTATCAAGTATTTTTGATCTTGAACTGTAATATGCGTTTCTTGTAGACAAATTATATCATTATTAAATTGTTTCAAATATGTAAATAATTTCTTCTTTTTCTGTGCTGAATTCAACCCATTCACATTCCAAGATAAACACTTAAGCATCATCTTCATCTTTCTGGAGCAAAGAGCAGAATAACCGAATATCATCCATGATCTTCGGAGTCGCTCCCCCCATGGCTCCAGTCTCTTGTGTAGTAGTCTTAGCTCCCTTCTTGTCTTGTCTTTCCTGTTGTTGTTGTTGCTTTTGTTTAAGTAATTTAGATTGAGCTCGAGTTATACGTTGATCCTTAACTTCGATCATCCGAACCGGGTCCAAGATTGGAGAAGATTCCAGCAGAGGCTCATCCAGAAAACCTCCTTCTGCGCCTTGCATTTCCTCTGGTTCCTGCTTAGACTGTTCTTGCAATTCTCGTTGAGGTTGATTCTCATCACTCTCCTTAATCTCCAAAACTGTAGATGTACGTGGGGATTTATTTTATTTTATTTTATATTGGATTTCTATACCGCCCTTCTCCCTGAGGACTCAGGGCGGTGTACAGCCAGATTAAAAAACATGCAGAACAAATATTAAAAACAATTAAAAGATATATAAATTTGGCCCAATTAAAACTCATTTACCAATTAAAAACGTTTAAAACATTTAAAAACAGTTAAAAATTTCATCTTAAGCCAGCCCGGCTTGTTTAAATAAATGGGTTTTAAGGGCGCGACGGAAGGCACTGAGGTCTTGGATTCTCCTTATCTCTGGGGGGAGCTGATTCCAGAGGGTAGGTGCCCCCACAGAGAAGGCTCTCCCCCTGGGGGTCACCAGCCTACATTGTCTGGCTGATGGCACCCCGAGGAGGCCCTCTCTGTGGGAGCGCACGGGTCGATGGGAGGTCATTGGTAGCAGCAGGCGGTCTCGAAGATAGCTAGGCCCTATGCCATGGAGCGCTTTAAAGGTGATAACCAACACCTTGAAGCGCACCCAGAAGACAACTGGGAGCCAGTGCAGCTCGCGCAGGAGCGGTGTTACATGGGAGCGCCATGCTGCTCCCGTCACTACCCGCGCTGCTGCGTTCTGGACCAGCTGGAGCCTCCGGGTGCTCCTCAAGGGGAGCCCCATGTAGAGAGCGTTGCAATAGTCAAGGCGAGAGGTGACGAGGGTGTGAGTGACTGTGCACAGGGAATCCCGATCAAGAAAGGGCCGCAACTGGCGAATCAGGCGAACCTGACAAAAGGTCCCCCTGGTTACAGCCGTCAGATGTTCCTCCAAGGACAGCTGCATATCCAGAAGGACTCCCAGATTGCGAGCCCTCTCTGTGGGGGCCAATGACTCGCCCCCAATAGTCAGTGATGGAGTCAACTGACTATATCGGGATGCCGGGAGCCACAGCCACTCAGTCTTGGAAGGGTTGAGCTTGAGCCTGTTCCTCCCCATCCAGACCCGTACAGCCTCCAGGCACTGGGACATCACTTCAAGGGCATCGTTGGGGTGGCCTGGGGTGGAGATGTACAGCTGGGTGTCATCAGCGTACTGGTGGTATCTCACCCCAAAGCCACGGATGATCTCACCCAGCGGCTTCACATAAATGTTGAACAGAAGGGGTGAGAGGACCGATCCCTGCGGCACTCCACAAATGAGAGGCCTTGAGGTCGACCTCTGCCCCCCTGCCAACACAAACTGCGACCGGTCGGAGAGAAAGGAGGAGAACCACCGCAACACGGTGCCTCCCACCCCCAACTCTTCCAGCCGGTGCAGCATGATACCATGGTCGATGGTATCAAAAGCCGCTGAGAGGTCTAACAGGACCAGAACAGAGGAACAACCCCTGTCCCGAGCCCTCCAGAGATCATCAACCAACGCGACCAATGCCGTTTCTGTGCTGTGCCCAGACCTGAAACCCGACTGGAACGGATCTAGATAAGATGTTTCATCCAGGAATTGCGGAAACTGTCGTGCGACCACACTCTCAACAACCTTCGCCATAAAGCGAAGGTTGGAGACAGGACGATAGTTGGCCAATATTGCCGGATCCAGGGACGGCTTCTTGAGGAGAGGCCTCACCACCGCCTCTTTCAAGGCAGTGGGGAAGTAACCCTCACTCAACGAAGCGTTGATAACACCCTGGAGCCAGCCTCGTGTAACCTCCCGGGAAGCCAGTACCAACCAGGAGGGACACGGGTCCAGTAAACATGTGGCCGCACTAAGTCTCCCCAAAATCCTGTCCACATCATCAGGAGTCACAGCATCAAACTCCTCCCAGATAACATTCTCAAGACTATTCCTCGTCACCCTGCCCTGATCTACCCAGTCAGAGTCCAAATCCCCCCGGATCTGGGTGATTTTGTCATACAGGTATTGTCCGAAATCCTCCGCCCTGCCTTCTAAGGGATCCTCCCGCACTCCCGGATGGAGCAGGGCGCGGGTCACCCTAAACAGGGCAGCCGGACGATTCCCTGATGACGCAATAGAGGCGGAAAAGTAGTTAGACTTTGCCGTCTCTATCGCCACTAGGTAGGCCTTAATATGCAACCTTACCAGTGTTCGATCAGATTCAGCGAGACTGGCCCTCCAACCGCTCTCCAGGCGTCTTTTCCAGCGCTTCATTTCCCTCAGCTCCTCAGTAAACCAAGGAGCCGCACGGGATCGGCATCGGGTCAGAGGCCGCAAAGGCACAACTCGGTCCAAGGCCCCACCAGCCGCCCGATCCCAGGCGGCTACCAGGTCCTCGGCCGAGTCATGTGCTAGATCCTCAGGAAATGGCCCAAGCTCCGTCTGGAACCTATCAGGATCCATCAGGCGCCTGGGGCGGATCCATCTAATTGGATCCACCTCCCTGCGGCGAGGGGTCGCGGTTCGAAGATCTAGGCGAAGGAGTGAGTGGTCAGACCATGACAAGGGTTCCATGTCTATATCCCCTATAACAAGACCACTCAACCACTGGCCAGAGACAAAAATCAGATCCAGAGTGTGACCTCCCCTGTGAGTAGGGCCATGAACTAACTGGGTCAGGTCCATGGCCGTCATGGAAGCCATGAACTCCCGAGCCACCTCAGACGTTTCACCGACGGATGGCAAGTTCTTTGATGGTGTTCTTTCCTTAAGAATAGTAGTGTAGAAATGCTCTGCCTTCTCCACGGTGTTCAAACGATATCTTTCTCCCTTGTATCTCAAAATTATACCAACTGGGGCGTCCCACCGAAATGGTATCTGTTGATTTTGCAATTCTTTAACAAGAAAGCCGAATTCTTTTCTGGTTTTCAACATTTTAGGAGGTAATTCTTTATAAATTCCAATTCGTGAGCCCCCCACTTGCACAGAGGTGTAAAAGGATTTTTGCAGGATGTCATTTCTTATTTCTCTGTCTGTAAAATATATGACCACATCTCTGGGCAATTGTCTTTGTCTGGCCACCCAAGAATTCACTCTATAAATTTTATCTATTTTGTGAAAAACCACATCGGGATTAACTTGTAAAATCTTGGCCAGAGCCTCAGAACAAACCTGTCTCAAATCCTGTCTATCCTCTTCTCGAATTCCTCGAAGCCGTATTGCAAACTCCATTGCCCTGAATTGTACCATCATAATTTCATTTTCAACTCTCTGCATTTTATTGTCAACATCAGCAATTTTATAATCATTGTCTTTCATCTTAACATTAACTTCTGATTTAAATTCTTCAACTTTAGAATTAACTTTAATAATAAATTCTGCCAGGCCAGACGCCACTTCTGATATTTTTTTGGTCACCTTGTTTTGATTCTGTTTCACCATATCTTTAACTTCATTAATTTCCTGCATAAATTCCTGGTGTGACTTTTGAAGTTTGTCATCTATCTCCTATTGAGATTTTTGAAATTTATCATCCAGAATTTTAGAAATAAATTCTTTTAAATCTCCCACGTCAAAATCTTTTTTCTGAGTCTGTGTCTGTTGTTCAGGGGGAGGCTGTGTTTTATGTGTGGGAGATCCACCTCCTGTTGCCTTCGCTTCCTGCTTCTTTGAGGCCATCCTGCCACGTGAGCTAGTTTTACTAAAAAAGGAAGTTCTTCTTCCTCTCCCACCTCCACAAAGACTTCTGAAAAAGTCCCCCAGATTTATTCAAATAAAAACTAAAGTAAAGCAAAGTCCAGTATTGAAAAGGGAGAAATTTCTCTCTTATTCTCTTGTTACAAGCGAAGCAACTTCGTAACAGTTTAGAAACTTTGTGACAAAGCAAGATGAGTTCAGCAATCCACACTCGGCAGCTCGTTAACTCTAAGGCTAAGTGCCATGTTTTTACAGTTCACTTTCACTCATCCGCATTTTTTCGCTCAGATTAGAAAGCCAAGAAAACTCTAATACTTGCGATTCCGAGTTTCAGGGTTCAAGTAAAAATATGCTGCTTGTTAAGGCTAGTTCCTTTCCTTTAAATTTGAAGTTTCCTGTAGCCGGCTTGATCTGCAAAAGCAGACTTGTCCCACGCCGCCCGGAGTCCAGCAGGTTGAACTGGAGCCGCTCCTGTTCCCTCCCCTATTCCCTGGGGGGGTTGCAGGGGCTCAACCTGTGCCCTGCGATCTCTCTTCAAAATTCCTAAGGATTTTGAAGTTTTCGAGCCGCTTCTTAGTTGCGAAGCGGCTCTACAAGCGGCGGGGCTGGCGGAGCTTCAAAAGGCACCGGCGCCACCGAAGACGAGGAAACCGGAAGCCAAGTTGCTTATTTGCAACTGCTTCTTATTCTTGTCTTTAATTGCGTGAACCACCCAGAGATAGGCATGTGAGATGGGTATTTATCAGTGGTGGGTTCCTCCCGGTTCGGCCCGGTTCTGCCGAGCCGGTAGCAGTGACGATATGAAGTCACCGAACCGGTTCTGGCCCCTCTGCCCTCCCTGCCCCCCACCCCCCGTGTTATTCTTAGCTTTTATTTGGCCCCACCCCCAATCTATTGCTGCCTCCTGAGTCCAAGCTGATGGCTAGAGGGAAAAAACTGTTTAAACTCTTGCCGCGGAACTTCAAAGGGCCGCCCTACAGCTGATCAGTGTTAAAAGAAAACAAATGAGTAGACCAGTGCCTGCAAAAATAAATGGGTAGACCGGTGCCTGCAAAAATAAATGGGTAGATCGGTAGAGCTCTGCAAGCAGTTAAAAGCCTGGTAGACCAATACCTCTGCTAAATCCTAAATAATTGTCACATGACCATCAAGCCACACCCATCAAATAAGCCATGCCCACAGAACCGGTAGTAAAAAAATTTAAAACCCACCCCTGCTTCAAATGATCACTAAATGAACTATTATAACCTATCCAGCAGAAAATAGGGAATGGAAGAATATCGGAAGGATAGGGAAGAAATCTATGGAGATTCTCAGTTATCCAGGTCATGGTTGTTCCAAAGGTGCTTTTTTCAAGAGGCAACTGGACTTTCTGGTTTTTCTTTGAAGATGTTTCACTTCTCATCCAAGAAGCTTCTTCAGCTCTGATTGAAATCCTTCCATTTCCCGTCATCCGGTCAGAGCTGAAGAAGCTTCTTGGATGAGCAGAGAAACGTCTTCAAAGAAAAACCAGAACGTCCAGTTGCCTCTTGAAAAAAGCACCTTTGTGACGATAGTGAAGAAGGAAGTTAGCATAGCAGAAAGCCCTACTGAGTAATGGAGAGACCAAACTGGTCTACAAGAAAGACCAAATGATGAACAGAAAAGAGACATGATAAGGCAGGGGTGTCAAACTCAAGGTCCATGTGCTGGATCCCTCCTACTGAGTAGAGATGAAATGCTCTGAAGTCTGCTACTGGTTCGATTCACTACCGGTTCGCTTTGCATGTGCATGCACAATGCGCACCAAATGAGTGCTTTGAGCGCATGCACACCGCAGGCGCTACCACACAGCACTGGTAAAGGAGGATTAAGAAGTCTTTTCTGAGTCTTCAAAGGTAAGTAGAACAGTGACGGGGGAACAGCTGTGCTGCGTGATTTAGATTCGCTAGAAAGCAGGATTTCCTGCTTTCTAGCGAATATAAATTGAGCAGCACAGCTGATCGTCGGAAATACAGGTTCACCCGAAACGGTAGCATTTTTTCAAACTACCAGTTCACCCGAACCAGTAGCAGTTATTACTATCAGTTCGGGCGAACCAGGCCGAACCCGTAGCATTTCACCCCTGCCGCTAAGTGGTTAAATCTGGCCCGCGGGGCTCCTCTGGAAACAACGAAATTTCTCCTTAATTCCAAATGGTAGGCAGAGCAGATAACAACAAGACCTAGCCATGGCTAAGAGAAGGAAAATCAAAGAAAGAGACAGAGGAGTAATTCTGGCTGCACAAGACCAAGCCTTAAGAACAAATGCATTCAAAGCCAGAATTGAAAAGACAGTGAAAACAGCAAACACAAACACGAACTCTGCAAGCAAGGTAAAGCAGTGGACAAGCCAGTGAGCGGCTGCAAGAAGATCACACAAACAATTGTGCAATAAAGAAGCAACGGTGGTGCATTGGAACATCTGCAAGAAATACCATTTGCCTTCAAGGAACAACTGGCGGGACCAAAAAATGAACAAAGGAACAGAAAATGAAGAAGTAAAAAGTGTTCTGGGACTTTAGAATACAAGCAGACTAGCACCTGCCACATAACACCCCAGACTTAACAATTGCTATTTCCCAACCTATTCCTGCTTTTCCATTGTTCTGGTATCCTCTTTTTTGTAAAACTGTTGGTGTTTTCTTTCCCTTGATATTGAAAGCTTCCCTACTTCCTTCAAGTGGAGACTTAGTTTGCAAGTCCTCTCTTTCTCATTCACTATTTGGGGAAGATTAGAACCATGACACGCATATGCAGTTCAACAAAAAATCACCTTCCACATTAGTGCTAGGGAATTAAAACAGCTGAGGCATGGCAATCTGCTCTGCCGTGCTAATCAGCTGCGAAGATAAAGGTAAGGAAAGCGTGGGGGGTGGGGCGGGGTGGACCCAGCTGATCATCGGAGTGAACCGGTTCACTCCCAGCTGATTGTTGGAATGACCGGTTCACTCCCAGCTGATTGTCGGAATGACCGGTTCACCCAAACCGGTCCAAACTGGTACAATCCCACCCCTGAAAAAACCTCCAAGTGCTTCAATGACCCTCTAAAAGGATGGAAATGACCAGCTGTCTGCAAGGAATATAAATCGTTCCATTCCTCGCTAGTCTGTCAGAGTTGAAGAAGTTTCTTGGATGAGAAGTGAAACGTCTTTAAAAGCAACAAAAACCCAAGAAAGTCCAGTTGCCTCATGAAAAAGCAACTTTGTGACACCCAATGATTTAGTCACAGAACTTTCCATAACCTGAACATTAGTAGGGGAAAAAAAGATATTTGGAGGGGAAGGAACATGAGTTGGATGGATTGGTCCAAGTGTTGTTTCAAGGACCTGAAGACCCAGCCTAGGAGACACAAGAAACTGAACGTTCTGCAAAATTACAAAATGGATTTCTTTGAAACCTCCTAAAATATAGCCTACGACAACACATCAACTGTTCTCAACCTTAGATGGCAACTCAAGAAAGCAGGATGACCACTCGGGGAAGGGGGGGGATCTGTACCTGCCATGCTGGAATACTGTGTGATCTCAGCCCATCTTCACCTCCAGGTCTTATCCTGTGGGTTCTCCAAGACAGGGCCCTATCGATGGCCTTCGACACGGCCTGCACAAGACTGGAAATGCGGTAGCTGTCCATGGAGAAAATGTTGTCCACAAACTCTTCACTTGGGACCTCCAGAATCTCCTGCTTTTTGCATCTTCTCCTCCATTTGACTGACAATGCGGGCTTTGAAAGCAAGCATTCAAAGGCTGCCAGTCCAAATTCGTTCATAGTATCAAAAAATGTTTGAAAATTGTCATTGCTAACCTTTTTCTCCTGATGACATACGAAAGAGAAAAAGCCATGGATTTGCTTGTCAATGAAAAGGTCATAATCAAAATTCAACGTGAGGTCCCACAAAGCTGTTGTGATCCAGGTTTTTCCCACAATGGGGATCCTATATTTCCTAGAGACCATGATCTGTAAAGCTTTTATGATGGGATAAAAGAAACGCACCTCCCCATAATAAATGAAGACAGTGACATTATTCCACATGAATAATGTTTCAAGGGACAATGATGGGATTGCCTCCTGCAGTCCTTTGATCGTCAACGAGAAGGCAACACAAATCTCATTCCTGGTCAAGACTGGGCTCAAAGTCCTCATGAACCTTTCTCCACTATACGTGTCTGGAGAAACAAGACTCACCCAGTTCCACCCAAAATGCTGGAGTAATTTGGCAATCATATGGTACAGATGTTCTTCTTTGGGAACCATCCGATAGACAAATGGGAACTGGATGTTATCACTCAGAGCTTCAGAAACAAAACCGTAGCTGACCTAAGGAGGAGCAGAAAAAAAGGACTTCCTGAAGAAATGAGGATGCAGGTGAAGGAAAGAGACAGGAAGGCCCGGCTAGAAGAGATTCAAATATTGGCAACTTAGGAGCCATCCAGAGCCATCTCCATTTTTGAGATAGAGAGAAAGAGATGCAACTGGAATGGATAAGTTGCAGTTCCCAAAAGGGAAAGACAGACATTCCTGTCCTTGTCTAGCTCCAGCACTGTCCTTCTTTAGGCAGAAGGGGAAATCATCCATCTCCATGCACCCCTAGGCCAATCAGAGAACCCAATTCCAGCCTACGTTGCTTCATACCTGTGGGATTTTGTAGATGCTGGACATGATTGAAATCTGACTGGAAGCATCCGACTCCACTCCTTCAATCACCACCAAGAGATTGCTTGCTCTTCCACACCTGTAGTTGGGAACTCTTGCCTCCCCGGTTGAGAGGAGGTCTGCCATGGCATCGTAGGTCATCCCAGCCTCATAATAATTGTCATAGAAGTTGTAGCCCAGAGTGACATTGGGTAGGAGCTTGGGGTTTTGGTTGATCTCCTCGGTGGCAAAGAAGAAAGACAGGAGAAACCAGAAGATAAATGGTCCCGCCCTAAAGTAAAACACAGGTATCATCCAAGCATTTTCATCGCAAACCAACTTATAACATCTGTAACAGCATCTCTTTTTAATGCACAACCCCATACAAATCTAAAGTGTATTTGCATTGTAAATTAGTGAGTAATCTCGGCCATACATGCAAGAAGAGGGAGATAACACCAACACAGCAAGAGACCAAGACAGACCATTCTTAGCAACACAGCAAATGTGGTCTTGGGTTAAATGGAACCCTAAAACCAAAACCTCCAAAATCCCCTTGGCAAGCACCGGAGAAAATAGTCCTTGATGGACAGGGGGGAAAAAGAACCCACAGAGGAACTTTTATGACGTACCCCTCAAGCCTGGTGATGGGAGGCATATAGAAGACAGCTGGCTTGAACCTAAGTGGTGTTGCAGAACTAATTCCACCAATGTTGAAATCTCCTGACTGATAGTAAGTGTACACAGCATTCTTGTCCTTGATGAAATTCAGGAGACATTTCCTGCCACCAGTTGCACTGGACAGCAGAACCAGGAGCAACAACAGCAGAAATTTCTGGGACTTGATTGCATTCACCAGAATCCCTTTCTTCATTGCAACCCTTGATGGCATTTTAGAGAGCATCGTTTTCTCAGCAGGACAGAATGAGTCCAACAGCAGGGAGATCAAAGAGGAGGCAACGGAATTTTACACGAGCAAAGCACCACCTGCCCAGAGAGAAGACTATTTAAGAACTGCTTCTCTCCTATTGGGTGAAGCCTTAAGTAGCATTTTCACCTTGCTTCCCAATGTTTGTCTTCTTGGATCTTGAGAGGATCAACTTCAGAAAAAACCCTAGTGCTCCAGCAGGAAACACAATGGCAATTATTTTTGATAATTGCAACAGGGAAGCTGAATGTCTCCTGTGACTTTGTGGTGTCTCCCTCTCTCTCTCTCCAGGGATGGAGGAAGAAGAAAATTCACTGAGAGAGTTCAGGGAATTTTGGTCCAACTTAGTTTTAGAGACTTTCATGTAGGACTGGGCATTCTCAAAAAAATAAAAAGAGATATGAAGGCTACACCTGAAGTCCCCATACAGATATAGCTAGGAGACCTGTTCTACATACAACAGTTATTCTTTTGCATGTTTTGTGAAGAGCTTGTCCTACCTGGTCAACATTTTCCAAGACACATTTTAGAGACCAGGGAAGATTACAAATGTGTCATGGGCAAACACGTCTAAACAAGAACATAGGAAATTTAGCAGAGTGACATCATGTCCACCTGGAACATGTACACTTTTGGATCTTAGACCTAGACCGGCGGTGCCCAACCCCCAGGCCTCGACCCACTACTGGGCCCCAGCCTGTTCGAAACTGGGCCATGGGAGAAGTAGGCAAGCATGTGTGCACAACACTCCTCTTGTATGAGTGGAGGGTGCTTGCACTGATGTTTGAAGCTCCAATTGCATGAATGGAACTTTGCATGTGAGCGCCCTCCGCTCACACTAGAACAGCTTTGCATGTGAGCGCAAGGGCCTGCTGCTCATGTGAGTAGAGCTTCGTGCACGAGCGCAGACACCCTCCGCTCACACGTGAAGCTCCATTCACATGACTGGAGGGCGTGCACATGTGCGCCACTTGCACAAATGGAGCAGCGTGTGCACATGTGTGCCTGCCAGTCACACACCCTCCCCCGCCACCCCAGGCTGGGCCGCCAAGCTGGAAAGGTTGGGGACCACTGGCCTAGACCTTACTGGATGACCTTTCTGTAATCGTAGACCTTACTGTATGATCCAGTGTCAAACGCTGGACGAATCAGGAGATTCAGGCAGTTCAAATGAGTAAAACGATTAATGGCAAGCTTAGCTCTCTAGAAGAATCTGGCCAAGTGATCGTTAAGGAAAAGTGTGAGAGTTAAGAAAGGAATTCAAGGTGGGCTGGGTTTAGATCTCCAGAGGGCACGCAGGGACTCATGATGTATGACGCGTTTGACTCCTCCCTTGGGGTGGTAATTTCCAGACTTTACTGGATGGCAGAAATGGTGCTTTTAACTTGATGAACCCTAAACCCTAAAATCAAGGTTTTACGAACCCGTTATCAGGCCCAACCCAAGAACGATATAGAACAGGGGAGTCAAACTCGATTTCATTGAGGGCCGAATCAGGGTTGTGTTTGACTTCGGGGGGCCAGGGTGGGCATGGCCATGGTGAGTGTGGCCAGCTCGACATCACTCGTGTCAGGGGCACCTGTGGTGGCCAAGTGCTAAGGCAGGACTTCCCTCAGACTCTCCCAAACTCTCATTATAATCTCCTTCCTTCCTTCCTTCCTTCCTTCCTTCCTTCCTTCCTTCCTTCCTTCCTTCCTTCCTTCTTTCCATCCATCCTTCCTTCCTTCCTTCCTTCCTTCCATCCTTCCTTCCTTCCTTCCTTCCTTCCTTCCTTCCTTCCTTCCTTCCTTCCTTCCTTCTTCTTTTTCCTTCCCTCTTCATTCTCCTTTCTTCTTCCTTCCCCTCTTTCCTTTTTTTTTTCCTTCCTTGCTTGTCAGGAAGGAAATTGCAAAAATCCAATTCAGAAGCACTCACAGATAACTAATTCAGCTGGATTCATTACCATTTTTATATACATAATAACAGATGAAGTATTTACAATACCAATTGCAGAGTTCTTTCAATATGGTAGAAGTTACAGGCAAAACATAAGCAGGAGAGAACAGTTAGTTTCATTTCAGCAGAGCAGACTAGTTCAGACTCTGGTTTCAGTTTCTCTGCACAGGCTCAGAAGCTGCAGACTAAGACACGCCTGGCTCCAGTCTGACTCAGCTCCCAATTGGCTGAATTAGTTGCCATGCCTATTCATTGGCTGACCTTGTTACCATGTCTCCATTCAGTCCCCATTGGCTGATTTATTCCAGACCATGAATATTCATACTCTGACATTCTTCCTATCTTCCCATCTTCCCTTCTTTTTCGACCTGCGGGCCTTGACACCCCTGATATAGAACAATCCAGGCAAAGTTCACTTCTTTATTTGCTCACACCTAATAGAATCTTGCCAGACTAAACTCACATTACTCTCACCCTCTTGTCTCACCCCCTCCTTAGAACGTGCTTCCTCCTTTCTGGGAAACTGCTATTTCATTGTGGTAGGTTGGGTAGAAACATTGTGTGCCTGACATAAAAACCACTCTGCTACCTCCAGGATCAAATCAGAACTCAAACCTGGATCTCTGAGCAGTATATTGCTTTTAGGACACATCTTTGTAAGAACGAGATATAAAAACGTTTCATCAGGAAAAAAAAGATTCTACCAGAGGGGAAACACACAGAGAAATGAAAGTCGAGCAATTTTTAAAGATGGGAATGGATCAGCAGGTTCTGACAGGTTCTGAAGAACAGGTAGACTGGCAAATACCACCCCTGGCTGGCCCCAGAATGGGGTGGGAATGGAGTTTTTGCAGTATCCTTCCCCTGCCACACCCACCAAGCCACGCTCACAGAACCGGTAGTAAAAAAAATTGGATTTCACCACTGGAATGGATGGCAAATCCCATTAATTCTACCCAGCATGAGCATGTGTTAGCGGAACATAACTGCAGGAGGAAAAATAAGGATATAGATCGCCTTAGGTGGAGGCAGTGGGCTGTTTGTAATGTCACAAAGGGAAAGAGCAGCTGATTGGCTGTGAAAACAGACAACCCCAAGACGCTTTAAGGGCTTGCAATGAGATGGGGGGTGGGAAGTAATTGAAGGGTACTAAAGTAAAGGTAAAGGTTCCCCTTGCACATATGTGCTAGTCGTTCCCGACTCTAGGAGGCGGTGCTCATCTCCGTTTCAAAGCCGAAGAGCCAGCGCTGTCCGAAGACGTCTCCGTGGTCATGTGGCCGGCATGACTAAACGCCAAAGGCGCATGGAAAGCTGTTACCTTCCCATCAAAGATGGTCCCTATTTTTCTACTTGCATTTTTTACGTGCTTTCGAACTGCTAGGTTGGCAGAAGCTGGGACAAGTAATGGGAGCTCACCCCGTTACACGGCACTAGGGATTCGAACTGCTGACCTTTCAAGCTCAGTGTCTTAGCCAGTGAGCCACCGCGTCTCTGAAGGGTACTAATGGCCTCAGAGAAGAACTTCTTGAGAGATGTCCATGGTCTTCTCCAAAAGAAGGAACAAAAGGGGTTCTCAAAGTCAAGGAAGAATCCACCTCTCCATCTCATCTCATCTCATCACTATACAAGCTCATTCCTGCTGATGGATGGATGGATAGATGATAAACTGATAGGTAGATGAGAGAGAGAGAGACAGATGGCTGGTGAGGGAGAGAGAGAGAGAGAGAGATGATAGATAGATGATAGATGATAAACAGAGATGAGAGAGAGAGAGATGGCTGGCAAGGGAGGGAGAGGGAGAAAAAGAGATGCTAGATAGATAGATAGATGATAGATAGATAGATAGATAGATAGATAGATAGATAGATAGATAGATGATTGATAGATAGATATAGAAGATAGGTAGATAGATAGAGAGAGAGATGATAAACAGAGATGAGAGAGAGAGAGAGAGAGAGATGGCTGGCTGGCAAGGGAGAGGGAGAGAAAGAGAGATGATAGATAGATATAGATAGATAGATGATAGATAGATAGATAGATAGATAGATAGATAGATAGAAGATAGATAGATGATAAACAGAGATGAGAGAGAGAGAGAGATGGCTGGCAAGGGAGAGGGAGAGAAAGAGAGATGATAGATAGATATAGATAGACGATAGATAGATAGATGATTGATAGATAGATAGATAGATAGATAGATAGATAGATAGATAGATGATAGATAGATAGAAGATAGATAGATAGATGATAAACAGAGATGAGAGAGAGAAAGAGAGATCGCTGGCAAGGGAGAGGGAGAGAAAGGGAGATGATAGATAGATATAGATAGATAGATAGATAGATAGATAGATAGATAGATAGATAGATAGATGATAAACAGATGAGAGAGAGAGAGAGAGAGAGAGAGAGATGGCTGGCAAGGGAGAGGGAGAGAAAGAGAGATGATAGATATAGATAGATAGATAGATAGATAGATAGATAGATAGATAGATAGATAGATAGGCCAAATTAATTTAATTGGATTTTAATACTGTTTTTAAATTTTGTATTTCTTGTGTTTTATTTGTTGGCTGTTCACCGCCCCGAGTCCTTTCGGGAGAAGGGCAGTATATAAATATAAACAATAAATAAATAAGATAGCTAGCTAGATGGATGGATGATAGAGATGAGAGCTCATTCCTGCTGATGGATGGATGGATAGATAGATAGATAGATGATAAACAGATAGATGAGAGAGAGAGAGGTGACTGGTGAGGGAGAGAGAGAGAGAGATGATAGATAGATAGATAGATAGATAGATAGATAGATAGATAGATAGATAGAAGATAGATAGATAGATGATAAACAGAGATGAGAGAGAGAGAGAGATGCCTGGCAAGGGAGAGGGAGAGAAAGAGATTTGATAGATAGATATAGATAGATGATAGATAGATAGATAGATGATTGATAGATAGATAGATAGATAGATAGATAGATAGATAGATAGGCCAAATTAATTTAATTGGATTTTAATACTGTTTTTAAATTTTGTATTTCTTGTTTTTTTATTTGTTGGCTGTTCACTGCCCCGAGTCCTTTCGGGAGAAGGGCAGTATATAAATATAAACAATAAATAAATAAGATAGCTAGCTAGATGGATGGATGATAGAGATGAGAGCTCATTCCTGCTGATGGATGGATGAATAGATAGATGATAAACAGATAGATGAGAGAGAGAGAAGTGACTGGTGAGGGAGGGAGAGAGAGAGAGAGATGATAGATAGATAGATAGATAGATAGATAGATAGATAGATAGATGATAAACAGAGATGAGAGAGAGAGAGAGATGCCTGGCAAGGGAGAGGGAGAGAAAGAGATTTGATAGATAGATATAGATAGATGATAGATAGATAGATAGATGATTGATAGATAGATAGATAGATAGATAGATAGATAGATAGATAGAAGATAGATAGATAGATGATAAACAGAGAGAGAGAGAGAGAGAGATGGCTGGCAAGGGAGAGGGAGAGGGAGAGAAAGAGAGAAGATAGATAGATAGATAGAT